>NW_027466150.1:320000-847500 GCF_046127955.1 Nelusetta ayraudi | reverse complement strand
GAGATGAGACTCAAAACATGATTCAATCCTTGTAGCTTTGAGTCGAGTTCACACCAGGGAGCATTGGATGACGTCACACAAGCGGCATGATGATTCTCATCTGTTGGTTTCTAATATTTGGGTTAATGGGTCACTATAATTTCACATTGTACTGGCACTGGGTGGTGTTGATTAACAGAACTTGGCCATTAGGCAATCCTGCTCTTCCCAACGAGTCAGGGGGTCATGACTAGACCAGACCCTGTAAATGCTAGCAGCCTCCTACTACAGTCACACATCTACTTATGTGTGCGAGCCTCGCTTGTCTTTTTTTTCTACACGATCGCCGTCGCTCTTCTTCACGCTCGACTCCACATGAGTAAACTTTACCCTCCTTCTCCGCTGTCCTTTTCACTCCTCCGCCTCCACCCGTTCGCTCCCCCTTCATTTCACTCCTCCTTTTTTTTTCAAATTCTCTTCTCTGCCCCCTGCCTCCCCGCCGGTGTCGGACCTCCCAGGTGGGCGCAGACACAGGTAGATAGCTGCGGCGGTGGGAAAGACGCTCTCCTGCCAGGCTTCCTGACGCCCAGGCTGGCCCCAGCCGCGCCCCAACCCCCTCCACAAACACCCACCCACACACACACACACACACACACACACATACATACACGCACGCACACACAAGAACCCACAGAAACGCACCAGGCCCCAGGGGGGTCAGTGTCATTGCTGGCATCGGACATATGCTTGTCGTTGTGCAATATTAAATCTTCTTATTTGATTTGGACTGTAATTATGTCGTAAAAACAAACTGGCTGTGAAGCCGTGGCCCGCCAGTGTGATCTACTTTCATCAAGTGCAGACTAGCTTAATTATAGAGTGTGGCGCACACCCATCTTTCACTGGGCAGCTTTTCCTGCCGCTTCTTTAAGCCATCGCATTCTTTTATTGTGCGTTAATCATAAGGCAATAGGGCCGCTCGCGATGGCTGGGGGTAGATTTTTCCCTTTCACACACTGGTCTGTACACATCCTGCATACCCTGGGTGGTGGTGGAGGTGGTGTTAGGGTGAGCAGTAGTACATGCTAATGGAATTTGATGCTGCGGCGTACCTAATGATACGGCTTTCCAGACCACAAAGGTGCTCGTACAGTATGTGCGGCAGCAGCAATGACTCTGCCGGTCTTTGTGCGTTCTAAATTGAGTGTGTGTGGGATTTAGGTTGATAAATAAGTAAATTTGACAATGAGTGACCAAATCTCATCAAAGGAAGTCGCGCAGATGCGAGGCAGAGCTGTAAATAAAATCGGGATCTTCACCCCGGTGGGATTTTACCTCTGTTTCATTATCTTAAGGACGATGTGTGTGTGTGTGTGTGTGTGTGTGTGTGTGTGTGTGTGTGTGTGTGTGTGTGTGAGTGTGTGCGTGTCGGGTGGGGGTGGGTGGTGGGGGCCATAAAACACCTTGAAGGAATCATGCGCAAGTGTGAGGATCTATGAATTTTACGACCAAATTATACCCTCATATAGCGACAGCTTTTTTTTTTTAATCTGGATTTTACAGCCAGACATCTGAGATGTGTGTTTGTGTAGCGCCGCCTGCCTGCGTTTGCCACATGGCTAAGTCGAACCAGATCCCACCTTCGCTCCCGCAGGAGGACGCCAGATGCCAAAAACGTGCGACATATGGCAAAATGTATATGAATTTTCGTTGTTTTTTTTTTTTTGCCAGGCGCCCGCTTTGTGAAACACGCTCTAGTGCGCCACTTCAAAACCTCCCTGACGATTAAACGATTTGTACTTGGACTTGTCACCCGAGTCGCTCATTTCAGCGGGTGTGCGTGAATGAAAGACTCGGGGATGCGGAGTTTGTCGCGCAAAATAATTGCTGGAAAAATAAAAAGGGTGTGAAAGGAGGAAGCTACCGTGGTGCCGAGGTAAAAAAAAAAGAAAGAATCAGGGTTATTTATAATCTCATTAGCTGCGTTTCCTTTGCCCCCTGAAATGTGCAAAAACCTGAATATCGCGATAAAAAATTGGTCATTGAAACGTCTAAATTTCGAAAAACCTCTCAAATATCGCTAAACAACATTGAAATGCAGACTTATCGCAAAATGTTTCGTACCTCCATCCTCCTCGAAGCTGGTTGAGAATTACGGCTTATGCGCTTAACACCATTCAATTGAAAGACTGGAAAATCGCTTTTGTACTTTGTCAAAATGTTTGAAATATTGCTTTTATTTTGCGATAAACTGCAATGAAAACGCAGCTAACACCCTTCTTCACTTTGCCCAGAATGGCATCCATGAAGGGCGAGTGACCCAACAAGCGAGCTAGCGAGCGAGGGCGTCAAGGAAGGAAGAGAGGACGGAGGCGCCGAGAGACTGACCCCCTTTTAAACGTCTTAATAGCATGTAGCTAATGGCTGAAAAACAAGGGGAGGCTATGAAAGCTGAAGGGTCACTGAGGGAGACGCGCCTTCGCTTTTGCCTCCCTCCCTTTTTTTTTTTTTTTTTTTTTACAACGGCCTCGTCTGCATTGTGACAGGTGTGTGAAGTGGCCATCTTTCTGGAGGTAATTGCCATCGCTCTCCTGTGGGTCATTGTTTGTCCCGCACGCTTTTTTTGAATTAAAAAAAAGAAAAAAAAAGCCGTTAGAGAGCAGCAGAGGCGAGATTTTTTGATCCGCTATACAGTCGGCGGGCTCGGACTCTAATTCTGTTGTTCTCGGAGGCATTGATTTCATTTCGCACCCCCCAAAAAAATACATAAAAAAATCATATTTTACATGATTAAATTTTAGTCAGACATGCAGCAATAAAGAGGCGCCCCGGTATGTAAATACGGATAGTAAACACACTGCTGATGCTGCTCTTCCTCCAAGCTCGCAGACGGACCGCCGTGGCCTCGCCATGGAAAACCATTACGGTGCCACACGAGGAGAGTCGTAAAGGTGATTAACAGCCGCTTCTAATTAAAGATCAATGGAGAGTCTTTCTGAGCTGATTTGCTGGATGAATTAGGATTGCCCACTGTCCATTAATGACATCAGGCGGCGTCACCGGAGCAGGACGGCTATTGATTCACGCGCTCGGGGAGTGTTGGTGACACGTCGTTGTTTTGGATTTGTTTACGAACGTGCTTTTAGTGCGCCGCGAAAAATGAACCCCCGGAGGTGCGTTGGGGGACCTATGGATTTCAATCGCGAGACGGATAAGTGCGCACGCGTTCCGCTTTTATGGCCGGATTCATAAGCGGCGAACGCGACGGCCCCCATATGCTCGGTAATGTGTCGTGCGGGTGAAGGAGGGAGCCACGGAGGGGGGAAAGTCACGGAAGTGATTTGTCTGTTAGTTTGAACACCTAATGAGATGTTTGT
This sequence comes from Nelusetta ayraudi, assembly GCF_046127955.1. Classification (NCBI taxonomy): domain Eukaryota; kingdom Metazoa; phylum Chordata; class Actinopteri; order Tetraodontiformes; family Monacanthidae; genus Nelusetta; species Nelusetta ayraudi. Next base: position 844,144 of record NW_027466150.1, on the reverse strand, counting down.
ATACAGCGAAAGGGTTCAGTCCAGCTGGAAGGCATCGAGCCGCTTGTCCAAGAACTTGGAGTCGTGGCAACACATGCGCTGCAATGTGAGGAGCAGACGCTCTCTGATTGCGACTTTTTTTTGGAAATGCAACGCCCAAATTTGGGGCAGAGCTGGAGGTAGCCAAAGTGAGGATGTGACCAGGATGGGCAGGATCAGAGATGAGGACATGAGAGGGACAGTCAGGGCATGTCAGTTGTTTTGGACATAAGGCCAGAGAACATTTATGAACGCAGAGGAGAAAAAGATGACTTTCCAAGATGAACTTTCCAGCGTGACTGGACATCCATCTTGGCCTCCACATGCAAAGATAATGTGGGTGTTTTTAAGAATGTTGATGTTTCTTCATGGTTTTGGCCCTTTCGTCCAACTGGGAAACCGAAAGTCGCTAAAACTGCAGCAGTCAGAAAGAAACTCTCGCCGCTCTGCTGTTACAGCGTGTACAGGAAACAGGAAACGACTTTTTGTTTGCCACGACCCTTTCGATTGTCATCACATTGGGTTTGTGCGGCTTCGTATTCTAAACTACGGTGGCTAAATGGCATAGCAGTGCTGGTTTGAACCACAAACGGGATTTTTAATGTGTCTGGATAGAAAACACATCTATTCTCCGCTCACACGCGCACAACTCAGTTCTCATCACAGGCATTGTGTTATATACAGCCAGTCCTGCTAGTGCTCTTTAGGATGGGCTGTTAAACATTATACGTGAGCTGTACTGACCAATCAGATCTTCACAAATTCACTGTACACAGCTGCTATTGGCGACATGTTTTAGGGCCTTGAGACAGTCGATGCATCTCTTTTCTTTCTTTCAAACAATATACATAGGTATAAATATATATATATATACATGTGTGTGTGTGTGTGTGTGTGTGTGTGTGTGTGTGTGTGCGCAAGCATATATGTAGATATAGATGTATAGATTGGAGTTGGTGTGTGAGTGTGTGAATCAGAGGCTTTGTAAAGCACTTTGGGATACCATGAAAGTGCAGTCCATTTACCATTTTAGAAATACATGCTATTCTGTGCTGGCAGGAGAACACAGTTAGGCTGTACAGTCCAAGAGAGAGTATGAAAATATATTTAAAGCAAACGTTTGTCATTTTCACTCAGGCCTTGAAAGGGGGGACTGGTTGTGTGCAACAGACTAGAATTTGTTTTATGTTTTTGTTCATTCTTTGCAGTGTTCTCTTTTTTTAAGTAATGAAGCTGGGAATCGAACTCACAACCTTCTGGTCTCAGAAAACACTCTGCTAGGCCGCTGAGCTGAGCTTTTCGACCATTTTTTATCCATTGTGGCGTTTAAAAATACTTGCCATCAAAGCGTTGACCTGCCAAAACCTTCCAAGAGTCCCTGAAGTGCAAAAAAGTAAGTTAATTGCTTAAATATTCTCTCCCAGTCAAAAAAACACACCAAAAAAGCTTAATGTGGGGACACAGGCAGGAAGTCAAACTGTCCATCCTCAAGGAGCAGTAAAAATTAGATCTGAGAAACATTTGAATTACAAAGACGAGGAAATCCTCGGTGGAAACCTCTCACTGTAACACAATCACTATTTCTTTCTTCCTTCCTCTTTCTACCCCCCCCCCCCCCCCCCCAAAAAAAAAAAATCAGTTTCAAGAAGGAAACTTTGACTCAAAACCGTGACCTTGGCGGAGCATTTCCCCGAGAATCCGATAAACCGCGCGGCTGCATGAGGGAAATTTTAAATGGATGTGAGAGTGTCACATCCAATCATTAAGATCTTCCTCCTCCATACCCAGCTTGAGACCGTGCCAAATGTGCCGTGGGTTCCTGCATTGTGACAATTTCCGGCACTTCACATGTGTATTTCCTGGCTTTCTAATCAGAATGCTATTTTGCGCCTCAAAAAGGGGCTCCATTCAGCCCGGCATTAACAGCCCTCGTCTGTGATAATGTCTGCGCTTTGGGCCATAGGCCACCAGCTGCATCCACTTGTACGGCTTTTGGTGCGGATGCCCCGTCTGTCTGCTGTGGCGAATGCAGCTCACGGGCTGAATTGGCACTTATTGTGCGAGATTTTCCTTTTTTCTTATGTACGCGTTTTTTAAATGTGCCTCATCCAATTCCTTAACGCGCTTTAATTATATCTGCAGACGGATTTTTTTTTTTCTTAAACTAAATCGACTCAAATGGAAAAGCTCCTGTCCCACTTGCAACGCGTGCGCTCGAGTGGCCGGCAGGAGACCAAATAAAGCGAAATTTGAAAAGGAGGAGGGCTTTTGGAATCTGAACGCCAGCCCCGCCAAAGAAGAAAAAAATATACTCACAGGCAATTTATCCAAATCTGCTGGATTTCCCCCCCCCCCCTGCGCATCGTATTAGTTTCTCATTCAAATCAAATGAAGAGAACTCAATTATAATGGATCAATAATTCAGCGTTCTCAATTATGCTTTAATTGTGAGAAGCAATATCGCCCAATCTTATTGTGCGGATAGGTGTTGTTGCTCAGCAGAGCTTTAGCTGATTGTTTATATGAGATTAGAGTTGTGTATCAAGGAACGAGAGGGGAAGGAAAAAAAAAAGCTGGGGAAGGAATAAAGATCAGGCAATGTCACAGAGCCTCCGATAGCCGGCGAGTGACATGTGTGTGTGCGCGTGTGTGCGCGTGTGACACGCCGCCGCGCGCCGCTCAGATATATTCCCCGGTGCAGGCCCACGTGCGCGCACGCACACACGCACACGCGCTCTTAATGACACAAACACATAACATAAAGCCAAATGCTGCCACTAAAATTTGCATGGTGCTCAGTAATGCATTAGTGAACATCACTTGGCAATCTGTTCATACGGGCTTAATTGGATTTTAATACCGCCTCTGATCTTGTTTTCTAATTAACGGCGGTAGCTGGCAACCAAGCAGAACCGTGCACCCAGCAACACCTTTGATCCCGGCCATATGGAGTTCCTCCAAGCACGCTGGGGATGTGAAAATCCCTCACCTAGACGTAGGCGAACAACAGACCCCCCCCCCCCACCCCCTCACCCGCCACACACACTCCCCCTCGTCCTCTACGCCCCCCACCCTCCTTCCACCCTCCCCTCTCCTCTGCGGATAAAAAAAAACAAAAAAAAAAAACACGGCTGGGCAGGACTGAGGAAGGGTGGAGGAGGGCGAAGAAAGGATGGATGGGCGCCGGCAGTGGCGACGTGTCGTCCAAAAACCCTGGCAGCGGCCGCCGCTGATTGATTTCTCCGCCGGTCGGCCGTGACCGCCGCGATGCATTAAAACATGAGGGTGGGCGGAGCCAGGCCGGGGCCGACGCCCACCTCGCCCTCCTCCTCGATTTTAGCCATTTGCTTCATTTGCAGAGACGCGGAAATGTCAATAGCTTCGCCTGATCTGTTTGCGTCTTGTGGCCCCGTGGCCGCGCTTATGTTTTTGAGCTGAGGTTGCTGCCAAAAAGTGTGTCCTTCACCTGCCCTTGCCCCTCCTGCTCCGGCAGACAGATTGGCGACATTAAAACTTTGCATCTGTGGAAGTCGACCGAACCCTCCAAGACATTTTGGATAACACCCAATCGACCAGACTCCCATTTTCCCCCCTTTTCTTTTATTTATTCAGTCCTCAATGTACCAACCAAATCCTGCAGTCTCAGCATCAGGATGCACGCAACAAAGACTTGAGATGTAATTTAAGATGTGATTTAATGCATGTAATGTGAGAGAATTAAATCAGACGGCATTTCTTTAAGTGCAGTGGGAGAGTGATGCATATTTGTCTGCAAACATGTGAAAAGTGTACAAAGAAAGGTTGAAACTAGCACCGTTCTGGTTGTTTATTGGCTCTCTTTGAGGACATAAAGCAAAGCAAACATCACATTTTAAACACGTCAACAAACAGAGAGACAGACAAACAGCAAAGCAAAAAAAAAAAAAAAAGCAGAAAAAGACTGCACACATAGAAACGATGAAAAGTTGCAGGGAATTTATTTTATGAAGCTCTATTTTTAGATACTTAAAAAAATTGGCCAAACCGCACAGGCAAATCCACGTTCCTGAAAATACCCGAGGCCGAGCCTTCACAGCTGATTTGCATGTGTGCCGAGAAATTTGTTTATGGCTGGTGCACTTTGTCTAACCTTTAGCGTCTCCGGGTGAAAGGGAAACGTTTCCGTTATAAGTCATGACCTCTTTGGTTTCTGAGCTTGTAAAAAAAAAAAAAAAAAAGGGACACGTTTGCACTGAAGACAAGGCTGGTTTTGTTACCTGCTGGGTAATCGTCACATGAGTCACCCAAACCACTTAACCCTGACCTCTCAGTACATGACTTTACAAGTCTCTCCTTGTTTGTAGAGTCACACAACCAGTGATATGATGGCAGGTTAGCAAACAAATGAATACATAAAACATTTCATAATATTTCTGTTCAGATATTCAGAATAAAAATTTAAATAAAAAAAATAAAAGAAAAAAATAAAATCACAATTTATTTTTTTTTGCCAAGCGGATTCAACCAGACATGTACGTGTATGCAAATTAGCCATGCGGACCAATCGGAAGTTGGGGAAGTCCTCCCGCTCAAAATGGCTAGCAAGCTAAAGCTAAACCAGAGTGTGTCAACTGCACACTTTTGGCGGTACACGTCCAAAAAGGTGACAGTCAGAGATGCCCAGCGCCACCAATTCGTCACCAGATGACAGGACCCTTTCCCACCCAGTGACACTACAGAAGAACAAGTAGTTATTGAGGACGAGTTCGCCGGAAAAGAAGCAGGTGTGTAACGTGGGCCTCGTTGGACTCCCGAAGGAGACTTAAAAAAATAGGAGCACGACTCTTAGTCTGGCCACAATGCATCGAATGTCAGGTTTTACAAGTGTACTGAGCCGCACGTCGCTCCCCAATGAAGCGATGTGCCAACGAGGTTGTTAAAGCACTTCGAAACACGGTCAACCTATTGCCCGCCTGGCTTCACTCCTGTTTTGCGGACCACAACGGACTTCCTCTGGACAAGGTCGACCCAGTTCCGTCCGTCAGAAAGCCGGATCAAAGCAGGACATCGCTTCTCTTTCTTCTTATTCTTGGAAACGCAGGACGGCAGCCGCAAGGAGTCGAGCCGAGGCGTGTTTGGTCTGGTCTAACTTAAGGTAAGAGACTATTTTTTTTCTCTCCCCCTCCCGCCCCAATCTCTGCAGCGACTGAACTGTGATGATGGAGCCGATTGTTTTGCATAGTGTGTGTGTGTGTGTGTGTGTGTGTTTTGCACTGTTAAAGTTGTCAGCCTTGCGGTTGTTTGGTTGTGGTCTTTGTGAAGCTGCCCCTGGCCTGGGAATTGAGAGAGAGAGAGAGAGAGAGAGAGAGAGAGAGAGAGAGAGAGAGAGAGAGAGAGAGAGAGAGAGAGAGAGAGAGATCACACGCCATGGTGATGTTTGCTGCTTGTCTGTCTGTCAGCATCCTCCTATACTGGTTTCTTCTGTTTGAGAGGTGGCCACGGTCAGGACTGCTCTTCGTGGATCATGTATCTGTATGATCATATTTGCTGTAGACGGACGGTTAAATCATGTCACCCGATCGGTCGTGCATGCAGTACGCGCAGGTGCGCACTGATTGCGTGCAGATAGGCCGTCCGCTGGTGATGACATTTATTCGGTCGGTCTTTCTCTTGCGAGCGTGCGCCAGATTGGTGCCAATTGTTGTGCTGTCTGCATTGTGACGCACAACATCGCCACTGACTGACTGACTGACTGATTGATTGTCTTGGCTTGCATCCATGAAATTCTGTATCGTCGTAGGCCTACTGCATATTCAGAAAAAAATTCAGATGGGCATTGGGCATCGATACTTGATGAGGTAGCGACTGGGGGAAAAAAAAGTCAAACTTCTGGCACCTGGACATGCGGTGTGTTTGATTGCGATATTTTGTACGTGCCGAAAGGCGGCATTAAGATCAATTGTCATCCTTGGACAAACTATTATGGTGTTAATCCTGGCAGCAGCGGCGGCTCTCCGTGAGGAACACTGAAGTCCACTCAGGTGTCGTCGTCTGGCAAATTGCCTCGTCTCTGATTCTCAGCCGGCGCAACGAGGCACTCTGACATCTGATGGTCTTCCCGCAACAATGGCAGAGCAGAGAGTGGAGGCCTGAACGTCCCCACCAGTGATTGCACCTAAATAATGATGCCTTTTTTGCATGCTGCTTGTTGTCCTTCACGGCGCTATTATTCCCACAATGAATACATCCCTCTTTCAAGAGGACTGTGACACGCTGTGCCCTGGCTAATGACTAAAAATGCATTAAGACTAAAGTGGAGGTTCAAATGAAGAAGGTTGATGGGGGCTCGAAGGCTCCTTTTTTTCTTCTTTTTCCTTTTTCTTTCTTTTTTTTTCTTTTTTAAATGCGGAGCCATTTCTGTTTTGTATGAAAAGAGAAATCCTTGCCCTCTGTAAAGAATCGTCAAATTGTCCTTCGAACCGGGCATGTCGGAAACTTTCTAATCTCTCAATCAAAGACGCTTTCAGCCGCGCTGAACCCTGGGTTTGCTTATTTGATTTGAGAGTCCTTTTCCCTACACGGGTGACAATAAAAAAGGTGTCCTTAGCACATTTTTAGCACATTTTTGAAACAGCAGAGGTCAAATGACGGGCTGAAATCCCGTCAACCCCGACGCTGCTTGAATCCCAGGAATGTGTATTTGCTAAATCAGCGGGGCTGTTTTGACTTTTAAGCAAAGCGACACAAACCATCAATGGAAAAAAAAAGCAAGCACACTCAAACACTTCTGAATACTCCCGGGTAATTATATTTTTGCAGGATTGCCTCGCAACAAAAAAAAAATCCTGCCTCTGCTTCTTAGCATCTGTGAACAAGCAAATCAACTAAAACATTAAGGTCCCATGACATACAAATTTCACTTAAACAGCGCTTCCTCGAGTGTAATGTGTGTCTCCAGCCAAAAGTCCGTTCTCTCCGTCACAAAGAACGACGGCACCAGCCAAGTTTTGGCTCCGCCCCTTGTTCTCATCCTTTTTCAAACATGCGAAAGGTCGAGTAAACAAGAGGGGCTAAATGTACTATTTCCCCGCAGATCAACAGTTTTCGTTTTTGGATAATTAACTGTACTAGTATTAAAAAAATAAGAAAAGCATAAACACCAAAGCTGTGAATGAATCGACATCTACGCGATTCGCGGTCGAAAAGTTCTGCTTTGGCGATTGAATAACCACTGCTCGGATGACACAGTTTAGCGTCCTCTTCACATGTCAGCTGGCCTCTGGCACAAAAGCTGCTCCACCAGTTTGTCCGACGCTGCTCAGGCCTGTCACTCTAACCATGAACCCAGACAAAAGGTTACAGCGTGCGCTTTACTTTTCTGCACCTGGCCGTGACACTGTTTGAAGAGGAAGCGAGGCGTAAGTTATTGTTTTTGATTAAGCCCGAACCCAACAGTTAATTGCTGTACGTGGCGGAAGAAAAAAACCTTAAAATACACAAAGCGAAGGAGTCGATGAGCATTCTATTAATTCATTTGAATGGACATCTAAGAGTTCGATGGACTCGGAAACAAATAAAATGAAATAATCAGTTGTCTGTTTAGGTTCAGTTCTCAACATCAAGATGATTATATGGACCAAATGTAATTATATGGCGATGAAGCAGACAAAAAAAAAAAACCCTGATCCAGCCCAGGCTGTATATCAAACAATGAAACACTGTGAATAAATACAAAAACAACAGCGAAAAAAAAAAAAAAAATTCACAAGGGATCATTTAATTTGTGTAAAGCCAAATATACTGAACGGTGAGAATGAGCGTCGTATTTCCACGTACAGCAAGTATGTCTTTGGCCGAGAGTCAACGTGTAATTATGGGTTTCAGTAGAATGTACAAAAAAAAAAAAAAAGGATCCACTGTTGTTTCCCACACGCAGGTTTTTAGAGCGGCGTACACTTTGCAACGTCCGCAGCCGTGCGCACACACCCAGTGTACTTAGCCCAGGGTGATTCTGGCACGGCAACACAAAACCAAACGACAAGTCGTATCAGCAGCGCAAACTGTCCCCCGGGTCAAAAGTGATCGACATCAGTGGAATACCGCCACGGCTTTCAGACCGAGGATCGGTTTGCTCGGAGCGCAGGAATGAGCCGCCTTGCTCAATCGCCGGTTGCAAAACCTGGCCACATCAACAACACGCGGGTAAACGCGAGATTGATTTATACAGCGGCGCACCTTTCAATCGTCCTGCTCATCAGATTTCGAAATTTACGCCTCGGCTTGATCCCACGTCTCCTGGGTTGAAGCCGGGGGGGCGAAGGGGGAGCGACGTACAGATGCGGATGAGTAATCTGGTTTGGTTCCCATCTCGTTGTTTGAGAGTTCACAATTAAACAATTCAATTTTTTCTAAAAAAAAAAAAAAAAAAAAAAAAAGATAATTAATTACATTTTCATTAGGTAGGTGACATCAAACTGCTCTGTTTTCATCAGTAGGTGGTGGTATGAGCGATTTGCTGTAACATTGTTGTAAGAAAAATCCAGCAGTAAAAGTTTCCAACGAGGAAACCAAGCAAGTCGTAGCATGGCTACAGAATGGCATGGCACCAGTTCAGGCCGAGGGTTTGAGAAATGTCATCGTGATTGGTTTTCTTTTTTATTTTTGAGGGGGGAGCGGGGGCGGCGGCGGGGGGGGGGGGGGGTCATTTCAAAGTTTGCAAAACAACAACGACAACAACAACAAAATGGCGATGAAGTGGTTTTCAATCAAAGCTGACGAACTGGTCTAACTTTCGACTAACTTCGACAGGTCCGGCCCGGACCGCAACACCGACTGTTACGACATCGACATTGAAGTAGCAGAAAGGACAAATAGGTTTTCTGTTGCTGCGTTTCTTTCGGGAATATTTCTGTGTCCTCACTGGTCGACAGGAAACTGTTGTTCTTGCCTCCGGCTAGCATCTCCTAGCTTTCATCACCCCAAATCCTTCAATATTTACAGGTTTTCACGTTGATAAAAAAAAAAAAGCCCTGGCCGATTTCCATCCATTCTTTTGTAAAACTCCAAACTGTGCTTGAAAACATTCCCTGATTGCGGAGGTAAAAAAGGAAGAAAAAAACCCGACGACAACTGCGTAATTGTTGAGTACTCTGAAAAATCGTAAGAGCTGTGGCCCTTTCAGGAGCGTCTCGTATATATTTTTTTTTTCCCCGCGGGAACGGTATATAGTGCAGGTTGCCTCCCGTACCAGGAGGAAGGAATTTCAAACGAACGTGGTCAAGTCAAAGACGTTTTGTCACACGGCTATTCACTCCTTTTCTTCCTGCCCCTTTAAAAGAGGAGATTAAGTTGTCAAACGGCAGGGTCTTGGTCCAGACTGGGCCCTTTGAGTGGATATTCGCCGCTCTGATCTCCGCCACTGCTAATAGACGGAGCTCAAAGAGGAGTGCGGGGAACAGAGGAGGGAGCGGGGGTAAAGGAGGCTTTAGGATCACTTTACCTGGATTCGGCAGTGTGGCGCTGGTGGATTAGTGCGCTGGGCCTCATGGCACGCTAGTCTGCAAACACCCTTCCGCAGGTACAAACACATTTTTTTTTAATTTATTTTTTTAACCCGGCACGATGTCCGGGCAAAAAAACTCCAAAATGGGGGAAGATTTCTGGGAGAAAAAACACGCACTTTGTCTTCCATATGTTTTGCCTTTAGATGCGAGAAACACGCCCACGGCCAATCAGAATGCTTGGAAACATGTCAACATATGTTAACCCCCCGCAACTGCAAGCAAATGCCCCGATAATCTCCACGCACTCCGGCAGCATCTCAATCTTCCACGCCTAGCACTGGGAGGCTGGGGGGCGGGGGGCAGAAGAAACAAGTACTTTTAATCCCAGTGGGTTCTGAAACTTCTGCGTCGCGGCTCTGGCGTCGGCGCAGCTTGGGATGCCTCGCGCGGAAAACTTCTCTCCCCCCCCCCCTCGCTCCCCCAACAACCGCCCCGACATCCTGAAAGCGTTTTTTTTCCCCCTCAGAAGTCTGTTCCCGGTCTGATATCGCTCTGTAAGGTCACTCACTCATCCAGAACTGCAGAAACCGTAACCCATAAAGGAGAAAATACAGGTTGTTCTTGGCAGGGAGGAGAGAAAACCCAGCGAAGCTTCATCCCTTCTCTCCGCCGCCGCCGCCTCTGCCTGCCCCCACCCCACCCCCCACTTACACCCTCCTCCCCACCTTCACCCCCCCCAGTCACTACCTGATGACTTCTCCATCCGTTTTAATTGGTAATTATTTTGCGGGGTTTAATGCCTTTATTCAGACTGTCAGTGTGGAGTCAGGAGAGGAGGATTAGGTGCCCCAGGGGGACGAGACACTGGCACGGCCAGGACAGCTCATTTTTACACGGGCAGGGGAGGAGGACAGCTCATCTTTGATCCGGTTGGGGCTTCGCAGGCCAGAGGGGTGACAGCTGCACTTTCTTTAGCCCACATTTGAATTTGAATTCTATCTTAGGATGCAGCGCGCGGCGGACTTGGCAGGGCAGTGGGGTAATCTGCTCGGCACAAACGCCGGGGCCTTTTCTTCCTGTGTGCCCTCGCAGAGATTGGAGTAATTAAAGTTAAATGGAATGCATTAAAAACTCACTTGTGCCGAGGCTGTGGCGTGCCCGTGCCAACAGTGAATGGGACTGGGGCTGTCCTTTTTTTACGCTACTCCTAATCCTGCGGAATATATATGCGTGCGCCCCGTGACTTTGATGCTACGCTACCAAAGCGTCGGAAACGGCTACCAGCCGAGCCGCGGCCGGGGATGCTTGGCTTTCACCTCAGAGGAACATGTTGGAGAGCGGAAAAAATTCAGCCGGATTCTGACATTGGCAAAGGAGGGCACATTGGGTTTTTTTTTTTTTTTTTTTGGATGGAATCAGCCCGGAAAGGCTATTAGCACTTTCCAGACACGCATGTCACTGTCAAATTGGCTGCAACTTTGATGCGTGCCCCATTTAAACACAATGTAACCCCCTCTTTCCGCCTCCCCACCTCGCAACTTGTAATAGCACTTTTGACTGAATACCTGCTGGCCGCCCATTACACAACTGTACTGCCGAACGAATTGCCCCCCTCCCCCGCTCCTTCCCGCTCCCCGCCTCCGCCCGTCGAAGAACCACTTTCGTTGCCAACAATTTTTTTTTTTTGGCCGCCGACCAACTCGGGCAGGGAGGGGCTCGGCTCCCAGTTTTTTCAAGCCATTGTGACACGGACAGTTAATGTCAAACGACAAACTTTGCGCGCCCGTAGCTACGGGGCGCCCGAGGAGCGGTCCTGCCCTGCGACCGTGGGACGACGACGATGTCGACGGATGACAACGCGCTTGAGAAATAAGGCCCAGGGATAATTGTTGCCGCCTCTCATTGGAGAGGAATGTGGACGGAGACAAAGAGGGGCCAGGCTGCAGAGCTATCGCAATTATCTCTCCCCGGCTTTGTGTGTGATCTTCTAATGAGAGGAGTTAGGACAGGTACGCCGGGCTGTGGGCGGAGTGTCAGAAAGGGAGTTTCGCTCAAAGTTCCGATGTAAATTTTTTTTTTCTTTTTCAATCTGCAAAACGGCCAGCGGCTCCAAACGCGAAAAGACGAGACCGAGATTCATAACAAGATGAAGGAAGTGGGGGGAAAAAAACAACTAAACCCTTTATCTTTTACCTGTGTGGCATTCCATCCGGGATACCCAGGCTAATTAACCAAGTCGAATCAATAAATCAGTCCGTCAGCTTCACCCAGTAGACCTCGCAAACAAAACCCACGCCAAGAAGGAGTTGGGGGGATTGGAGGAGGGGGTGAAAAGAATGGCCCGGGCCAAAAAAACAGTCGCTACACATGTTTCCTAGGCTTCAAAGTCGACGCCTTCTGCCAAAAAAAGCGTGCACGTATTTGTCGGAGAGCAGCACACGCTGCCCCAAATATTTCCATCTTGGCCCACAGGGGACCAGGTGTGTAAACACGGCGGCCACCTGGTAGGACCTCCTCACTGTTTGACACATCAAATAACGTTGTTTTTATTATTATTTCATAGTTCCGTGACAATGTTTTGTCCAAAACAGGACAAACAAGATTAAGAAGGTTCGTCCATGTCAACTTGAGAGGAGGACGACGTCCTGGGTGACAATGACCCCAAAGTATTTCCTTTCCTCGGTTGTCGCCAAACTGCCGTTCGTCTTTCCCCTTTTCAAGTTATTTAATATCTTGGGTGTTCTTAATTAAAAGCGACCATTCACTCAAAAAGTGGAGTTTGAGCCAATTTGCCAATGGAGCCCCTGGCGATATTTTCATTTCAAACTGCTCATAAACTGCTCTTGACTTGGAGAAGGAATGAAAGAATGAAAGCCACCCGGTGTGGCCAGTGACTCGGATGTCACATGGCTTCCACACTGCTCGTGTTGTGTCATCTGGAAGACTTGGCGGTCCAGTTTGGCATGAAAGTGTCACGGATATTTTCACAAGAACTTACGTGTGCACGTCTCCTGTCTCATGGACATTGTGGTTGAAGACCAAGATAGTTGACGACCGTCTCTCCTGATGAGCCACTTCCCAGATTCCTCTCATCCAATGAGAAAGTAGGTCAGAGACCACGAGGCCTCTGACTCAAAGTATTAATGTATGTTGGAATGCTGAGACTGAGTATGGAGCCGTTAGACACAACAGGGTTCCTTTTTTTGGGGAATTATTTCTCTGGAAAACATTTCCAGAGCCTCGTTTTTCATCCAAACAGACAACGAAACCAAATTTGGAATTTTCAGAAGAGAAACCTTATCGGCTGAAATGCTTTAAGGGTGTTTGTCACCGGGCTAATTACCTCACTTCTGTCAGCCGTCCCATGAGTTGTTCTTTTAATCACATGCTGGAGATTTTGCAGAACGATTGCAAAAAAAAAAAAAAAAATCTGACTGTTTGTCAGGTGGTCTCTGCCGTTATTGCGTTTGATCTTTCGGGGGTTCCTCGCCCAACAACACGCCACAACACCACCAGGTGATGCGTGTCCGTTTTTTTCTTTTTTTTTTTTTTTAAACATAATGAGTCTGTCTGCCCCTTTGTTCTCTGAAACATATTTGTATCGCGCACCTAAATTGGATTTTGAAGACAGCAGGGCTGACAGAGTCTTGAGGCACATTAGATGAAAGACCAGTTAAGAGTGGTGGGTTGGTTGGGGGTAGGAGCTCGGGGGGTGCGGGGGCGACGGTGTGAACCCACAAACCAGACAGAGTGATAGACAGGCAGACGAGCGCAGAAGATGACGATGGAGACGCGTTCCCAAAACACCCCCCTCCACCCCCCCCGGCTCCCACTTCCACCTCCAGCCCCATCCTCCACGTATGTCGTCGCCATTGTGCGCCCGCGAGCACTCCAGCATCCGGACATTTCACCTGCAGTTCATCGTTCAAGTATATCCGCGATGCATACATACATCCTCCCCTCCTCCGTGGGGGGACGGGGGGGGGACGGGGGTTCCAAAAAAAATAAATAAAATAGAATCAGCGGAGAGTGATTACAATCACACTGCTATTGTCCGCAATAAACAGGCAAGCTGGTGCTTCTGTGGAGGAGGGATTCAAGTGCTTGTTCACTTTAAAGTGAAAAGAATCCCTGAATAACTAATTAAAAAGCATGTGAATACCCGGCCTAAGACCTTGGTTTATACCTTCCGCCGATTTGATTAGTGGTGATTTGTCTGTTCGCTGACAGACAGACCCGATGTCGCTGAGATAAGGGGAGGGAGGGCGGAACATTCTTTTTATTTATTTATTTTTTTGGCTGGGAAGCAGTATTATTCATGGGCAGCAGTTAAGTGTGTACTTCCATTAGATGTGTGAAGACCTCTAAGGCCTAAGAATGCGCTTTAATAGATACCTGTCAAATGAAATTAACTATGTTTTTCCTATATCATACGCTTTTTTTCCCCCCTTGCCTTCCATTGCCTCCAGCCAGAGGCTCCACTCTGTGTGTGTGTGTGTGTGTGTGTGTGTGTGTGTGTGTGTGTGTGTGTGTGTGTGTGTGTGTGTGTGTGTGTGTGTGTGTGTGTGTGTACGAGTACACATGCACATGAGGGTCTGTGTGTGTGTGTGTGAGAGAGAGAGAGAGAGGGAGAGAGAGACAAGAGTCTGTCTCAGTGCCTTTTGCCACCCAGCGATTGGAGACAGTTTTAATTGCAGCATGACAACCACAAGAAAGGACCAGAAGCCCCATAAAAGCCAAAGCAAGCTGGCAGCCGTCCCGCAGTGGAAAGCTAGCCATGCCATAATTACAGGTAAAAAAGACCTCTAGCACTGTAGCTCAGCGCCTTGTTTATTTGACACCAATCATGCAAGAATGCAGGTATCCCGACAATAACGCGCTCTGTCCCGACAGGACTGAGGTGTATCTGCCCCTTCCCCCCCCCTCCCCCCTCCCCCCACACCACCCCCCTCCGCGCCCACAAAGGACTTGGACATCGGCGGTAATTAAGGAATGTCTCGTGGCACGGAGACTGATCCCTTGTCAGAACATGAAAAACCCTCGATTCCTTAAAGAGCCACGGCTCCTCTCTCTTCTTCTTTTTCTTCTCCTCGCCAGCGTGGGCTACATTATTCTCAGTCGGAGCCTCGCGCGACATCAATAATTCATTTTACAAGATTCTGCCTCCGGTGAGCGGGTCGATCTTTAAACGTTTTGATATCCTCGTCCGTGGGCCGGCGCGTGGCTACATTAAGTGTGCATTAGCCAAAGTTAGTGACACCTCGTGCTGCCGCTGCCTGATACGGACTCAGGCGAGCACCTGTGCCGGGAATTGATTCGGAGACGCGCCGATGGCTGGCTTCCGTTTATTTCAAGCGACGGATGCGGAGTGTTTAGTTGTTTTGCGTGAACAGATGAGGAGTTTTAGCTCGATAACATGCACATATCTTCAGCTTAGTCTTGTATGCAAGGTTGTTGTTGTTGTTGTTGTTTTAAGTAACACGCGTGGATATCAGGCGCGGGGGGGGGTTCCTTAGTGAGGAACACTCCAATCACTGGAGGAGGTTGAGACACATCAAGTCAAAAAGCATCAAGCCAAAATGGTTTTAAATTACTTGGAGCCCTGACGCTACGTTTTCAGTTTTCTATTTCTTTTTAAAGGCCCTCCATGTAAGATTTAGCACCACCTAATGGCAAGAATGCATGATGCAAAGAAGGATTTCTCCTGTCCCACTTGATTTCTCATCTTTTTTTAATTACTTTATTGCCTATTTTAACTGGCAGATCCGCAGTTGTAGCCAATCACTGCACTGCTATTTGACCGCCCACCTCAATAGTGGACCTGCTCCTTAAGATCATGTAAAAACACAGCAGCTATTTCTCTTTGTCTGGCCTATTACATGCATGTGTGTTTTTATTGTCCAGGTATTTGATGCCTTTAAATTTTACACAGGGGATGGTTAAAGATATGATCAGCACAGCATTGAATTAACATTATTAATATCTATTCTTAACCATGCATTACTTCCAGGAATTCCTAAGACCTTATGTGTTTAACTTCTCAAGTCTTTTTTTCTCAACTCCGTAATTAGTAAGTTCTATTCTTCCCCCTGAGTGAACACACTGGAAAACTCCCCCTCCCCCCGGACTGTGCTGTAAATCAAAAAACATTTTAGTGACAGAACCGGTCCCTGTTTGGTAAACGCCGGGCCCGGCCACATAAATCTCACCTCTGTAAGTACTTTACGAGAGCGCAATGTGTGTTTTATGTGTTCTTTATGAGCGCGGAAAGGCCACATCTTGAATGACACTCACTGCCAGAGCCTTTGGCGGGTCTGCTGAGGAGACGGCGGCAGGGGGGGGACGCAAAAAAAAAATAGAGAAATGTTTTACAGGCTCATTTCTGTAACATATGCTTACGTTTCCGCTTAGAAGCGCTCGTCCCTGTGAAAACACGCTTCCTCTCCCGGCTTTCCCTCCCCAGCTACTTGTCTACGGACAGCGGTCTTTAGCCGTATCGACGGTGATTTACAGGCTAGTTAATGACTGTCAAGCCAATTGGCTGCTAAAGTGGTGAACTGGGACTCGCGTGAAGGGTGGCGTTCATCACAGTATTGACTTTCTGACTGTGGTGCCACACGTTCTCGTGTCGCTAATACAGACTCGAGCTCTCTGGCCAGGAGAGGTCATGTGACCCATATATTTACTAATCCTGTTGTTTTTTGTCCCTTAATTCCTTTCCGCTTTTGTGCGGGAGGGAAAAGGAAAATAAGGAAAACACTGCCAGGCGGCTCAGTGCAGAGAGGAGAAGAGAGACAGTTGGGATATTTGGTTGACAAACTAAGCAGTGCACGCGTGCACACGCACACACACAACCACAGACAGACTGACACACATACACAAGAACACACACAACCCAAATAACGAATATTTGCCTTCTTGCCAACAGCTAAATATGCAGATTGATGCCACTTTCATGTCTGTACATCTAAACACGCTGCTGGAGCCTGAGGGTGATTAGCTTAGCATGGTTTAGCAAAATATGACAACTAGCACCTGAACTGTTTGTGCACTGCCAGAAAAAGAAGAAGTGATATTGCATTTGCGATTATCTCACTCTTTGTTTGTGTAAAGCCAAAGTAAATAAGTGATGTGACGTGTGAGCGTCTGTGTTTTCTTAGCTAAATAAGCGAACAAGGCTAACCGCTCTCATGTCTGCGTCAATTCCGTGTGAAATTGCGATATCAGTGTTCAGTCTTCTCATCCAGACGTTGGCAAGACAGCAGGAGGAATTTTTAATTTTAGCTTGTAAACACGCAGCGCTGTTATTCTAGACTTACCAAGCCGTGTCATTGGTGATGAACTATGGTAATTAACAGGAAAGATGTAAAGGAGACAGCTGAACAACACTACACATTGCCGTGATTGTTGTTGTGTTCTGAAGCCCTGCGAAAAAAAAAAGAAATGGCACAATTGAACGAAATTGGTAATTAAAAAGCAAAAGTCATAAGCTGTGTTCTCATTTGGTACATTCAATTAGCGTACTTATGGAATTACTTTAGGAACACCTGAATGCTGTACACTTGCGGTGCGCTAATTCCAGCGTGGGTAGTGTCGTCTCAAATATTGAGCTCCTGTTTGTTATTGCGCCGGATGTGACAACTTTTTTTTTTCTCTCCCCAAAAACCGCCACTTCCTCTTCACCTTCCACCACTTCTTAATTGCAAATCGCAAACAGATGGTATAGCCAGTCTATCACTCATGCAAAAAAAAACACACAAACACACACCACAGTGTTACTTCACTAATTAAAATTTGCTGATGGGTAACATTTAGGCATGACAGCAGGCTAGCTGTTAGCGAGCACGCTAAAGGGCCTCAAGCCACTTCTGCTGTGTCACCGATCTTCTGTGCATTGAGGGCTGTGGTCAGTTTGTGAGAGTGTGAAGAGTCCAGTACGTTTTCACACCCTTGCACGTGCGACTTTAGACTCCTCCTTAATTTCAGCTTTGCATTAAGAATACATCAGATCTGATCACTTGATATCCCTTCAGGCAGACAAACAATGATTAACAGCACAATGTTTTCAATTAGAAACGTCCCCGTCTTTAAATGTGTGTACTTCCTCAAACTTTTTTTTTTTTTGCAATTAGTCTGCCTCATTCAAGAATAAAAACACGTTTGCAAACTGTTGCCTTTCCACACCATAATGTGCAGAACGGAAACTCTTGTTTAAGCTGTTTGAAACATTTACTTCGAAGCACATGTGCTTGTTTTAATTTTGTAAATTCTTAAGATGGAAAGATTTCAAATTGGTCATTCCGCGGATGTAATATCAGTGGAACTGGGAAAAAGAAAAGGAAAAGAAATAAAACATTCTTTGACGAGAACATCAAAATTGAAATTCCACTTGAAAGTATTGAGAAAATGAATTGTGCCGTTCTGAATGCGAGCACTCGAGTGCGGTGGTGAAAAGCAGGTCCAGGCTATTCAGGATGTTGTGGTCGAGGAGCTTTTTTTTTTAACGGGCAGAATTCACAAAATAAAAGCCTTAAGGAGGGGAAACTGCAGCAGTGGTCATGAAGCTGTTCACCAGATGAATGAAAAAAAAAATCCCTCGCTAATTCTTTTTTCTTTTTTTTCCTGTCCTGTGGAATCTCATGTTAAGTCTGTTTTTTTTTTTTTTTTCCTTTTAGTCATTTAAACCTGAGTTACCTTCTCCTCCCACTGCGCGCACATAGTCGCAGCAGCCTATAAGTGGTTGTACCTCACCTCCGGGATTCCACGTGCACCAAGGTTTTATCAACGGGGATCTGACTGGCTAACAGCGCTTCTGTCGGTGTCACTTAGCCCTGATGAACTCTCCCCCGAGCTTCAAAGGAGAGGCGGAGGAGATCGGAGGGAGACCACACACCACCGGCGGGGAGGGGACGGGTGGTCTCTGATCTGTCGACGGAAGACGAACGAGGGGGATTTCATACCTGGAGTGATGTTATGTCATCCGTGTCAGCCCGTCGGGACGGCGCGCAGCCAGATTCTTTAATTAGTACATTTATTCCTCTTTGTTTCGCTCGGCGCCCAACTTGATGTGTTGACGCGACCCGACGGGGCCGGTCGCTTCACACTTTTGGAAGTCGGGTTTGCGTGTACTGCTGCTGTACTTTGTACTGAAGTGTATCGCGAAATGCACAGTATGGAGGTGTTGAAAGTGCCCGAGACTTTCAAGGCCCAAAAAGTGCACCGTTGTTTGATTTTAGGAAGTAGGAGCTGCATTGACCATCAGCACCGAGCCTTCCCATCATCCTTTGCGGCCCACTTGCTCACACAGAGATTCTGGTGGTAGAGAAGGCTGGTAGTGAAATTCCAGACGCTTGAGCTGGTTTTAAATTCCGGAGCAATTTAAAATGAATTGAAAGAAATGTGGAAACGGTGGAAGACGGACAGGAGGCAACACGCAGGTAGATGCTGGATCTGACGCAAATGGCGCCCCCTTTCTGGGGAAGATGCACTTGCAGACCATTGAACAACCAAATTCTCAGATAGCACTTGCAAGATTTGTGCTACTTTTTACTTAAGATGTAAGTTTTATACCTAACTGGAATGCATCTCCTTTTTTCTCCAAGCGTTGGGTTTACATATCGTTAGCCTAAGTAGTTGCCTAAGTCATATTTGAACGTTTTCAGAAAACAAGAAAAAACACATTTCTTAGCAAGCACGTTGGTCATTTTTTTCAGATGTCACAAATTTGGCCAAAAAAAACGACATAGGCAATTCTGCTGTTACCGGTCGATTGGCTGCCTGTACATTAACTACTAACTACTAACTATTTTCCACATTGTTTGTCACATTTCCTCATTCATGCACACACAGAAAGAGGTTTGGCCTGAGAAAAAGGTTACTTTTACATCGGCTCGGAGGAAGAGCGCCACCAAACAAGAAAGACCTTCTTGGCGGCCATAAATAAAATACTGGCATCACTGGCACAGGAGAAGAACCCCCAGCAACCGTCACACGCGCGTTCAGGGGGGATAGACACGCAATGACGCAGTGCCCTGACGGGTCCCGGAGGTGCGGAGCGCCAGCTCGCAACCCAGACGCGAACGACGGACCGGCCCCTCGACAAAACATCCAACCGAGCACGGTGCCCCCTCCCTCCCCCGTCCCCCCCAAATCCCCTCCCCTCCCTCCTATCATCCCGCTCTCTCCCCCTTTCTCTCTCCCTCTCTCTCCCTCCCGTGACGGCACATTTGCATATCTAGAAAGTATTTCCTGGTAAGTGGCGCAACGGCGGTCCTCGGGAGAGACGCAGACACAGATAGAAATTTGTATTAAAGAGGAGAAACATCTGAGCGGAGGGGAGGAACAAACCCCCCCGCCACCCCCGCGCCGCACCGCCGCTTTTAATGGCGCGCCGCACTCAAAGGCGGGCGCTTTCGCAATCGGCGGCGGTAAACAAGGGAGCGCAACGCCGGAGCAAAGTGCTTTTTCACTGCAGCAGCTGTTTGCTCTTCGCAGCCTCCTTTTCCCCTCCACTCCTGTTGTTTTTCACCTCCTTTCCCTCAAACGGGTCAAAAACCGCCGAGGATCTCGGATTGACGGCGACGACTTCGAGGAGTCGCCTCCCTGCACCCGGGGGTCAGCTCCCTGTCCCCCCTTCCGTCGGAATGTGGGCGTGTCCTCCCGGCTGAAATTCACCCACGCCAGCCATTACGGACGCTCTCCCGGGTGCAGAGTTCAAATGTTACGTGGCCCAGGAGGAGTCGACCTCATTACCCAGGAGAGCGGCGACCAACACCCCCCCCCCCCCCCCCGGAGGGCTTTCTTAGTATTTACGTAACCCCTGACCTATTGCCCCGGCTCTGATCCCGTCCTCCAGCCTTCAGTTGACTCCTCTGTTTCGGGGTCTTTTTTGTTTTTCTCCCCCCTCCTTCCGAGGGTTCAAGTTCACTGTCAAGCCCCGGGCCCAGACATGTCGGGGCCGTCCTCGGCGCAGCGCGACTCTGCCTCTCGCTCCGCGCGGACGTCGCGCTAACAGACGCGCCGCGCATGAAATGCTGACAAGTATTTTCACGGTCGAGTTCTGTTTACATGACATGACGGCCTTCTGGGTTTCATCGCCTGGAATTTTGCGAGATTTATAAAGATTACCGGTTAGTTTTTTTTTTTTACCCTTTCTTTTGAAACTCGACGTCGGTTCATCACGCACGTGTGACTGATCCGAACGTATGATTTTTTTTTATTTTTTTTTTTAGAGTTGAGGCAGTTTTGTCAAGTGGAAGAGCAGCAGCTGGCCAAACGTTTGAACGTTTCCGAGAGGCTTCTTCTGTCGCACTTGAAGTACTTTTTGTTCCAAGTTGGACTGAAAGATGAGTGTTAAAGCTCACGCTGTACGTTTTCTGAAAATGTTACTTAAAAAAAAAAAAAAAATAGGAGTAAACTTCATAAAAATTATGCTGTTTTCAAGGTCAAGAATGGACCTGTATTTTGAGGGGCAATGTGGATGTTTTCAAAGCACTGCTTGAAAGTCAAGCCAAATAAAAAATAAAATGGTAGATTTAAAGGTGAGGAAAAATGTTGGCAAGGGACCATGTAGTAAATTAAAGAAAACTGCAATAACACAAAACAATGTTGACTGAACCTATTGAAATTCCCCGCAATAACCAATTTCCGAACGTTTCCATCATTAGTTATATATATATATATAAAAAAAAAAAAAAACCTAAAGAAGCACAAACTTCAGCTAAGTTCAGTTTCTTTCAATGCACAACATTTAAAATGTTAATGTTGCCTAACTTTGAAAACGTGTTGGACTCGTACACAGAATAAGCCAAACACTTTTATTAATTAGACACCGCATTTGCATGTAGTGTAGTTTTTAATCGACTCGTCGCCCAGGGGCGTTAGTTTGGGGTCCGAGCAGCACGAGCGGACGCGATACGATCAAAAGCTCTAAATATCCTCTTCTCTCTCATCAACAACAGCGACTCAACGGTAAACTGAAATGGCAGCTGAGGTGAGTGACAGGAGTTTCCTGGTTCGCTTTGCATATCCATCCCGAAAAAGCCCTCTCCCCGCTGTCAACAATCAGCGCCGGCCGATCAGATTTCACCACTGTAGCTAGCGACTTGCTAACATTTGTGTTAGCGCCCATTAGCGCGTGGCGGCGGCGACGACATCTGGGATGCCGCACAGGGAAATTGTCGCGGCTTTGGAATTAGCCCTAACGGTTCGGTTGCCTCTTCCTAATCACCATCCACCTCCCCGCTGCTCGGGTGACTCCTTGCTGTTCAAGTGCAGCCAGACTGGATCGGCCTTGACTGGCACCCGGAAACGAGGCTACCGGTCCAGGATCCTTCTTCTTCTTCCCTCTCCGCCCCACGTCTCTCCTTTACGTCTGATTGTTTAAGTGATAAGTGACGATGATGGATGAGCCGGGGCGTTTGTGTAATTATTGTCCTGGTTATCACTGTCACCGCTGATGCCGTACATCACCGGGTCCGGGGCCCGTTTTGCCCGTGATGAATAACAGTAACCCGCGCGACAGAGACGCATCCCCCCCAAAAACATTCAAATCAGGTGCGAACAGGAGACCCACCCGGTGTAAAGACACCGGCGGGCTAATGGAGGGGCCTAGCGGAGACAAGCGGTGGTGCCGCGCAATCGTGTGACGTTTAAGCGGAGGTGCCGCACCACTGAGTAATGTGATGAATTCAACACACACGCACCTACCTGGCTGCACTCTTCACTGCCCGTGTGTCCGAGCTTATCCTAACAAAGCTCCTTTTTTAAAGAGCCAGTAATTCAATCATTTTTTTTTCTCCCTCCGCCGCACTTTGTCAGAGGTGATTAACCGATTCCGATGCTTTATCATGCATCTCGGTATACTCGACAGCCCTTAGGTGATGTAATCTTTTTGAGGATGATTTATGGATTATGGCAATTAGCGCCCTGATAAAAGCGCTATTATTAGTTAGAGTTCATTTGCCTCCTTTTCACAGGCGACTGTGTCCACATTGTTAGCGTCTTTCTCTCGGAGAACATTTGCACAGTACCTGCACCGAGATGGAATCTCGTACAAGATAAGGCATGGCTTGAGGAAGTCAGTGTTTAATCATCAGGCTATCTGCCGAAGATACTGCGCCGTTCCTCACATGGCGTGGCGAGATATCATCTGCCATTTGCTACATTTGCCTGCACCGCGCGCTATTTATAATAATAATAGAAGTCCCTGATATCTTTTGATCCATCACAATAAAATGAGCCTTGAAATATTTCATTTCCATTCGCCGGGTTTTCTTCCCTTTCTTTTTTTTATTTCCTCCCTCCCGCCTCTTGCGTCCAGCTCATTCTCTTCCAGGCGCATGTGAGTGTGACCTTTGACCCCGAGCTCCGTGGCTGACTGAGCATTATGAGATGCTAATTGGCCATGTAACATTACATCAAACCGTGATATACTGCCATGTAAAATGTGGGGGAAACACACGGCGGACTAATTAGCGCTGCAAATTCTTACTCTTTTATTTGGCAGGTCTTTTTTTTTTTTTTTTTGCTTCTTCTAAACGCTGGCACTTGCAAGAAATGCTCTCATTTGCATCCTTTACATTAGCGTCCTCCGGTCAAGTTTGCCTTGTAAAACATGTGCAAAGAGCGTTCTTGCCTAGTGGGTCGCTATATCATTAGAAAACATCACAAAATTGAAGAGTAAACAAGGTTCAAGTTCAGTGTGAACGTAAAGTTCTGTGCTGGTTTAAAGTCTTTGTTGACTATAAAGCCCATCTCCCGCAATGCATGTGCACTGATGACCCCTACATTCCTGGTATTTCCTCGTCCGAGCCGTCACCTCTGGCTGTTTTAATGTAGACGCAGTCCGACATTGCAACTGGCTCTTTCAAGGCAAAAGAGTTTTTGCCTTTACATTTTTTGCCTTGAATGTGTACATTGAAAGTGCAGCTTGTAATGAACTGTGTCGTCCCCTCGCTGCCAGTTTTTAAAATGCCACCTGATCCCATCAATTGCCATCTGCGCTACAGACAAACTCTCGCTCATACCTCAATGGACGTTTTTAAGGAGATGGGATGTCTGAGTAGCAAGCGAAAGGTCAAAAGACTGCAGAGGAAGTCAACCCTGGTCATTTGAGAGAATAATAGAGCTGAAAAGACACCTAATGCCTGCAAGTTCTTTTTGGCTCTCTTGGTCGTGCAAGTCATGCAGGATAACTGCTGATCAGTTGGAATTAGATGATGGGCGGCACGGTGGCGCAGTGGCGAGCGCTGCCGCCTCACAGCAAGAAGGTTGCGCGTTCGATTCCGGGCCTGGGATCTTTCTGAGTGGAGTTTGCGTGTGTCTGTGTGGGTTCTCCGGCTTCCTCCCACAGTCCAAAAACATGCATGTGAGGTGAATTGGAAACTATGAATTGTCCATAGATGTGTATGTGGCTCTGCGATGAACTGGCGACTTGTCCAGGGTGTCACCCGGCCTTCGCCCCATGATGGATGGATGAATTACCAGAATAATCACAAGAATACTCCAACACTTAATTCCTTTATTTTTTAGCTTGCACCTCTCACTGTTCACTGAATACAATCAAAAATATTTAAATAAAACAGCAAACACAGAGTGTTGGAGTTTTGCCCACAATGTGGACTTAATAATTTGTACATAAAAAAAAAAGCTGTGAGATCAATTTAGGCATTGGAAAACAGGGATATTAACTCCCAACCGCCACCATGAAATGCTGCAAGATTCTTCCCGAGCTTTTAAAGGCAACTTTAATCTGATCAGCTTGGACCAGACAGGAAATTAGCAGTGGATGCCTCCAATGACCTTCGATTTGTTACAAAAGCACAGCAGCGAAGTTCCATTGCACAACATCCCAACAACATCCTGCCACCGTCTACAAATTGTGCACGCGGCAGTCGCAGTTGTCTTCCATCGGTGCGACCGCACAGGCCTTCATGTGCGGCGAACGAAAAGAAAACACACACACACACACACACACACACACACACACACACACACACACACACACACACACACACAGAAAGATCAGGTTTCGGTGTCGGGATCGCACATTTTTGTTCGTCTTGTCTGCGGTGGTGTCACGCAGCGGTTCAACAGCCCTGCAGGCGGATCAGTCGGCGCTGGGCGCTGCGAGTGCAACTGCTGCTCAAAGGCCAGACGGGTCAGAGAGCAGCCAGAGTTCAGCCGCCTGGAGCCGCCTCTCCGTCATCCGCCGCTCAAAGGTCATTGTCACGCCAAGGTGTGTGTGTGTGTGTGTGTGTGTGTGTGTGTGTGTGTCGGGGGGGCTGCTTATCCTCATTTAATTGGAAGTCCCTGTCATACACACATATATATAAAATCTTCCGGTTATTTGGATGATTCAGACGCTGAATATGTATCGCGCTGCGTGTTTTATTTAGAGCCCGGACCAGGTGCGGACGGCCGCGGCCGGCGCACAATGGACGACCTGCATTGACAGCGGCTCAGATACATGAGCCGCTAAGTAGCCCATAAAACACCTTCACGCCTCTCTTTCTCTATTTCCTCCGCTCTCGATCACACTTTTTGGCCCCCTCCGCCCCCGCCCCACCCCCACCCCACATCCATCTGTCTCCTTCCACACCTCCGCCCCCTTCTCCCCCTCCTCTCCCTCCCTCCTTTTCTTCTCCTTCTCCTTCTTCTTGTCCTTCCACCACGGACAGATGATATGCTGTCCTCCTCCCAACATCTCGCAATGCAGTGGCACATTTCTCTCTCTTTCTCTCTCTCTCTCTCTCTCTCTCTCTCTTTCTTCCCCCTGGAGCGAGTAACTCTGTCCTCCTCCTCCTGCCATGCGTGTGCGTGTCCGCGCCCCCGCCCCAACCCGGGACGAGCATGGCCCGCAGCCGGCCGGCCCTCCGCTGAACAAAAAAAAGAGCGCACGGCCTTCTCGTCTGAAAAGCCTCCTTTATCCGCCTCGAACAAAAAGACGGCTTCACCTCCACGCCGTTCCCACCATTTAAGGGCCCGTGGTTGGTCTCCCTTTTTTTTTTTTTTGTCCGTGCACCCTCCCCCGCCCCGGCTGACACCCGCTAACCCCCCACCGTCTCCCAACGATGGGGGTTCTTACAAGCTCGGGGGCGAGTTGTTGCCCCCTTTATGTTCACATGTGTCCCCCCCACCACCACCACCGCCAATACAAAAGACGTGCAAAGGGATTGACCGCCGACACTTTTTTTTTTTTTTTTTTTTTTTTTTTGACAGGGTCACCCCCCCCACACACCCTCCACCCCATTCAGAGATATCAGTCAGAGCACACCTGCACTTTTATCTGTGTGGGTTCACGGTTATGGCCCGGAGGGGTTGCGTCTGTTTCGAGGTGTCTCCCAAAAGTTTGGAATCCAGCCCGAAAAGCTGTGGAGAAAAAAAAGACAACCTGCAGTGTGTGTGTGTGTGTGTGTGTGTGTGTGTGTGTGTGTGTGTGTGTATTTGTGTGTCTGACCGGGGCCACGCCACGCTAGAAAAAAACGTACACGAGGCTCCCTCAACCCCCCCCCGCCCCGTGTGTCACAATATTTTGATATCATGAGCAAATTATATGTTCTCTTGTTCAACATATGGGAGCAGCACTCAATCAGCGCGATCTAACGACGCGGCGGCAAATTTGCATTGCGTGAATACAAAGTGGGTCATTTGGAGGCGTCGCGGGCACGCAGGGGCCTCGTCGTAAAAAAAAAAAAATATTCCGCCGACCGCGTTTACATATTCAGCGAGTGGCCGCCTCGTCCGACGCGACGCTTCGCCCCTGACGTCGTCGGTTTCCTGAAAAGAGAGAGAGAGAGAGTGGGAGAGTGAGAGAGAGAGGGAGAGAGTGTGTCGGCGAGATGCCGGGGCCATTTGACTCTGACTGGGGTCCATGAAGAAATCATTATCCCCATGACCCGCAGCTATTAATTCCATCTCTCACTCCTCCCTCTGTCTCTCATTTCTCTCATTCTCTAGACAAATTCATTTACATGAAAGACCACTCACGCCGGCGCCGGGGCCCCGCAGGTGAATGACAATCTCGCCGACGATTTCATGCAATATTACCGTCGCGGCGGCGGCCGTCGTCCGAGGGGCTGCGGTAAGTGTATCATTAATAAATCCCCCCTCCAGCCCCTTAACCCCTCCCCCACCCTCCCACCCTCCCCTCACTCCTTTTTCCTGGTGACTGAAGGGATCAACGTGTTTTAATTATCCTGCCGTGATTTGAACTCGATCAGCGTGGCATTCAGTTACACAAACATTCCACCGGGCGAGCGAGATAAACACTCCGCCGCCGCCGCCGCACTCTGCATACAGAGAGCGGCGAGGGCGCAGTCGGCCCTCCGCGTGCTTGTCGTTTGCGCGCCATGCGTCGCAGTAGCTGTATGGTGGTGTAAGTGAGGGAGGGAGGCAGACAAGCCCTGACCCGCGTGGATCCGACCCCGCCGCGGCAGCGCCAGACATCAAAAGACGCGGAAGCAAAGTAAACTGTCGAGTGTGTGTGTGTGTGTGTGTGTGTGTGTGTGTGTGTGTGTGTGTGTGTGTGTGTGTGTGTTTTTTTTGACAACGTATAAGAGGGAAGATAAATGTTGTGTTTTTATTGAATTAACACGGCGGGTGGGAGGTCCCGTGATTAATTGGCAAGAGATGATGATACGGATAAAACAGAGAAGCCCGTATCTGCTCTCGCCGCCGCCGACAACCGTTTTAAAACAAACAACGCCCCCCGCCCCTCCCCCCCACCACTCCTTTTTGCATGCCAAATTTACAAAAAAAACAACTAATTAAGACGCGTCACGTGGACGAAACGTAAAAAAAAAAAAAAAGAAACACTTCTCCGGATCTCCGGAAAAGTTTTGTCGTTTGAAGTAACAATTGCTGTTTTGTTGCCGCTGTTCACTGTGGGAGAAGCGTGTTAGCGGCTGGGCCGGGACATCAGCATTTTACAGGAACAGGCTCAGGCAGTAAGTAAGTTAGCCAGCCAGAGGCGGCCTGCGTGTGTGTGTGTGTGTGTGTGTGTGTGTGTGTGTGTGAGAGTGTGTCTGCCTCCTGTCTGTCTGCCTGTGTGTGTTTCTCCCCATCTCCTCATCAGGAAAAACTGCAGCCTCGTTTTTTTTTTCTTCTCTTTTTTTCTTTCTTTTGCTGCTTTGGTGTCCCGTAGGGCAATGGGCAGCTTACAGTTCAAACACACGCACACACACACACACACACAGACACACGGTGGAAACGCACACGCGCTCACACAAGAAGGAACCTGTTATCAAAAGCTCGTCCCATTGGCCGCCTGCCAAAAGAAACGTGCTGAGGCGAACACTAATCCACTTTAAATTACAACGGCACTGAAAGCCTGTGACCACAGCCAAATATTGATATGGGGTCATTAGTCAATTATGGCGGCGACTCTTGCGGAGTGATCAGCGGGGCGGTGGTGGTGTGGTGGGGGTGGGGGGGCGTGCCGGAGTCCGCCAGGGCCAGAGGTGGCCGAGCGAAGAGGTGTGACAAGTTGGCCCGGAGGAGGAGGTCAAGGCTGGAGGGGATTAGCGGCGGTGGCTGGCGGCTGGCGGCTGGAGCTGCTGCACGCCCAAAAGGTCCAACAGGGAGTCATGTGACCTCCCCTGCTTCTTCCTCCCTTCTCGTTTTACGTCTTTTCTATTTATCTATGTCTCTCTCTCTCTCTCTGTCTGTCTGTGTGTGGACTGTCTGAACGTGTGAACATGCTGCGTTTCAAGCGCATTCCAAGCCAGGTGCATGCTCAGTTCCAAAAGCCTCACTACACCCCCTAGTGGCACGCCGGGCTCTAAACCTGAGTGATCCTGCTCTTTCCCTCCCACCCCCAACCCCCCCAAAAAATAAATAAATAGGAACAAACGATCAAAATACAAACATGTCAAAATAAAATACCTTTATTACAAATAAGTCCACTCTGTTTACAGCCGATCAGCACTGTGTAAAATAGAAATGACTTGCTTGAACCTGTTAAAGGCTTTTTTTGTCATTGGGCTCCAGCACTGTGATTATCAATCAAGTATGATCAAAACATTGTAGATCTCCAGGAAATCATGTTTGTTTTGGTCCTTTGTTCTCAGCCTCCTGCAAAAATGCTAAATATTTTAGCCTCGCGCTCAACCGGATGATTTGTCGGACAAGAGGGTGAAGCCAACGCCTGACTGGGAGGGATGCGACCAATAATGCAAACCAGCCTTTCATGACATCACAGAGGGCCATTCGCTGACAGGACAGAGAGACTCGCAAATACATTTGCAAAGTGAATATGTCATAATATGGGGACGGGGGCGGGGGGGCCTTTAATAATAACGCCCGGTCGTGGAGTACGCCTACCTCTTCGATTGTAATTAGTACGAGGATGGATAGAAAATCCAGAGGAATCTAATCATTCAATTAGGACTGTAGTGTTCCAGGCTAAGTGAAACTACATCAATGCCGTGACACAGATGATACCATTCATTTCGTCCGGGCTTAGTAATTTGATAAGGCTTCAAATTGGAGAGATTGCATCGCAAAAGGGCATCATCACAGCCAAGCCAATTAGGACACTGCACTGGGATGGGAAGGTGGGGGGTGGGGGTGGTGGGAGGGGGGGTGAGGCGGTTGCGGACGGCGCAGATAGGGGAGATTAAAGAGCGAACGCTTAAAAAGATAAGTTGTGTTTATTCGGGGTCTTAAATCATCACGTTTTTGAAGGGATGAATCCGTCTGGCGCGTCCTAATATCCTAGCGCATGGCACCGGGGCGAGCTGAGGACAGCGGAGGCCCTGCGTGTGTGCGCACGCACGTTTGCCGTTCTGTCCTTAAGAGACACTGTAATATGCCAGCGGCTTTTTATTGTCCAATAGCCAGTTCACGACGCGCTTACGCATAAACAACGGGACGACTGTAGCCGAGGAAAAGAGACGAAAAAGCCCAGTTACAGACCACCAGTAAAGAAGGGACCACCTATAAATGCTTTCCATCGGTGGGTTCACAGAAGCACTTCAGCTGTAATACTTTAATTGCTCAGGGACTCAAAGTCTAATAAGGTTTCTAAATTGAGCTGCTTTATTTGTTTTCCTTTGACTCGCGGCGAGAGCGAAAAATGCAGCCACTCTAATTGCAGTGCCGTCATTAAGAGCTCTGGGTATTAAAAGTTTCTTCCTCCAAAAACCAGCATGTTGCAATGTTTTCTTTTTTTTTCCCCCCTTCGTCTTCTTCCTCCCTGCCCCCCCCATCCCCCGACCCCCTCCTTCCTACAGAACTGAATTATGGGGCCCTTTTTTCTGTCAGGGCCAAGTTCACGCAGGAAGTAATTGAGTTTAATGGAAGAAATAAAATATACTCATAGCCCCGAACAAATGTGGAAATACAGAGGGATAGAGTTCATTTACTGTTTACTGCTTGTGTGTGATGTTTCATGGCAATTATCTGGTCGCTATTAAGCGATCTCGTCCCTGTTCTCCAAATGAAGGGTGAGCGGTCGCTGGTGACGTTTAAAAAAAAAGTTAAAAAAGACACGAACCGTCGACTGGGTCATTTACAGAACTCTGGGACTGTTAAAAAGGGTAATTTAGATCAAGTGTCAGTGTGCCATTCACTAAAAATCAAGACAGTTTTTCACTCCCGGTTCTCTTATTTTATCAATTAGGTCTCTTTTAGACACCTTTTTTGCTTTTTGGTTTTATTTTTAGCAAGAAGTGCTGCGTTATTTCCGACAAATTAATTTTCTCAGTGAGCAATGTCGAGATATTAAGATAATAGTGGATTTTTGTTTTTACCTTCTGCGAAAACCTGCTCATCCTTCGCACCAACATCAAATTAAAAACTCCAGAAAACATAAACTGGCTTTAGTTTACTTACCACATCAGTGGTTCCCCGTAAATGTCAGCCCTCCCAACAATAGGAAGCCTCAAGCAGGTGTACTTTAATGTGATAAGCTGCCTGTTTGTCTGTTGTTGTTGTTTTGTCAGACTCCCCTTCACAAACACTTTCTCAGGGTTCTCCAGCAAATTGATACACGAGACTATTAAGGAAATGCTTCTGTTTAAGCGTTTCCTAATAAAATTATGTAGGTGTAAAACAAACACCCAGAACTTTCAATCAACCGCTACGCTAGCTACAGTAACACTCTAGTCTCTGGAGGAAACGCTAGAATGAAATTACAACCTTCACCCTTCTTTCTTCTTCTTTTATTTGCAGCAAACAAACAGCGGTAACATAATGCTAATGTTACCAGCTCTGCTGCTGGCTCGGAACAGGAGTTAAAATGACCCCCATTACGTCTTGGCAAGGTGTAAACAGAGCGCCGAGACAAAGTAGAGGGCGTAAAAAAGGAGGTTTTTATTTCTTTCTGTTTTTTTTTTTTTTTTACATACGACGGCAGTCGGAGCTATCAACACGGCGCTGGCTCTACCTCTGCTTGCGTTGGGACTGCAGGAGCTACCAGAGCTGCAGATAAGGAGCCCTTTCAACCCTCACGTTCTAGTTCCTGGAAGAACAAAAAAAAAAAAAAAACTTGGCATAGAAGAGTTTTGAGAGTTTGCTGGGGGGGGGGTTTGAAAGCGTAAATGGTTGCAGTTCCTCGTAGGAGACGCACTGTGTTCTTGCGTCGCTTTATCAACAAAGCCTCGGCTGTCGTGGGGGCGGGTGAGGGGTTGGGTGGTGGTGGTGGTGGTGGGGTGCTAGCATGGCTGCCGCCGCTGGTGGAGGATGTTGCAACCTCCGAGAAAAGCCGCGGAAATAGTTATCAGACGGGCTTTCTTTGCCCTTTGCGAGAACCTGCGCCACGCTCTGCTGGTCGGCGGGTCCGGATCAAAGATAGCGGCAGGTGGTTGAACAGCAATACGATATCTGGGGGCGGTGGGGGGGCGGATGCCAAGTCAGCGGACGCGGCTAGGCCGTGTTGTTCCCGTGCAGACGCAAAGAAAGAGCTCAAAAAAAAAAAAGAAAAATTGGCTGTTGAAATATGTGAAATTCTTTCCGACTCTTGAGGATAAACATGCGCGCGCGTCAGCAGCTGCCGCTGCCGTCGTTAGAGAATCATCATCTCGGCTCGGCAGGAGCAGCCAGCGACTCGTTTTGCGAGGCTCTTAACGGCAACTCTGAAGATGTCGAACACAATGGAACAAGATAGGCTGCTGAAGGGTGAAACAAGGCCCAGATATCTGGAATGCATGAGCAAGCCAAAGAATTAGGGGCCTGTTTTTTTTTTTTTGCTGGTGGCTGGTGGTGTGCAGCCCGATTCAGGCCAGCCGTGGCGCCGCTCGGAGCAGAACCGCAGAGCGCTGCCTGGAGCGCATCCAAGTCCTTCAAGCGAGTGCCGCGGCGGCCG
Source organism: Nelusetta ayraudi (assembly GCF_046127955.1). Classification (NCBI taxonomy): domain Eukaryota; kingdom Metazoa; phylum Chordata; class Actinopteri; order Tetraodontiformes; family Monacanthidae; genus Nelusetta; species Nelusetta ayraudi. The sequence goes on along the minus strand of NW_027466150.1, from coordinate 812,338 downwards.
CCGGCGGAGGAGATCAGTTTCGGCGAGGCAGCTCAAGGTTAACACCTGTGCAACCGTCGGCGGAGGAAACCCCTCCCCCCTCCGCAGGATGCGAGGCTGCAGCTTCACCGCAGGACCCAAAAAAAACAACCACCGCAGAGCCTGAGACTCGGGCTCCGCCGGACTTGCAAAGCGCAGCGCAGGCGAGGCGCTTCTTTGAAACTGCAGCGGCGGTTAAAAAGAGAGCAAAGTTGATTGTTGTGGTCAATAGCGAGCAGCGAGGAAGGGAGATTGCGAGCGAGCAGAGAGGAGAAAATGCCGCTGAATCAAAGGCGGGTCACACACTTGCGAAACGCTGTTGATTAGCAACCTTCCCCAGCGCCCTTTTGCAGGCTGCACTCGCCCAGCAGTCGGGTAGAATGCTGAGGCGTTTCCTCTGACTTCAAAAGGTGTCATTCGAAATTCAGTTTGCTAATAAAGTTTTCCAAATAAAAACCCAAAAGATCCTTGTGTCTGGCTCGACAACCGAGTCCACCCTTTTGCTTCTTCTGCTAGCTCCCCCCTTTTTTTTTTAGAAAGTTTATGCTGAAAGGCACAGTTATGGAGATTATCCCTTTGTGACATCAGAGAGGGCACATATGCTGAACCCCCCCCAAGGCCCAGCCTTGTTTTTATACCCTCTTCAATCACCAGGAAGCCCCAACAAAGAGTCAGTTGTTGCATGAAGCAGAGTTGGGTTTTTTCGTGTGTAGGGGAAAAAAAAAAATCTGCTGTTTCCCTGAAATCGACACACCTTTTCTTTTGTGACAACTAACTGCACAAGGCTGCTCCTGCTGAGGTCCAGGATGAAGACGGGTTTGTAACGTGGGACCTTTTGAGTCAACCTGCATCGAGCAGCGAGCTTCTGAAAAAGCACCGCAAGCCACAAGGCTGCGCCTGCGTCGTCGGCCCCGTTGCTGTGCAGCGCCGTGCGCAGCCTGCACAAACCATAATTGCTAGTTTTGTAATGAGGCTTTATTGATACAAGTAATAGCAGTCGCGCAGCCCGGGCATGTGTCACTCTCACTCTTATTTCCTCACACGAGGCGGAAAAGAAACTGATCGAAGCAGCTGGCGGGTCTGCATTTCGACGTTACCGGCGATTCTTTTTCGATTCTGGAAAATAGCAATGACGCAAGTCTGGACACGCACGCTGATTTGTCATCAGTGGACGTCTAGTTCAACCAGGATATGAAGAATTTTGTTATCTCTGAAGAAGTTGTTGTTGTTTGTTTCTTCTCCGTTTGTTCCCAGCTCTTTGATTTAAATGTGCACCACAGTGGTATAAGGATGCTTTGGGTTTGGGCCCGTGAGCATAAAACACGGTAATAAAGTCCGCCTTTATTAGCGCCCAGTGCTTTGCGTGCGGCCCTGCCGCGTCACCGCCCCCGTGGCAGGCGGCGGTTCCAGTCGCGCTGACATTTCTTCCGAATCGCTCACGCCGCGCCAACTGTCATATTATGTCTGCTGAAGTTTCAGATCCAGATAAAGTAAATGTCACTTGCTTATTCCATGCATTAGTATGCACGTGCGCGGCGCACATCTTTAAGAGCAGCGGAACTCTGCGAAAATATCGTGGATTTCGTAGTTTTGTTTTTTTTTTTCTTTTTTTTTGTTGCAAATCGGCGGTCGGCTTGCTTTTTAATTGAGTTTGCGTTACAGTAATTATCCAATGGAAAGGAAACGAAGTAGTCGGCGTGACAGCGTGTCACAGGTACATCCTTACAGAGGAGCCGCGGCCCGCCGTTCTTGCGCCCCCCCCCCCCCGTGAGGCGCACAATGGCAATAACAACTCAATTAACACTTTCTATATATACAGCCGTGCGGGGCGAGGAGTGCGCGCAGCCACTTGCACTGCTCGCGAAACTACAACGGCGAGGAGTGAAAAGACCCTCCCACACCCCCAAACCCCCCACCACCACCACCACCACCACCCGTCTCCAGATTGATCCTGCGATTTTGACAGCTACACCTGTTGTCCGACCTGTGAAATTACACATAAAATAAGAAGCCTCTCGAACTTGGTTTGTTTCGTGCCAATTAGTCGCCTCCCTTGTCTTCTCCTCCTCCTCTTACTTCGCCACTGTGAAGTTAACTGGCCAAAAAAAATAATTAAAAATTAAAAAAAAAATAATTAAAAAACAACTCAAAAAGAGAGACGGAGCGAGAGAGAGAGAGAGAGGGGGAGGGAGGGAGAGAGAAAGAAAGAGACAAGGTGGCAAACCTGCCTGTGCATTTATTTCTGTTAAACACCAAGGTCACAAAGAAGAAAAAGGCATAATTCGGAGGTGCAATCAAACCACGGAAATTAAATAGAAAGTGTAAAAACCGCGTGAATAATTAAAAAAAAAAAACTAAAAAAAACTCTATATCGGATGAAACTGTTCTGCTGAAACCTTTTTTTTCCCCCGCCTTCCGACTCGTGCATTTTGTGTGCCTATAAGTTCAGTGCGTTGGTCTCTATTTCCACATTTCCAACACGGCTTCACACTTGGCCGCCTCCCCCTTGATCCTACACCTGACTGACTACTTTTAAAGACGGCCCGGTCTGAGAAAATCACTCAAAGTTATTTTGTCCTTTCCGCCCGTACACCATATACCCCCTCCTTTTTTCCTTTTTCCCTGTCAGTTCTTTTTTTTTTCCTCCCCCCCGGCCCCCACCCTTTCTATTTCTCTGTCTAAACTTGCTCCCCTTGATGAGTCGTAGCAGGGAATCACAGGCTCGGGGAGAAGAAAAGGGGGAGAGAGAGAGAGGGGGGGAAAAAAAAAGAGAAGGTAGGGGCTTGACAGAGATTGATGTCTGAGCGCTCCCCCTGATTCGCTGATTAAACCCATCAATCAATATGCAGAGGAGGTGTCCAATGCAAATGGATCCAATCAGGCGTGGCGGAGTGCTATTGTCTGTGCGTTTGTGGCGAGCGGCGAAGTTAGAGGTGGAGGACGGAACACTTCAGCCCCGGGTTCGTCTCCCCGGGACGGTGACAGGAGAATGGACGCAGGTTGGGGGGGGGGGGGGGGGGGGGGGCAGGAAAAAAAAAGGAAAAGGAGGAGGAGGAGAAGAAGAAGGTGGAGGAGCTTGATGATTAGCGTTAATTGTGTTGCGGGGGGGGGAACACAAAAAAAAAAACACGAAAGAAACCAAAACCCAGCGAGGCGGTGATGGTGGCAGGCGCTCAGTCAAAAGAATTACACAGTGAATCACCGACTCTCATCTGTCCTGACATCACAAACACATGCGCACCCTCGTCCTCTTGTGTAAACAGGAGGAGGTGGGGGAGAAGAAAAAAAAAAAAGAGAACTCGTCTGAATGCGGCTACTAATTTTTGTAGCGCGCACGCACGTACGGTGACTCCCCCTCTGCCCCCCCCCACCACCACGGTGCTGCATACATCATCCGGCGTTCTCCTTGTGCCGTCCCCCACCGACCCGCCGCCGACATCAAGTCACACACACCATCATATTTTCCATGTCTCCATCTTCATCCAATCTTACTGTAATGGTACAGCGGGGACGGCGGCTGGATCTCCCCTCTGGGCTGCGGCGGCTCCCTGAAGTATCTGCCTGGCTCTCACTTCAACCCTCATTTGAATACAAGTAGCATCCTTGGGTCATTATAGTGGGTGGTGGGTGGGTGGGGTAGGGGTGGGGGTGTGTGTCCTGCTCGCTTGTCATTGAGATTGGTGTGTGTGTGTGTGTGTGTGTGTGTGTGTGTGTGTGTGTGTGTGTGTGTGTGTGAGAAAGTGACACAGCCAGGATGGATACGGTTGTACCCAGGGGTCACGTTGGCCTCTGAGAGACGGACGACTAGGGGGACGGACGGACGGACGGACGGACGGAGGGGTCGGGCGAAAAGACGAAAGGAAGTGACCGGGGAAAAAAAACAAAAACAAAACAAAACCTCAGCGATCACCCCCCCGAGCCGCTTTTATTTCTGTCCACTCTGCGCTCGTTATTCATGATTGTTCCATCAGCGTTCCGTCTCTATCAGGGCGCCGGCTCACCCTCCTCATTCAAAGCCCCACAGTCTCGGCGGGGGAAGGCTGGTCATTTGTTTCAGTAAATGACACAGATGCCTCTCACTCGGCTTATAGACTTTATTCCTCCCCCCTGTTTTTTTTTTTTTTATTTGGAAGGGGGGGGGGGGGGGGTTGGTGGGCGGCGCGTAAGGCGCTGGCGCATGTGAGGGAATGATACCATGACATGCTCTTCTCCTCCCTCCTCCCTCCTCCTCCTCTTCCTCTCCACTAGGAGACAGCGACCCCTCCCCTCCGCCCCACCCCCCCGCCTCTAGACCCCCTACCAACCCCCCTAAGCCCCCCTGCTCCTCCAAACCAAAAAAAATAAAAAAAATGGCTGCCTTGGTGCCAGGGGGACCACAGGCTGCTCTCCCATCTCCCATAATCACCGGGGCGATGCTCGGATGCCTCCCCCATTTGCATAATGCCATCCTGACACTTTCACTTCCGCCATCCATCACCGGCGGCGTGAGTCCCGCGGCCTGCTCCGTCGCTCCGTCTCCCCCTGATTGCGTCCTGTGTTTATCTGCCCAAGCACAAAAGATTGATTCCCCGCTGTCTCTCGGCCTTATGTTCAGCAGATAGGGATTTTCGCCGAATGATGAAGCACCCAGTCAGCTAATGATAAACAGAAAACACATATTCAAAAGGACGGTCTCTCACCACCACCGCCGCCGCCGCCGCCACCTCTCAGTGTGGCTGCCTGCTCGCCTCGCCGTCTCCCCTTGCCATGTGCAAGGGGAAGGGAGAGGGATGTCAGGTTAAGGAAGTGAACACACTCTGCAGGGAGTTCAATTTGAAACGCAATTGTTTTCCTGTCAGTCCTTTTACATTTTTTCTGTTGATTTGCTCCAGGGGTACGGGAAAATGAAGGGCCGGGAGGAAAGGGAGATAGCAATTAAAATAAAACTGTCGTCTTGATGGCTGCTCTTGTTCTCCTGCACGCGCCACAGTGCGGGCGGATCTGACAGAGCGTGCTTTAAGAACATATCCTGGCTGAGAGATAAAAGCATACATGAGTGCAGCCCAGTAGCTTTTAAGAGGGGAGAATTGGTACAAGAGGGCTCCTATAACCGCCGCCGTAAAAAGGTACCAACCATAGCCGGCGAGTGCATTATTCATTTAATTACTAAGCATCTGTGCATGATGCTGCATTTAACCTCCGATGGATGCATGTTGTAACGGGAGCATGTTGCCCTATTACGCCCATTAAATTGACGAAAAGGATGTTTTGACATCACGCGCCACGTTAATGAAGTGGGCTGAATCTTTTTTTTTTTTTCTCTCTCTCTCTCTCTCTCTCTCTCTCTCTCTCTCTCTCTCTCTCTCTCTCCCCAGCGCACGTGCTCGTGCACAGTACGGAGAAGGGGGCGGGGGATCGTAGGGGGGGTGGGGGTGGGGGGGAGACGGGAGAAAATATGAAAAAAGAAAAAGAAAAGCAAAAGCTAATGTATGCGGCTGCGGAATGCCAATGCATCTCGGCGGCAAGTGCGGCGCCAAGTCTGCAAAGTTTCACTCCACGATAACAAAATACTATTAGCTGCTGTCACGTACAGGAGAAGAGAGATTATTTTATTTATTGAAATGAGATTGAAATGATAAATCTCTCTCCCCATGATAAAACACTGGGACTCATAAGCCAAGTGTGGGGGGATAGGGATTAGAAAAAGATGGAGGCGCGCGCGCCGGAGAGGGAGTGAGAGAGAGAGAGAGAGAGAGAGGGAGAGAGAGGGAGGAGTGAGAGAGAGAGAGAGAGAGAGAGGGAGAGAGAGGGAGAGAGAGGGAGGAGTGAGAGGGGAAGAAATTCATAATGCATAATAAAACAAAAGGTGTCGTGGGAAACATCACTGATATTAAAATCAGAGGCAGACAGATCTATATGAAAAATGCAGATTTGAAAATGTAAATAACCATGGCCCTAGGGGGGGAGGGGGAGTGATTCAAAGATAGGATGACAACATGAAGAGAAAGGCATTTATATGGGGGCTTTGATGTTCCGCACATCCAAATTTATGCCACTGACGACCAAAATAATGCCACTGAAGGGGATTTTACACAGTGTACTGCTGGCCGTGTTTCATACCGTGATGATATAAAACACATTATGCTCCACATTATCCCAGTGTGAGAATGCCTGGTAATGAGATGATTCACATTCAAAAAGGGGAGGTGGTAGGGGGGTGGGAGGAGGGAGGGGGGCTGGAGGGGTTTGAGGGGGGGGTGGGAGGGGGGTGCTTAAAGATGGAATTTCAACATTTCCAAACAACAACATGTTATCTTCACATTAGAGAGGCAGACAAAGGGCGTTTGATCCCCAACCAACCCCGCCATCCATTTTCGCCCAGTGGAACCGGGGTCCCTAACCTTCCGCCTCGGACCGTGACCCCCGTCCACGTCCCAAAGCACTCTCTCCTCACCCTCCTCTCACCCTGTCCTCACCCTTTCAGGCTGCTTTGATTTTTTTCAGGCTGGATTGGAGCCGTCAGTCAAAGTCGGGAGGAGGCTCCGGCTCCGGCTCAGCCGTTTGGATGAAATATCCCTTTTAATAAAAGTGACCCCCACCGCCCCCCTAGGTCGGACGGCGCCTCCCGTTTTTTTTTTTTTTTGCACCTGCGTTTACCTCCGAAAATCAACAAAACCCCGCAAACTTGTAGAAGTGAAGGCCCCGCTGCGTCGTCAGGTGCGACATTTGCTAGCGCAAACTTCGCCGCGTCCGATTTAGATCTCGCGTCCCTCCCTCAATGACATGGCTGCGTTTGACAGAAGGTTTGTGGGAGTGCGAGGGAGAAAAAAAAGAACTATACTAGGACACGGTGTCTATTTCTTTTTTTTTTTTTCTTTTTTTGACTGTCGCACATCTTTTTAGTTGATGAAACGCCAAGAAGCCTCCGCCCCCCCACCCGCTCGAAAGGGGGCGGGAGTCGGCGGCAGCGGCGGCGTCGGCAGCAGCTACATCCCCGCGTACGTCCGCCACTCGAGTTTCGCCCTCGTTGTTGTCTTTCTTTTTTTGCTACACAAAACATTGCCATTAAGGGAGCTCTCTCTCTCTCTCTCTCTCTCTCTCTCTCTCTCTCTCCCCCCCCCACCCCCCCCCGTCTCAACACGCGCAGACGTTATTTTGAATATATCATTATTCTGGCAGCACCATCACAATCCGGCTCATCATCATTTTTCATGTCTTTTTTTTCCCTCTTTCTTCCTTCCTTCCTTTCTCTCTCTCCCCCCCCCTCCTCTTTTTTTTTTTTTTTTTTTTTCTCGAGGAGATGAAGGCTTCCCTCCCCAAGAGGAGAGAATCGAGTCACTTCGGAACGCCGAGGCCAGATTCATTGGCTCTTGAGGTTTTAATATACGTTATCGAACACCGGTTACACATCTCACGCGGTTTGGAGACATCTGTTATCGCAACGCCGGCTTCTGCTTTGGTGTCACTCCTACACTTCTGGGGCGTGCGGGCCTGTAGAGAATGTGATGTATTTTTGCGGAGGTCTGGTTATGGTTTTGGCAGTTTTGCTCATCGTCGGTATCGGCTAAGATCGCGTTCCAGCACAAGTTTTAGCCATTAGTCTTTGATGATTAATACTTTTTTAGTTAGCGGAGGTTTTAGACGAAGAAGACACTTTTTAATTCACAAAGTAAATCATCGGAACTCAAAGTGTGAGCCATCAGTATGATTATTCGTTGTTGCTAAAGCTGCTAAATTAACGCCGTTTCTTGATAGAAAGAGTTCTTATTCCGAGGTGAGAAAACGGGGAAAAAAAAGAATGATGCTAATTTGGATCCCTCATTTTACCTTCTGACACTCGCTCACGCTCAGTCCAAATGCACGAAACACAAATAAACCAAATGAACAGAACCAGAGATTTTCGTTTGACCCACTTTAATATCCGCGTAAGAACCATGAAATGGGTCCTTGACAATCAGAGCTTTCCAATTGCAATTTTTTTCCTTTTTTTTTGCAGCGCAATGTTAAGCCGCGAGGTGACTGACTGTCGCTCCGTCTGCCAAGCACGCGATTGTGGACCGTCCCGGCGCTTCCACGCGTGGCTCCGCTGAGGTCGGTCCGCCCGAGCCACTGAAAGTGGCGGCGGTGGGGGGATAAATAAATAAAATAAGGCACACAAGGGCCTTCACCCCTGCCTGCTCCACAGCTGCTTTTAGTCAGGGCCCAAAGTCCCTCCATCTTTTCCCCCTTCAGCTTTCTGTTCTCTTGCCAGGACTGTAATCAAGACTTCAGCTTGTGGCCAGGGCCGACCCCTCCTCCTCCTCCTCCCTCTCCTTCCCCCCCTCCGTCTCCCTCACCTCCTCCCACCCAACTCTTCTTTCTCAATCCCTCCCCTGCTCCCCGCCACCAACAGACTAAACTATGGGAGAAACCAAGCGCCTGGGTGTGAAGGACGGTCGTGGAACCTCTTAACCCCTGTGCGGCGACGGAGGTCAAGGAACCGACTTGTCGCTTTGAACGCAGGAGGTTCCGAAGCTGGGAAATAAAAAAAGGGAAGAGAGGAAAAAAACCCCGATGGCAGCGCGGGAAGCGTGCAGGAATGAGCGCTTAAGCGAAAACACGTGCGGCGAATTCCACCACGAGCGCCCGTCTGATTAAGGCCTTTTCCAGCCCGGACGTCGGCTGGTGGCAAATTGGTCCGAGTTGTGAATACTGTGTACACAGTCGACATCTTCTAACAGGAACGGGACTTTGTGCTGCAGGCCTCCGCCGTTTAGGGGGCGACTGCTGCACCTGCCCTTTAAGTCCGTTCTTTTTTTTTTTCTTTTTCTTTCTTTTTTTTTTTTTTTTTCTTTTACCTTTCCAGTGTCATTTTCCATGGCCAGAGGCGGCGGCTGCAGCATACCCGTCATGGTCATGTCCAAACAAACCTCCATCTCGGATGACACGGCGGCAACAGCAGCCCATTATTCCGGACAACGTTTCCGGGGGGCGGGATGGGTGGGGGTGGGGGTTCAGAATGTGATGTTGTCAGAGCTGCTGCCTTCTCTTGCTCTTTTTTTTTTCTTTATTCCTAAGGCCATGTCCATGTGGAGTCAGTCAAGGCCACCGCGCAACAATGCTGCGGATCCTCGCGCAGATACGTTCACAGGGGGGGAAGTGAGTACGGGGGAGAGGATGGAGGGTGTGCACCACAGGGAGTTAGGAAAAAGTCACGTGCGCGAAATGATGATACAGCTGATGGCGGCTTAGAGGCTTGATTCCAACGAAAAGTTCATCTTCTATTAGCGACAGAGCAGGCAGAGAAAAATTGTGGAAAAGTAAACACCGGTATGAAATGTTTGGAATAAAAGTTCAGCGCCTTCTCCAGGAGAAGATCCTCTCCAATATTTTTAGCATCTAAATATTTGTTTGCCTTCTTAAACCGAATTTAAATAAAATAGGTTCACTTTATATTTCTAAAGACATTTGTAAGGGAAAATCCATGGCAGGAAATCCGCCCAAATCCTTGGAAAATCCAATAATATTTGCATAGAGCTTAAAACATGCAAAGTCCCTGTGTACGAATTAAGCTGGAGAGGAAAGCCCTGCTGGTTATGCATTAAAATGGATTGGAAGCAGGGTTTGACTCCTACAGGTAAAAGCCCTGGAGTGACAACTGATTCTGCACTTTGAGGAGACAAAGAGAAGAAGGGGGAGAGGGGAGCGGGGGGGAGACAGCCAGAGATGTCCCTTCCACGGCTGTCCAACTCCTCCCCGCTGCGGGCTAATCAGTTTGGCATCGCCGCTCGTCGCTCAATGACCCCGTCCGGGTTCCACCACACTCTTGAATAAAGGGGACGAGCGTTGCATTCATAACGGACGGACTCCATTGTGGCGGCGGCAGCGAGACGAGAGACAAACTTGCGCACAATAGTCCGCCAGGCAGAAGGCGAGGCGAGCAAGCGGCGACGGAGAGAAGCGGCCTTTCATTGGTCGAAGTTCCCTCCAAGGCCGGCGCTTGATTACAGGACACGCTCCGACACAGTGTGCCTGCGCGCTGTCAACTCTGGGAAAAACAAACACGGAATTTATAGCACATTAAGAATTCAACAGGCAATCTATTCAGGCAATTAATGGCGTATGAAAATAAGCTCTGTTGGCGTTGAAAGCACTCCAACATGAATGTAGGCCACGACTGTTGTGTGCTTTTGTTTTCCGCTGATTCGCCCTTGAGGATCACAGTTCCCGAGCTTGCGCGCTTCACAAAGCTCCCCTCTTGCAAGTTGTTGTGCGCGCCCTTTCGTATTCCGCGTAAAAAAAAAAAAAAAAAGAGGAAGAAAGACGAGGGAAAAAAAATGCAGAGCATATCTACAATTACAGTTGCACCTCTGTTTGCCCACAAAGCACGCAGTCAAGGCGATTCTGATTATACCAAACAATGTTTGGCATTGGCAAGATACTCAGGACATGCCGCCTTTTGTCATCTCCAAATCGGGGAGGGGAGTTGGTGGGCTGGGCGGGAGGGGTTTGCAGTAGTTTGAGTAAGCTGTCGACTGGCGGCTGAAGCAGGATTTATGTAGGGAGTGCATAAGCAAGCAGCATCCAGGTACTCTTGTTTGGAGAAAAGGAAAACCGAGCGGGCGCCGGTCATTGGTCGTTAGCTTTTCCTATTTAACGACTGGAACCAGCGTCACGTTGTAGGGGTTCAAGTTATTGAATACCTAACACAGCCAGTGCTGTTGGGATTACTCCATAAAAGTAGTCCAACTACTGATTACTCATTTAAAAAAGTAATCTAATTACTTTGTTTCATAAGTAATACATTACTAATTACTTCAGTTAAAAAAAAAGATAAAGTAAGATTTAGAGGAGGTGATGTTAGATGGTAATGATGACAATGGTAATGTTCGTATTTCCAGCTATCAAACGCAGTGGTTTTTTCTTCTGCCGCTGCCATGTTTGTATCAATGATATAACCACCAGTTTTGCCACACCAATCCCCTTATATTACTCCGTTACTAAAAAGTAATTTAATTACAGTAGTCGATTGCTTAGTAATAGATTGCTCGGGAACACTGAACACAACTTACTGGTGGTCAGACCAGGTTTGAATAAACTATGAATTGAACATTTTGGTCCAAATCAGGAAAAAAAAAAAGCCTGAAAACTTTCCATTCTTGCGGAGAGCTTATGCTTAAGTTGACATTTATGTAACATCTGACCAAACCACCCACACTGTTGTGAAGATTGTCTCATAAAAAAAAAAAAAGGAAACGGCACTACAACACAACTTCCTATAATCTGCCAAAAAAGTATTTGCGCTGACTCGAGGTGATTTTAGTCTTTCTTGTAAACAGAGCAAAAAAACCAAACAAAAAAAACGTTGGATGAAAACAGATTTGATGCATTGATTGCGACACAGCGGATATCCAGCACACGTCAACAACGGATTCGACTTTTGTCTCAGCCTAAGAGCAGAGCTCCTCACGGCCAACGGCGGCTGACCTGCGAGAATAATTACAACTTGGCCGACTGACAGTAATTCCTTAAAATCCTCTCTCCAATTCTTCCGCTGGGTTTGTTTGCCTCTGCTAAGTTCCTGCAGCCACGTGGCGCCGTCCTATGATGCAACTACACTACCCCCCCCACCCCCATAACAGGCTGTAATTACAGTAGTACAGGAGTAACAACAACTGCAAACTCAGTGCTGCAGCTTGAAACTTGTTTTGGACTTGGACTTACATTTTTAAAATTCATTCAATAAGGATGCTGCTTTCTGTCCATCATATTTACTTTTTTACCATTGTAAAAAAAAAATGAATGAACTGTTTGCAACATCACAAACCACACAGCCATATGTCTTGGGTCAGGCGTCCAATCAGAGTAAAATAACAAAACGGGGACTCTTCAAATAAAAAAAATTGTATATCACTTCCAGTATATAGAATATTTTTCCAGCACAAACAACCATTTGAATCAGTCCGTAATGTGCGTTACCACTGGTCAACAATCCGGGGTGGGATGTCGGCCTCATGATTACCTTCATGGGCTTTAAATTGGAAGAATAAATCTCTCCTTTAGGGCTTCTGGAGCCGCGGCGGTGCGGCGAAGGTCCCGGTAAACTGTGGAAAGCCGTACAGTAAACTGGGATCTGACCCACGAGGGGGATTACGGCCGAGGCTCTGACAGCTCAAAAAGTTCCACAACAAACCACTTAGGCCAGGAATCTGGCCCTAAGTCATGAGAGAATGCAGGTTTTTTTTTTTTTTCTTTTGTGCACGTATGTATGCGTGTTTTAGGCCTTTTGTGCCTCAGGTGCTCCCCATGAGTGTCACAGCGAAAAGACAACAGCCATGAGTGATGTGGATTACTGTCGGTGCAGCAGCTGCTTTTCTTTCTTTTTTCTTTTTAAACGCACCTACCAAGAGAAGGTTAAAGCAGCGCGACCTCCTCCTGCCAAGTGGTAGCAGAAGAGTTTACGAAAGAGAAGGGAAGAAGAAGAAGCGCGATCCACCCGTGGTTGTGTGAAAGTTCTGCCATGTTACGAGGAGGCCATTAGGGGAGGCCGCGTCGAACACATCGCGACACCAACTGCAAATTTACACGTGTTAATACCGAAGACTTCGCAAGTTAAATGACACAAAGTGATCCTTCCGGCACGTCACATATGCGCAACATTAGTTTCACACGTCGTAACCCTCACAAAGCGACTCTCTCTCTCTCTCTCTCTCTCTCTCTCTCTCTCTCTCTCTCTCTCTCCCTCCCGCTCTGTCTCTCAAGGAGAGGCGGCTGCAGATTAGCGCAGTGCGCATTATGGACCGCTGATGTCTCCCTGACATGTGACCAAAATTAATCAGATTTAGATTCAAGTGATCAAACTGTAATTAATCATGTGAAGAGGGAAATGATCCTTGACGCGGCTCCAGCTGCGAGACGCCTCTGTTTGGTCCCGCGTGCCCCTCTTACAGGGGGTCCACCGGGGCTACATTAAGAGGCTTTGTGCCAATGTCACCTAAATTACAGTCACTTAACACAACAGATGTACTGAATGTCGAGCAAATGATGCACCGGGGTTGTTTTTTTGTTTTTTTTTATTTGGGGAGGGGGGTGCGAGGGGGTGACGCATTCGCATGCATGGAATAAATTTCACTCAATGTATCAAATGTGTTTTTTTTCCCCTTTCTCTCTCTCTCTCTCGTTGCATCCTCTCTCTTCTTAGTCTCCCCCCACCACCACCACCACCACCACCTCCTCCATCCCCTCCACCTCCTCCTCCTCCTCCTCCTCCTGCAAAATTTGCATCTCGCTATACGAATCGCATGCTCCGCTAACCCACACCGGCGTGTATCTCAATCTCCAAACAACTCCCATCCATGCCTCTTTTATTTGCCGGCCCTTTACGCCCCCCCCCAACGCAGCCCCCTGCACGGGTAAATTAGGCGGTATTTATTTCAGCGCATCAGTTTTGAGGAGATTTTCTCGGCGACTCGGCAGTGGATGCGGCAGACGAGCTCCGTTCAGAAGATTATTTTTTCTCCCCCCCCCCCGCCCCCCCAACTCCACTGCTCTTTTGTTGTGTCAGACTCCTCGGCGAGGAGGCACAGGTATTCAGACGAAGGGGGAGCCAACGCGGACCGCGGGCCCCATTGTGCTCGCGAGCGAAAAACGCAGGGAACGGAGCGTGCTGGCGTTTGCAGGTATAGAAGTGGGTGGAGGGGGGGTGAGGACAATAACCCGGGGGGGCGGGAGGGTTGCAGGCACAAATTACATTCATCAACTTTATCAATAGCAAATGCGAGGAGGGGGGGGATTTAAGCCAACAAGCTCACCCTACCGGCACCCTCCTCTTCTAGCTCTCCATAAGTCCCGCTTTCAATGCAAGTTAATTCTGCATACAGCGAGAGAGACGATCTGCGCCACAATCACGCCGCCGCCGCCGCCGCGGACGGGTGTTTTTATGAAGCCAAACCGCCGCCGCCGCTGCCGCCACTTACTCTGGCAACAATCCCCACGCATCAGTTAAGATCTCATTTCTGTGTAGGAATACTAAAAGCAGCCCGCCCGATACTCCAGCCCTTCTTCTTCTTATATAATACCAGGCAGGGGGAGAGAGATTAGAGGCAGTTTAAAAGATGACACCCTTCAACAGTCTGTAATTGTACTTTTCTGGGAGAAAGAATAAAGTAAGAGGAGATATATTCTGAAAAAAATAAAAAAATCATAAGCCATTATGCACCGGAAAAAAGACTCTTTTTTTTTTTTTTAATGCGGGGCGGGGCGTATATCCACATAAAGCATCGCTGAGAACCTCCAGCAAATTACCCCGCAGGCCCGCGAGGAGGGGGAAATATCACTAATTGCCCTCCATTCTGTCAGGTCAATTGACTCTAATTGGAAAAATAATAAAAAGCATACTACCCCGGGAGCGGCAGGCTCAGAAAAACGACAGGGTCCTTTTTGGAAGGAGAGCGAGAGGGGGTGGGGGGTGGGGGGGGTTAAAAAATACTGAAATTCCTCAGTGCCAATATGGCATCTGAAATCTATCTTTGCCACTGCCATTCCTCCCTCACTAAACAATTACAGCGCTCCTTCCTCCCGCTGCCACTTGGCGACTATAATTACAGGAGGGGTGGGCGAATGGGGGGGCCACGGGTTACACACCGAGTGCCTATAATAAAATGACATGTGATTAGGCATTAATGCGAATAATCCCGGCCTCCTTTTTAACACCTTTACGTGTGATCTTTGATAATTTCTCAAACGTCTGCGGACGTGTGAACAGCCCCTCCTCGCCCCCCCCCTTCTCCTTTCTCGGGCGACGGGGAGGGTGTCCACCGCCGCCGCCGCCCAACTGTCTCCCTCGAGAGTTGCGGTAATTTGGAGTCAAATGAGTGCAGCGGGGAGGCCAGGCCACCTACAACATTTAGAATATACAGTAGGAGAACAAGGAGGTATTGAATATGAGCTATGCCCCAGGTGTTGGCAGGCAAGAGGGAATAGAGCTAATCTACTATCCACATTACTAAATTATTGGAGATGAATGGCTCTGCTAATATAATCTCCCACCCTGGGGGGATGATCCTAAGATTAAGGGTCTGACTCAGTATTCATTGCAGTATTCAGCGCTTTGAATGGCTGGAAAGTTATAATTTTGTTTGAGCCCTCCGCTTAGCGCCAACCAGATGAAAGTTCTCAAACTTGCCCATCCTCACTTTGCAAAACATGTAAACAGTCACTTCACCGAGAGCGTTTTTTTTTTTTTTTTTTTTTTTAAGCTCTCACCCCCCATCGACCCCCTTCTCTTCCTCCACTGAGTAATTAATAACGTTCAATCGCAGGAGTTTAAAAACCCATCGGCTTCCGGAGACTCTGGCAGCTTTTCCTGCAACTGTCCGGATCAGACATGACCAGGAGTCGTCCTCGAGGATTACAAATTGCCTGGCTGTGTTACAGTTTAATTGATCTCTAAGTCATCAAAAGCCATGTTTTTTACTTTCTTCCTCCCAGCAGTTGCTGAATTCAATTGAATTCAATTGAATTCAATTGAATACTTCAATTGTCACTTGGCATGAAGTATTGCACTGGAATTGGAGAGTTACACCTTGTATATGCACAAGAAAACCAAAAGCAAAGAAGACCTGGCGATTTCAAACACAGAGCTCTGACAAATGCCAATGAAAGACACACTGGACTGTTAAAAAATGCTGAGAAAACTTAGCAGCCATAACGCGATAGATGAAAATGTCAGTTACCGCTCATTTACACTAATTTGTTGATCGGGACGAATTGGTGCAGAACCCATTAAGATGCAAGTGGAAGTGCAACATTTCCTTTATTTATTTCTTTTATTTTAAGATTTGTTTTGAATGCGCGGTGCCACTGCAGGTCTCACTATCCCGGTCGGTGATTAATTCGCTGGCATGTACGGCTCGCGGATGACAAAGACGTTCTCCAGCGAGACCCGCTGGCACATCCCCCGCCAGCGACGTCTTGCCCCTGGAGACAAACTTTGGATAAAACAATGACAGGAGCCCGGCAGCGAGCACGCACACACACACACACACACACACAGGAGCGGCGGCAGGCAGCGCACCCACCTGCTTATGATCAATGAAACCTCGGCGTATACTATCTCGGCATACCACGCCAGCCGCTGATGAAAGGCCTCGTCGTTAGTGACCGTCTTTGATCGGCTCATCGCCTGTTTTGAAATGTAAATTGACGGGAAAAGGAAAAGGGCTCGGCGAAGAGTGGCATGCAGAGGAGAAAAGGGGACCCCACCCTCTGGGGAGATTAACGCCACCCCGAGTCAGACATGTGTCAAGTGGGGCTTGATGAATCCAGAGGAAGGGAGAAAAAAAAAAGAAAAAGAAATCAAATAAATAAATAAATAAATAAAAAGAAAGGTATGAAAAAATAGAGACAGAGGGAAAGAAAACCTTTTCTCTTCTCTTCTTGCCTCCTTTTGCACATCCCTGCCTCTCAGATCATCGTCTCCCGCCCTTATTCTGTCAACGCCCTTCTTGATGGTTACTGTCAGAGGTGCGCATCTCTTTTGTAGTGCGGTGTTTTGCTGTTGCCACAGTGGAGACGCTTCCTTCCTCTGCATATGCACAAGTAGGCTGGCGGCGGGGGAGGGGGCGGGCGGGGGAGAGGGTGAGGAGCGGATGTCGGATGGATGGAGTGTTGTTTTGCCGTATCTGCTGATCCGGGCGCACCTTTGGGAATATGGAAACCAAAGGACACTGGGAACACTTCTCGGAGAGAAAAAGTGGGAGCATATGATATCGGAAAAGAGGGGGGATTTGACTGCTGGCGCCGGCGACGGGTGCAAGGGGGGGGTGTAGTCGGGGGTAGGCGGGTGGCGGTACTCTCTCTCTCTCCCTCTCTCTCTCTCTGTGTCTCGGTAGAGCAATGCCTGACATTGTGCGCGATAACAGAGGGGACGGCGGGCTAACGAATGTGCCCGGGAAGACGCGGCAGGAGACACCCGGCGCTTTAAAAGGCGCTTCATCCTCATGCATAGCAGGCAGCAATTGGTCATGAGCAACTACGGCCTCGCCTGCTCGTGCTTATGCGTCACTTGGTCATCTGCGCTTATGAAAAGGAACGCCTCCCCCCGTCGCACGAGGGGCGGAAGGCGTCACCTTGCCTCGTCTGCCGCCGCCTGAAAAGGCCGGTTGCGTCATTTGAAGTGACGATGAAATGGAATCGCTAAATAATGTCCCAGTAGGAGGCCGCTGGCAGGGATGATACAATGCGGCGGGGCCGCAGAAACTAATGGCCAGCTGTCTTATAATGAGCCACGGCGATTCCAGGCCTCTGCTGCTGCACCCGCCTCCACCCCCGACCCTCTTTGCCCCATCAGCACCTCCGCTGCCGGGACGGGACGGGCACTTTAGGGGGGGCGGGAGCGCTGGAGGGGTACAGAGGCGGTGGAAGTGTCCCTCCCTGGCAGCTTCCACCCCCTCCGCCCCATCCCCGCCCCCCTCTGCAACTCCCCCCCCCCCCCCGTCAACCGCGGCTGAGCACCGAAAAACCCCTCTCAGTTAACGAACCAAGAGCCGTCTAATTAGAGCTCAAAAATTCATGAGGGTCCTCATTAATATTGAATATCTGTTGTGGGCCACGACTTCAAAATAAGCACTCGCATATGCAGATGGAAGGTGAGAGATAAGTAGGGTGCGAGGGAGGGGAGAACGCGGGCGCAAAAAAAAAAAGGAGGCGCATTGTGCGCCGCCAAAGTAAAAGGTAGTGAGGTAAAGGTGGATGGGAAGGCGGCGCCGGCGCCGATCTGAAGAGGGTAGGGAGTGGGAAGTACATGAAAAGAGGGGCGACGGATTGGGAGACAGATGAGGAGCGGAGATGGAGGGAGAGCAGACAAGAGGAAGAGGGGAGGAGTGGGAAAGGGATGAGAAAAAGTGAGGGGCCCCAGAGAGCTATACCTGTGGAGAAGAGTTGTAATGTTGGAGGACTCTCCTGGGAGAATATGCATGGTCTTTAATGAGGAGGGTGGAGCGCAATGGTGAAGAATAATAATAATATATATGGGAGAAGAAGGGGGAAAAAAAGGCAGGAAAAAAACATTGTGCTCTTAATCCCTCGCTGGGGGGGTGGGGTGGGGAGAAGGGGGGGGGGTTGCTCTTTCAAGCAGGTACGCAGAGGTATCACTTCTCAAGTCCCTCACTCCCTCTGTTTTACCCCACAAAAAGGGTACGCGGAAGAAAAGGTAGTGTCATTTGAAGATTGTCAGCTACCAACAACCATCATTTGCCTTTGAGATAATTCCGTGTTTTCCAGTTTTTTTCTTTCCACCGCGAGGAGGAGGAGGAGGAGGGGGCGTGGGGGGACGCCGCGTGAACCGTATGTCAGCCGCTCGGGAAAGTCGTCGCGTGGTGAAGTGGGGAATGAAGGAAGCAAGGAGCCAACGCCACGCACTTTGCCGCCGTCGTTAAGTTCGGTGTCTTTGTTTCGAGGCGGTAATGAACGCCGCAGAGTGTTGCGTGAGCCTAAAGTTCCTCGGGAGTCTGTAGGGGAGGCTGCTCGGAACACCGTTAAAGCACACAGGCCGACTGTTCACCTGTGAGTGAAAAGCCAAGTTCGTTCTTGTTATGCTTTGCACTGCGCTGTCTGGCCGTCGAGCCCCGACTCGGACGCTCACAGTAGCTGCGTTTCCGTTACCTCTTGAATTGTGCAAAAAATAAATAATATGTCATGGAAACGCCTAAACTTGGAAAAACCTCTCAAATATCGCTAAAATTTCTGCCTTGGTAATCATTTGCACTTTTTCTTGTTACACTTTATAAAGAACGTTGAGGTGCATTTCACGTAATGAAAGGTGCTATACAAATAGTTGTATTATATGTATCCCTAGATTTCTTAGGCTACATATGTGGTCTTTTATATGTGTAATCCAAACTCCAAAAGTGGACTTTCAAAGTCTTCTGTTCCTGCTTGCAGTGTTGACAACTTGGCATGAGGGCAAAGTTGGCAAGGTGGCAGGTGTTATGATCGAAATCTAAATGTTGCCTAGTAGTCATACTCCTACTAGGCAATTAATTTTCCCTCTGTGACCGATGGTGGCGCATGTAGCGCACTCAATGGAAATTACGCAAAAGAATAACAGACGTTGCAGGGACCGATCAAAAAGCTAACGCTAGCTACCCGAAAGGCCTCTTGGTGCAATTTGTACCCTCAGATGCTCTGACAGTCGTTTTTGAACGTCGGGTTGAAGTGTCTGTCGTTGTACTTCTGGGATTCATTTAAGCGTGCCAACACCAGTCCGCGTCTGGAAGCATGCACTCGCACATGCGAGCCTACCACCAAACAGCTGGTTAGCTTAGCGCGAAGGCCTGAAAAAGGTGGAAACGGCTGCCCGGGATTTGCACAAATGTGACTAAATCTGCGTGCCAGCACCTTTCAAGCAGACGCATTTACACCTTATATCTTCTTTAATCCAACCGCCCCCCAAAAAAGAGTGTGCGGGGAATCTGAGAAACTGAGTGACATGTGAATCTGGCGATGACATATCACTCTCCTAATCAAACCACCAGTGCCTCTGTAACAATATTTTGTCAGCTTTTTTTTTTCTCTCTTCTGCTCTTTCACGAGAGGAAGGTGCGCGGCACTACGCGGCTTTAGGCGAGGCGCTCGGCTGCGTATGCGCCGTGTACGTGCGCGCACAAAAACACAAATTAGCATCGCACGTATGAGTGAATGCGTGTTTGCACAGGGGAGTGTGTTTGTGTGCGTGCGCGTAGCGAGGGGCAAGTCTGACTGTGTCAGCTCAGGCATCTGCTCGGCCCATGTGTGTGCACAGCGCCTGTGCTTGTGTCCATGTGTGTACGTGTTTGTTGCCGCGGCTGGGGCCAACCTGAAGCTCTCTTCCTTAATGTGTCTGGGAGGTCCAGAGGAGTCGAGGGCTTTGGAGGGTGTGGATGTGTCTGCGCTGAGAGATTTATAGGCTTCAGCCAGGATCACTCTCTTTCTCTGGTGCCAAGTTAAGCAGTAGCATAATTAAAACCTCAGAGGAATCCTTTTGAAGTCAACAATGGGCTCTTAGGCTAACCTTAATGCAAACACACATACTGTACACACGCACACACTCACACTAAATCATGCACCCACAAACGTCTCTTTGCTCTCTCTCTCTCACACACACTCGCAAACCGCACACGCACATATGACCACACGCATATACTGTATGTCCGCGCATCTCCGCGCACTCTGGCAAAGATGCGGGGTAGATTAGATTAGAGCTCTATTTGTTGTAGAGGAGGAAATTCATTCCCACAGCCAGCCAGCCAGTTGCAGGTACATCCATATGAGACGGTTATTACTCCGGCGCATGATTTGACACACAAGCCGACGCACCATCCGAGCAGCGATGGAATGCACATCATAACAGGGAGGCGTTTTGTATTCTTGCGTTGAAAAAGAAAAGGGGAAGAAAAAATAAATAAACCGAGGGAGCTTAAAGGTGGCGACGGCGGCGGCGCACGGGACACGGCAACGCTGAGATAATGAACGGGTGCGTCTCCATTAACCTTGAAAATGCGCAAATTGGGATTGCGGATGGAAAATAGGCCTAATGGAAACGCTTTAATTCTTCTTTAAACATAAATAAATAAACTCCCATGTATCACGAAAAAAATTCTTGCTTGCATGAGGTGGAATGGGCTGCAGTAGAAGAGTTTCAACATGATTTAACGCCATCGGAATCAAAGTGCGAAGTTGTGGCAATTATTAGAACAAAATAAAGAACATACGATTGTCTTATGATAAAAATCTAGCTGTTGCAACAGTTGAGAAATTTTCCCCAAGTAATGAAAAAACCTACAAAATGAGAAAAGTCAGCGCAGAATGAAGGCAAACCTAATGAAAGTTTTGAGTGAAGTAAACGCAGTAACTTGAGTTTGATGATGTTTGTCTTTGTTTCCAAACCTAAGTAAAAACCATTTATTCCATAACGACCGGACCGTCCGTGTGCTTGGAAATATATATTCTTCTGAGCACATCTATGCAAATGCATAAGCAATATTGCCAACTTAATGAAAAATATCTAATACATGAATTTAATACAGGGACAGACACTCTTCTAGCATCTTAAGGAGTGATTACATTTATCCAATCAGAACCAGCCCTTGTCCGTCACGCTTCTTTAAATTACTTTTTTTTTTTTTTTTTTTGCCACGTGACGTCGGCAAATGGTAATTTTTCTGCAATTGTGTTGAATATCAACTTTTCGGAAATTAAGTTTTGGGCAAAAATGTTTAATTGCGGCCCGTCTGCTGTGAGACTTGCGAGCATATAGAAATAAATGACATTTCCCTAAATGATCTCCCCCAGCGCGCACTTTGTCTTTGTACGCGGCTGCTGCACGCACGCACGCACACACACACGCACGCACGCACGCACAAAGAGTGCAGGACAATTACTCACATTAAACACCAACAGATGCCATCTTGATTAAATTTGACCGCACAAACACAAATGGAGGCGAGCTGGGCCTTGCGTCAAGGGTTCCCCGAGCATATGCCGCTGCGGATCTTTAGGAGAGGAAGAATCTGAGGCCGCCTGCTGTCGCCTGGATGGCTGACGGCGCGCCGCGGAGGGGGAGCCCTGCGAGCCCCGGGGGTGGCGACAGGCCGCGACCCGCCATCCAACCACCCCCCCACCACCACAAACGGGAGGAAAGAATTCCATAAACGCCGGTAATTCTCCAAAGCGCGCAGGTCCTGACCTTGTTAAGTGAACGATAGAACTGCAGCGGAGACCTGACGGAGGTGCAAATTGGACAACCGGGGCATTTTCCTATAACGAGCTATTTGCGAGTATGGGATTTTTTTTCCCCACTTTTTTTTTTTTTTCTTTTCTGCATTTGCACAGCTCTTGGCTCCACATCAAAGTGAGAAATGCTATATCTTGTGTATCTCAAGGTTGCAAAGTCAAGTTAGATTCATGCCCCGGACCCATACCAGCCTAGATCAAAAGTATCGGGCCTTGTAATACGATCACAGTGGGAGTTCACAATGTGAGCTAACGCCGTCTTCAGGGGAAGGGGGCTGGGGGGGAGGGAGTCGGGGGTGGGCGGTGGAGGAGGAAGTGAAAATAAATGTGTGATCTTTATCTGCCGTTGCCCATAACCCGTGCAGGCATGGTGGTGGTATGCATCGATAAACTCATAAACAAACTGTAATTACTAGCCCATTAGAGTCGGGTCCCCTCACAAACACAGGCTCATAATCCGCACACGGGAGGGATGATGGAGGCTTGCCGCTCATTTTCACACAACCCACTGAGAGGGAGAGGGGAGGGATGGAGGGGAAGGGGGTAGGGAATGAAAAAAAAAGTGGAGCAAAATACTTAATGATTTGTGACTGGGGGGACAAACAACCCATTTTGAAATAAGAAGCTTACACGCTCTCAAAAGAGAAAGCGTCGACGCCCATCGCTCATTACCGTGCGACGCTCCTCTTGTTTGGGGTTTTGAGCGAAGCCTAATTTTTATAGAGGAGGTGATCAGAAGACGGTGGGGTTTGCAAATTTTGGTTGCGTTGCTCGAGGTGGATAAACATGCATGCAGTCCTCTGGGGGGCGGGGAGAAAATAACCGTTTTCGGCCCCAATGGCGAAATCTGCTCCTTTCCCAAGCCGGACTCCGCTGTCCCCACGCGGCCAGACGGGAAGCGTCTTGACAGTCCGGAGGGTGTGCCACGCAATTCAAGCCCCCAAGTCCAGGGGGATTGGAAGGCAGGACCCCCCCCACGAGTTCATTCATTATACAAGGCCAGTCTCATCTCCCGGCTCTTGATGTCACTCCGCTAGCCGACAAGACGAGAAAAAAAACAGGCCTGCCGCATTTCTTTTCTTTTTTTTTTTTTTTTGAATGATACCTTGGCTTTTCTGTGACATTTTGGACATTAATATTGCAGGGATTCCTCATATCCCCACCCCGTGCCTTTATATATTCTGCCAGGCTGCTTCAAAAGGCGCTGGTCAGGTCCTCTAACCTGGGATCGACGGCGCTCTGTGTCTTTTCTTGTCCTCCTAGTTGGACAGCGGGGATTTCCTATGATCCGCCGCGACTCCGAGCGTGCGTGCGTGTGTGTGTGCGCACGTGTCGTGCGTAGCGGCGGCGGCGGCTTTCCACCCCTAAATCTTGCCTCGCTGCTAACCTTCAGTGGATGCGGCCGTGTCTGAGTGATCAAGCAGATCAAGCTCGCATCTACCTCGGCTCCTCTCGGCGGTGACATTTCGCTAAACCCCAGACAATCCAGGCCGCCCTGATCCTTCTTGGCCCATGTTTATTCAACAGAGAGGTGGGCCAATCCGAGCCTAGAGACAACTTTGAGATTTAAGACGTGGGGAGAGGGAGAGAAGAAGAAGAAGGAGAAGAAGAAGAAGGGGGAAAAACAGGGGGGGTGGGGGGACATGAGTAATATTGTTAATATTAAGGGTGGGGACGCAGTTGAAATCAGCATTCATGGGGGGGGGGAGAAAGAAACAGAGGAAACTATATATATACATGAGGAAATAATCTCTGATGGCTCAAAGCAAAACTGCAGATCTGCATGTTTTAAATTTCTTTGCTTTTGTCTTTAAAAAGCGCCTCCTCTGAGGAGCTAATACTGAATATTCATTATGTTGTTCTTTTTTCCTTACATATAAATCTGGCAGAAATGCTCTCAAAATTGCGTCCCGTGCAATTTCTGTTATTTGTGTATGGCAATTATTTGCTCTTTTGTTTTGTTTTTTACATTATTGATCACACAAAATGTGCCTCCACTTTCTTCCCTCCGCTCCTGAAACATAATGATTTGACGCCTTTTTGCTCCATGTGTTTTGTTTCCCTCCTCCTCCTTCTTCTTCTTCTTCTTCTTCTTTGTTTATCACTTTGCATTAAGCTTGTAGTAATTTCAAAATGTCCCCTGGGACGTTGGTTTTTTTTGTCACGGTGTTTTGTTTTTTTTTGCTACTTGTTAAAGACTAGACAATCAATCGTCTCATTGAGGTGAACACACGTGCGCGCACACGTGCACGCACACATGCATGAGGTCTGTGTACAATCCGATTTAATGGGGGGGTTATTCAATCGTAAACTTTAGCGCCGAAACTTGCTCAAAACGGCTCTCATCCCTCCGTCGAAGTGACATGAAAAGGCTCCTTTGCGAAGACTGCCCCAAGAGGAAGTAAATAACAACTGCAGCAACTTCCAGAGCGTTATTAAACTAAAAGGGAGGAGGAGGAGGAGGGGGAAGGGCCGGGGGGGGGGGGGCTACTTTATGCCAGCAGAAATGAAATGCCTGTAGGTCACACGTGGTGAATAATAATAATAAAAAAAAAAAAGGCCGGCTCATCGGCGTGGCGGCTGGAGAGGTAGTTATTAATTACAGTAGTTGGTGATGTGTTCAGGAGCGCCGGCATTCGCCTCTGTTGCGCTAACGGCTTGCTAATGCGGCTGGTGTTTGACCGGCGCTGAGCTCGCTAATATGTCTACAGGGACACTGCAGGCTCTAATTAATCCTGAGCTGACGGCCGAGCCAGGACATCCCCGGGGGAGGCATCAGGCAAGAAGCAGGGAGCATCAGCGCACTTATCCACAGATTAGACTTCAACACCTTTACGAGGGAGGGGGAGCCAAAGATTAGCGAGAGGGCGTCTGGGGGCGGCGGGGAATTAAGCTATCGCTAGTGTTTTTGAGGTAAACTCTTTCAAAAGAGAGAGATGGAGAGAGAGAGAGAGTGTGTGTGTGTGTGTGTGTGTGTGTTAGTGTTACAGAGAGAGAGAGATGGAGATTCCCCCTTTTTTTTGTGTTTTTGCAACTGATCTGTCAGTCACGAGTGAGAGTGTCCGCCGAGTGGCGCATTAATAAAGCGAAATAAATAAATAAACCAGGGAATATTCATGCTCTGTCTGAAAAGTTTCCTCCGCCGGAAAAGGTTGTCTGAATCTCATGCATGTTTGTCAATATAATTTGCGCCCCCCCCCCCCCCCCCAGCTCTGCTCCGCTCCCCCGCCTCCCTCCCCCACCACCCGCGGGAGGACTGCGGCCGCTCCTCCCCGAAGGACCCCCCGACTCAAATGCCAACATCTGTCTGGTGGCGGCGGCGGAATGAGAGAGCGGAGGACACCTTCATCAGAGGTATTCTCCGCTTGACAGAAGCCACAAGGTGGAATCTCCTGGATGAAATAATGGACAGGACGACGGGTGGTGGCGGGGGTGGAGGGGAGGAGTTTAGGGGTGTGAGGTTGGGGGGGGTGGGGGGGGGGGAAGAGTGGGTATGCAAATCCCTCCCCTCCACCCCCAACCCCTTGTCTCTGGAACAATCCGTCTAGATTAATATTTCATGCAATGAAAAATCTGAAAGTCGGAGGGGGGGGGCAGTCCAAAGTTTTTAACGCCTCCCCCTCCTGGAAGAAGAAGAAGAAGTCCTTTGTGTGTTTGTCCCCCCGCCGTTTTTTTTTTGTTTTTTTTTCCTCCTTGTGTACGTGTGATGTCATTCTCTGGGCGAGCGTCCCTCAGACAAAACATCTTGTAATAATGGGGACTTAAAGAGAACCAGCTCCTCTGTCTGGATCTCATGACAGTCTGGACAAAAAAAAAAAAACCCAAGCCAAATGCGCCGGGGGGGGAATGGGGGGGGGCAATAAAAGGGGTCGCAAAATCTTTCGCCGACGATTTGGCCCCCCGTCGAAAAAGCTTCTCGCTGGCTCGCCGGGCCGTTGCCGCTCGCCGTCGCGCCGCTGATAGACGTCGCGGGTGACAGTTCGCACATCACACAGCGCTGCCCCCGTAAACCTCGCCACTTTCATTACTCTGTCATTTGGAATTATCGGGCCCCGGCGATGGACTGGCAAGGGGTGAATGGCGCGCGCCTCCTGGCACGCGCCGCCTCGCGCCACGCCAAGGCGGGCGAGGCGCTGGCCAAGTGTCTGGCCAAAAGGGGGCCCCGCTAATGCGGCATAAATACCAGGGAGGAGGAGAACGTGGGGGATCCCCCTGGAAACAATACATCCGTGTTGAAATGGAAGGCCATACCCCGTGACATACACGCGATTATACGTAATTGAGCAGGGAAGTCGCATATAGTCATAAAAAAAAAAAATGGAAAAAAAGAACGGCAGCCGGGGCAGACACGGAAGGGCGAGTGCATTTTAATATCGCCACCGTATCCATTACCAAATGTCAATTTCCCAGTCAAGTGATATAATTGAATAAAAGAGACGCCCCTCTTGGCGGAAAGATGAGGTAACGTGCCAGTGGAATTCTACCCGAGCAAGAGAAGAGATATCTCTACGGACCCCCCCCTCCCCCACCCTGTGTTTTTTGGTGGGTTTTATTTTGTGCTTTTTTGTTGCAAATGAGATTGTGGAGCAAAAGAAGAGGGGATTTTGATTTGCATGTTTTATTTTTTTTGCCAGTATGCATGAGTCGAGCCAAAAATACTTGCCACAACACCACAGCGGCAGTCTCGAGGGCCTGCAAGCACCAGGCTGCAGCAGCAGCAGCAGCAGCAGCGGCGGCGGCGGCGGCGGCCGACGACAGCTAGAATGGAAAGAGGGATAGAAAAGACAGCGTTAAGAAGTTGAGGGAGGATCAGGGAGGGGGGGGGGGGAAATGAAGAAAAAGAAAATGCAGAAAAGAGCAGATGTTAATGAAAAAAAGAGTGAGTTCCATTGCAGCAGGGCGATGGCTGCATCGGCCTCTCATGGGACATTGAGATTTCACAAAATGCTGCGATCCGAAAATCAAACAGTTAGCAGCGGTTTTACAGCTATGACTCTGTGGCCAAAACCACTTTGTTGCCTTGGATGTAAATTACATGTTCGCGCAGAATCATGGGCCCTGACACCGAGAGGATCCCCCAACACGGATCCTCTTGTGTTTTCTGCTCGGCAGATAGCACTTTGCATTTGTTTTACAAAGCCTAAAAAAGGTAGACAGATGTCTGCTAAACCAGAACAGTCTGGGCCATTACTCCTCGGTTTTGGGTCGTCTGGCAGGGTGGAGTTGAAACAAGAGACGGTTTTGAAAATGCAGCCGCGCTCCCTCCCGCGCTGCTTTTCTTTCCTTCTTCCTTTTACTTAAAAACACAAGGTTATGCATTAATGACCGTCGATCGTTTGATTTTCCCCAAGCAATAAACTATTTAAGAGAGGGAAAAAAGAGAAGGTTTGTTATATTCCAATCTCCCGCAGCTCACATAAAAATAGATGTCAGTGAAGTTCTGAACAGCTGTCTTTTAGCTAATTTGTCAGGCGGACCTAATGCGATTTGTTAGTTTGACAGCCGAGACCGTCAGGGCAGGTCGTGTCGGCGTGGATTTTTGTTTGAATGATACTCTTCAAAAAAAATGTAAAAAAAAAAAAAATGTAAAAAAAAAATGTAGACTAATTTGTTAACTGGGAATAAAAACATGAATAAATGAATAAAGGAGACACTGGGTGAACTAAATCCGGCGTACGGGGCGGGGGAATAAATGATTACACCTTATCTCACTCTTGCATCTCGGATATTCCGAGACGTCTGAAATGGTCCCGATCTAATCCTATCTTTAATAAGTTATCAGTATCCGGCGGTGGAACAGAGGGAAGCCGAGCGCGCCGCCAAGACACGGATTCCCACAGCTTTTTCGCTTCCGAACGTCGGCAAATCCTTCGCTAATTTCCAGCGGGGCAGCGCGAGGCTAGAGGATTGGTCGCGGCTCCTCTCGGTCCACTTTATACTTTGGGTGGGGTGTGGGGGTGGGGTTTCTTTGCGCGGACGCGCTCGGCCCTTTTACGGTTTTCGACAAAGCCGAAATGGGCCGAGGACGTCGGCGTCGGCGCCGCGGTGGAAGGAGCAGCATCGGAACTTCCCTCCACCTGCGTCTCATTGTTCTACCTCATCGTCGAGAGTTTCCCCTCTCTTTTATTGTCCGACTCTCAGCCTGCCGTCACCTTTTCCTGCGACCAACCCCCCCCCAAAAAAACCCAACAAAACGGGTGTCAAATGTCTGAAAAGAGGAAGAACGAGGCGGAAGGGAAGGCGGCGCCAGCGTTGTGCGCCTTTACCGTCTTTTGCGTCCTTATGAAAGCAGAGTGCTCTAACGAGGGAGGGAAGAAGAAAACCTTGTTTTCAAGGACCTGTTGACTTATCACCCTCGATGACTCCTCCGCCAAGGGAAGAAGAAAACTTTGCCGGTGAATAGCGCTCGACAGTTCGATTGAAAAGAGGAGCAGCTCTTTGATTTGATTTTTTTTTTCTTCTTCTTGTCGAGAAAAAACGTTCCTTTCTTCACGTAAGAACAGACTTTGGCGGCTCTCGCCGATCCCGCACCCCCTCCAACCCCATTCTCTTTGCCGAGAATTAGTGTTTAAGGGCCGCAGCTGAACTGACAGAGGACTGGTCGCTCGAAGAAAAAAAAAAAAAAAATGAAAAAAAAGAACTCTGCCCGTAAACATCCTGACGCCAGTTAATTGTTGGTTCGGAGATCAGGCCCTCCCTTGCCCCCCTCCGAAAATTTTTCTTTCTGTTTTTCTCACACGCGGCGGGTCTTTTCCGCCTCGGCCTTACACGGGGAACACACACAAATACACACACACACACACACACACACACACACACACACACACACAAAATAAAGTGAGACGGGCAGAGTGTGCGCGGAGAGGGAGACGGCGGAGAGAGAACAAGACTGGGGGGGACTGCAGGCAGTGCTGGTGTGAGAAGGGGCGTATGGCACCCATTATCTTGTTTATTAAAAGCAAGTTTCTTTCCTTCTCTCCCTCCATCCCTCCCTCCCTCCCTCCGCGTGCAGCTGACCGGAGATATTTCCAAAGGCCTCGCTGCTCGGCTGCGCTCCGTGCCCACTTTACAGGCAGCCGCCGGAGGAGTCGGGCGGTGGGAGCATGGTGGGGGTGGGGTGGGTCACAGAAGTTGAAACCAGAGTGTCGACCGCCAGCAAAATGAATCAAGTCATCTTTTAACCCCGGCGCGGTGCGACCGACCGGCCGACGTGCTCTTGTTGTGAAAATCCTAAAAAAACAAAGGAGACATAATGAAAAAAATTGGGAGAGGCTCTGAGGCCCCCAAAAAAGAAAAAAATGCTGCAGGAGGGAGAAGTCACACAGGTTCAACCACCCGCTGGCTAATTGCTTCTGACTGGCACTTGATTGCGGCGTACAGGATAACACGGTAAAAGTCTTTGGCGAAGCGACATGTTTAAGTGGTTTGATTTGATTTGTGTGTGTGCGCGCTTGATTTTTGGATGCGCCTTTGCGCATATTTTTTTTTCTTTTTTTTTGAAGAAACAAGGAACTACTGACAAACGATGAGACTAAAACACAATACCTCAGATTAGAGGTTTTTGCAGGGACTGTTGGCAGAATTCAAACAGCTGTCACTTTGGGTTCGTGTCACTTTGCGCTCCGCTGTGGCAAGTTAAGAAAGGAGAGGAGGGTCATTATAAAAAAGAATACGCTTAACATGTAGGCGCTCTTCCACTTAGCAGTTATTCCCGCCTTTCACGCTAAAAAGTGCAGTCAGTGGGTAAAATGCATTGTCACTTACTGCAATTGTTCTATGTCTGTGTCTGCGTCTTAGCTTGCAACCTGCGTGCTAAATTCTAGATGCACAGGTTCCAGACAGGATGGACATAGGCCTCAACTCAGAATGACTTTGATTATACGAGCGTCCGGCAGTGCCTCGTTTTAACACCGGGGTTGCGAACAGCCTGCTGATCTTTAAAGAGCGATAATACGGTGTGAGTGACTGATCGCGCGACCTTGACCTTTCCCCCTGTATCCGAAACTGATAGGTACACCAACCACAAACGTTCAGTTGACTGGTTCATCACGCGTTCAACTCTTATCTTTGCCTGGTCTAATGTTCAAAACAAACCGGCACTGTGGCAGTTGAACAATGGTGGAAACTTCACACCTTCAACGATCGCTGCGGTCCCACATTTCCGACACAGCACATGACCTGATAGTGCGAGTTTCTGGCTAACTTTCCCTGAGCTGTGGTGGCAAATTTTAATCTACCACTGAGGTGGCATGCATTTGTTGTTTGGTGTCTTTGCAGTTTGGCCATTTGCAATTTTTTTCGTCAATGGTGATTGGAAGAATCGAAGGAGAAAAAAATCCAGAGCAGCAGTGACACTGCCCCTGCAATGTGCACTGACCCCAGTGTGCGACATGGAGCACAGCATCTGACATATTTGCATCATTTGTGATGATACATAACAAACAACATATGTGTAATATCCAGGCTTTAGCAGCCAAAATAATGAAGCAAAACTGGTTCCTCCGCGCTTGTTTAAAGGGCTTTTTCGGTTGCAGCATAAATCCAGTGTGACTCATCCGTTTAGAGTTCCCCCCTCACATGTTATCCAAATGTTATCCCGTGTAATGAGGAACACCACACATGCTGTCTGTGGTCCGACTTTATATTTTTTTCCAAAGTGTATCAAGATGCCCACATGTTACCCAGCTCACCCCTGGATGTTACTACTGTACACAAAAAAGCGAGGCACTTAAACGGCTGGTGAAAGAAAAGAAGGGAAAAATCGTGAAAAAGGGGGGGAGAGAGAAAAAACGGTCAAACATCTGAGGCGTCCCTGTATCTTTTCCATCTTCTGTTACGACAAATGCGATTCAGACTCGCAGTATTAGCGGCGAGAATCCACCCTGAAACGCAATTCATGTGTTTCTCATTGGCGGCGGTCGGCTCCTAATATGAACTGTGCACATGAATGAGTTAATCGCAGCTACAAATAAGGCGAAGAGCACTTATGACGGCACTTGTGTTTTCTGCGCAGATGAAGTGTCGACACTGGGCAGACAGTTCTCAGGGCGACTTCCCTGTGTTGTGGGCATCCGCGCTGAAGAAAAGAAAAACTGTTAACGCAACGCAGATCCAAATTTATGAGTCATCACAAGTTTGTTTGGTTTTTTTTTTGGTGCTTTTTTTTTTTTTTTTTCGCCCGGCGCAATGGCCTCGGGGCACTGCTGTCATAAACATCACAAATTAACATTTTGGTATGTGTGGTTTTGGAGTTTTGAGAGAGAGGGAGACTCGGTCGCGTTTGCGCTTCGCAGAGACAGAAGTGTCATGCGGAGATCGTTACGATAAGTAGGGAACGGCTTTAATTTTGGGAGGCACAGTGGTACTCTTAGCCCTAATGTTCTGGGTCCTCTTTGGCAGTCGGGGGAAGAGTGAAATACGGATTTACCATCAACCGCATAATGTTGTGACTTATAGGAAAGCAACGAAAAATATGAACTCAGCCCGTTGTTCTGATGATGATGTACGACTGAATGAATCACTCGCCGGCTGGTGACAGTAATCTTTTGACCTTTTACTTTTCTTGTTAGGATGGCCACACATTGGCCCTCTAGATTTCCCAGTAAAAGCACATGGTAAACGTTTGAATCAACCATTGACACAGTGCCTCCTAGAGGTCAGCTGTAGGACTAATCATCATGTGGTTGCCTGCGCAGACCCTGCCTCAGTTGACACATCAGCACCAAAACCTCTTACTTGCCTTAAAGCAGCACTGGTATGTACAGTACTTTGTTGGGGAAAGTCGAAATGAAGTGAAAGGGTGCCGGGCAGGCAACCATATTTATAAAGACCCGTTCTAAGCCAGTCCCGTGTGCAGTGGTGCCATTCTTCCATTTAACAAGTCATGGAATATATTTTTGAAACTATATTAATATATTATTTTAAGACAGAAAAACTTCGTAGTGTAACTTTAAAATTAGCGGTGGGATTTTGTCAAAAAAAAAAAAGGTACATATGGCAAAGTTCAAAGTTCTGTCTACGTTCAAGAAGTGTTTTTTATATATGTATATATATATATTTATATATATATATTGACTTTAAGAGCCCACAGTGGACTTTTTACCACGGCACCACCATATAAATATGCAGCAGCTGCAGCTCTCCTGAATTCCAGGTACAGACAGAAAGGAGATGCAGTGACGGCAAATACCAATCCCGCTTGGTCGTATTATTTGAGAGGAGGTGTACGGAGCGGCCCAAAATGTTTGCGAACCCAACCCCGCCGGCATCATGCGTGCGCTGGGATCATTGTGCGCTATCTCGCCGCATCTGCAGCAGGAAAACAGCCCTTATTCAATTTGCGCCGGCCAAATCTCCGAGGCCGCTCAATTCATCAAGGCCAATTACCGACACAAAGCGCTGGAGGTTATCTCCACCCGCCGCTCTCACACGTATGCTGTACGCCAGGGGTGTTGCCTTCGCGCCGCTCCGCGAAAACAAAGGCCCCACAGTTCCGCCAGCCAAGAAACTGGGTGGTCCGGCTGCGCGACACTGGCCAGCGTCGGTCGGTCGGTCGGTGCGGGCCCTCTTACGCGGCTGCAATCTCGCTGATGTCTCTCCCAAAGATAACCGAAACCTGCTGGAGATCAGCCTGCTTGCCCAACCCCCTTAAATGAGCTCGAGCCGAATCAGGGCCGGACGACGGGGGAAGAGACAAAGTCGCCGGCGGCCACAGCGGGACGGCATCAGACTCCGCGCGGCTCTCGTTTGCACGTCCTGCTTTGTGATCCCTGCTAATTGGCCGTCATTACACCCCACATTACCCTATCGGGGCATGGCTAGAGGGGGGAAACAGACCATCGTGGCGGATGGTATGCTTTGGTAAGTCTGAATTACACCGCGCCGGGGCCATGACTAATATTGGCGCTGTCGATAAGCGCTAATGTAAGCAGGAGTGGGGGGGTGTGTGTGGGGGGGGGAACAGATGCCGACGGTGGAATAACAACAAATATAGTCCAGTTAACCTTCTCGCAAGGCTGCCTTTGACCAGCGGGGAGAGGCGGCGGCTCGGTCAAGCGCGCTCGATGGCTCTCATTCGGCTGCGGTTGCGTTTCCCACTGCTGTGTTAAGTGTTTATTAGTTTTAGCGATTGATTTTTTTTTTTTTCTTCGTCTGAGCGTCTGTGTGGTTGCACGTGCAAACCAGCGCAGCGTGTGCCCGCTGTGGTCATTCGGCGGGATATGACAAAGGCCGGTGTTTACGATGCTCTGTGCCGCAACATTAAGCGCGAAGAAGCAATGCATTGTTGGTAATAACTCCCGCTCGCAGCCAAAAAACGGGCCGAAGTTGTGTTTACGCAACGCGGAGCCGCTCGAGACGGTCCAGAAAGTGAGATAAAGACAGAAGAACAAAGATTGCTGCCATACTTCTTCTTTTTTCTTTTTTTTTCCATCTTCTCTTTTTTTTCGGGCGAGTGGTGAGTTTAATTGTTTGTTTTTGTTTGGGGAGTCTGCTTATGTTAATTACGCTCCTCTCCGTTTGAGCAAGAAGGAAAGAAAATAAAAAATAAAGAGTCAGAAATATTTTTTCTGCGCAAACACAAACACTTTTGACAAGAACGCAAACACGAGGCGTCTCCCGCCCTGCGGATCCACACCTCTCAGCCCCGCCGCTCGCACTCTGAAGGAAATGAAACATCTGTCTTCCACCCCACCACCACCACCACCACCACCACCACCTCCACCAACCGAAAACCTGGCATCTTTGAGTAATTTTTCTTTCTTTCTTTCTTCTATTTTTTCCCTCCCTGGTCAGGTCTGGGATTCCCTCGACACAGCCGAATTCAATTTACTCCTCTTTTTTCTCCCTCTCTCTCCAACCCCCTCTTCTTCGGGAGCCCGCGCTGCTCCTCTTTCTCGGAGGAGCTCTGCACAGCCGCGGGACGGTGGAAGCGGCTGGCGGGGGGGACGAAGCCCCGGTCGTTCTCCAGTCTCGGGTAGACGAGACTGGAGCCTTGACCCATGTGCTAAGCTGCCGGGTCGCTTGATTGAAGTGCGCCACACTTGAGAACATCAGCGCCTTGCATCCATTGAAATAATAAGCTGACCCGGAGAGCCGACGCGCCTTTGAGCTGCGGCCAAACCATCTGAATCCACTCTGCCCAAATGAGGGCTTATTTTTCAAAGCGTCCCCCATGTGCTCCGGCAGACCCTGCACCCGTCTTCCAGTGTGTGCCATATATGCGCCAGTCAGCTAGTGAAAGGGTGGGGGTGGGGGTGGGGTGGGGTGGGGGGGCGCGTTGGAAAGTAGCAGATCACGTCTGTGGCTAAACAGTTTGTTTGGTGAGTCACATGTTCCTGGAGACGTCCCTCGTCCCCCCTCTTCTTCTTCTTCTCGCTCTCTCTCTCCGCCACCCCAGTTTTTCGCCAAGTCAGAGATTTTACTTTCCAAGTTGCGTCGCCCCCAAGTTTTGTTTTGTTGATGCACTATGTATTTTTTTTCGTTTCCCAGACCTTAAATCATTAGGACGCGACTCAATTGCAAGGAGAAGCATTTTTTTTTTTTTTTTTTTTTAAGTGCTCCGAAAGTTCACGTTTCTCACACTCGGCTGCGACCGCGTCAAATCGGGGAGTGTTTTCAGACAAAGGCCAAAAGAAAAAAAACCTATGGAATCTCCTCGTATCTCCCCCCCCCCCCTGAACATATTCACCCAAATCATTACAGAAAATCCAACCAATCCACACATCCCCGAGTGAAAAAATAGGATCTGTGACTGTGTACGGATCGTTGATATGGGCCCTGCATTTTTTTTATTTATCTATTTTTTGGGGGGTAATTTACTGAATCCCTCTCTATTTATTTGATGCGTGTATATTTTAGTTCTGCAAGAATGCATAATAATGCAAGATGTGGGAAGGGAGGCAGACAGAGGAGCCTCGGCGACAAAGGACGGGAGACTTTAAAGGAGAGGAGCTCCTTTCAGGCAGCTAATGACTGCTATAATGTGCACCGACAGACAATGGTATTATGTGTGTATTCTCATGTAAGAATACTTTATGCTTGGCGCTCCGTGTGCAAGCAGGCTGATGATTTGCATACGGACGCGGAGCGTCCAAATACAGATTTCGGGCAAACAAAAAGAGGAAGACGGACACATTTTTATAAGGCAAGGCTAATCGTAATTGTGGCACAATGGGCATATATTTCAAAGCAAATAATGACTCTGTTTAGATTTAAGACAAAATATTTCTGACAAAATACATTTTGGGCACAAATGTTTAATAATTTCAGTTTAGAACTCAAAAAGGTATTCTAAGAGCGAAAAAAATGTTTGTTTTTTTTCTCATATTTTTGTTTGAACAAAGCCCAGAAAAACTTCTTTGTCTTCCCACACTTCAAATTGCCAAATCAAACATTTAAAACTGATCCTTTTTGTTGCCGTTCCTTCCTTCTTTTTGTCCTCCAGTCTTTTAAACCTTATTGTTCCTGCCACGTCAGACTGACACGAGAGTCGTCACCCATCTGCAGCTCCTGCACTCTGAGGAGTGTAAAATACGGTCTCACCAGAACTTGTGGAGACTTGAGGGAGCCCTGCGCTCAGAGCGCTCTGGTCTGGTGACGGTTAGGCTGGTGGTTTGACTCCTGGGCGCGAACTCTTGTTTCATGTTCTCCCACCTCTTCGCTGTGTCAAACGATAGCCAGAGTGACAAAAATGAAGACAATCTGTTGAGAACTTGATAATTGGTCTGGAGTTCAGGGACCCTTTAATTATCGCCCTTTAAGGTCAAGAGCGGTTAATCCAACCTGTCTCGCCCCATCACGCTCCCTGCTGACGGCCGTCTGGGAGCGACGGCGAGGGAATTTCGGGGTCGGAATATAAGAGCTATTGTTCGCCGAGGGTTTTTTCGGCGTGTTTTCCATTTTCATATCAGGCTACATTAATAACACTCGCTAACCAGTGTCTCCTGGCAGCTCATTCCCTCTGTCTCTCCTACAACATCTGACATGTGTTTGAATTCAAAAAGGCCAAGTGGAGACTTCGTTTTTTTTTTCCCACCCTCATCCATCCCATTTTTTTCCCTCATCCTTTCTTCTTTTTAATCACTCCTGATTGGAGCTGTCGGCGAGGATGGTGGACGTGGGCGGGGGTGTGTGTGTTGGGAGGGGGGGGGGGGTTCTTCCTGCCTGCCGCTCGCCGGGCTGCACTTCAGTAGCCAGTCAGCAGAATTGGGATTAAACTGGAGTGGGCATGTGGCTGCAGGATGGAGGCTGCAAAAAGGAAGAAAAGAGTCACCTCACAAGAAGAAGATAGAGGAGAGGAGTCGGGGGAGGGCGGGGGGGGGGGGTAAAGAGAGAAAGACATCACGATGCAATCTGCTCCCTCAGCACTGCGCCTCAGATGTGGTCTGGCACCTAGTTCACAAAGCCAACCCGATCCACACATTGCCTTAATATATCTGGAAGAGGGGGGGGGGTGGGGGAGTGGGGGGCAGCTGCTGGAGAAAGTGGGAGAGAGAGGGGGGGTGACAGGGACAAGAAGTGGGAGGCCGGGGTGGCTGGGAGGGTCGGAGGGAGGAGGGGATGAGAGAATGAAGGGACACTCGGGTCCTTTGTGTTTTACTCACGCCGAGTCGCTGCCAGAAAAACTTTTGACTTTCGCGCCGGCGATTCACTTTTGTCGTCCTCCGTGGTCCCGCGTGAGAGATTGATGAGGGAAGGGGGGGGGGGGCGTTGAACTAAAATAAACCAAATCTCACAGTCGTTCGGGCGGGCAGGCAGGCAAGCAGGCAGACAGGCAGGCAGGCGGGCCCTCCTCGGTGAGCAGAAGCAGGCCTCTCGCCGCTCGCGCCGGCCAAGTCCCATCTCCTGCCTGCCTGGGGAGGGGGGGGAGGCGGGGGGAGGGGGGCTGCGGGAGGGTCTGCTCGGTCAGAAGCTGCCTGCTGCCCTCTTTTGTCAATGTTATGGCTGCACTCAACACATTCCGCCCCTGTGCGGGATTAAGAGGCCACGGGCCCTGCGCGTGTCTGGTGGCGTTACAGCGTGACAGAAATGATCATGTATACAGGAGGGGCTGCAAAGGGGGGGGGGGCACTTAAAGGTCCTGTGTTGTGTAAATAAATTCAGGTTATTATTGTTTTCTCAAAACAATCCAGCCGTCCCAACACCAGAAATGAGCTCGAGTCCCCTCCCAAAGAAATGTATGCCGAAACACCTATCTCTGTTTGCCCCCTTGTGATGTCACAAAGTGCACCGATGCTCCACTCCGCTGCCTACAACAACAGTCGCCTTGTACCTTGTGTTTTTAAAACAGGCTGAAGGCAAAGCATCTGTTTTTGCAGCAGGCTGGAAACCGAAGGGGGGAAATGTGCATATTTCTGCAGATCTACAGATTTCTTTTTTTTTTATATCTTTTTTTTTTTTTTTTTTTCTTCATTTTGAACAGTTAATCATGTGAGGCTGATGCACCGGAGTCTGAGATTTAAAAAAAAAAATATGGATGTGAGAAAAATAAAAAAATAAAGTGGGTTAGGTGGAACCTTTGAAAAATGTTGATTCATGCGGCAAAGCTCCTTCAGTTTAACATGAATTTTTCACTTTCATTCAAGCTGCTGGAATGTGGCTTTGGACCTGAGTCAAACTATAAATTCTTTGTCTCATATAAACCTAAAATAATTTTGCTGTATGTAATTTTTAGATTTAAGTTTTTTTTTTTTCTCCAGAAAATCACCGGTATGCCGCGCTGCCTCCTCCGACAGGGCGTCCCTCCGCCGGCTCGGCGGCGGGCGGGCGGAAAACGCAGCTTTTATGAATCCATAAAATGATGTCTTGTTTTAACGAGAGAAGAAATTCATTGCTACCGTAATTGGTAAGTGCCCAAATCATTAAGCCCTAATGCGGGGCATTTCCTTTGGAGGTAGTTTCCATTTAAGAGACAAGTGTCTAATTGGTGAGTTGTTGAAAAGCACCGCTACCTCCCCAGAGATCGCTTCTGAAATCATATAGAGGATAATTCCCTTTCAATTAAAAGCTACAGTATTCCAGGTTTTTATTTAATTGAATGCGCTTATTCAAATCGTGGAGGGGAAACGGGGGAGTGGGGGCGGTTGGGGGGGTTAGGGGGGGGTGGGGGGCCGGGGAGGGGGTGAGTCGCAGGGGTGTGTGGGCACCATGATTCCATTAGGGGCCCGTGTAATAATACCAGGCCAGTGTGAAAATATCACTCTGTCTCAGAAAAAAAGAGGAGAGGAGGAGGAGGAGGAGGGGGAGGAGGAGGGGGAAAAAAATAGAGCAATATCAGAAATAGATTGCTGGAAAACGAGAACACTCCAAAAGCAGACGGCGGGGCCGCGCACGCTGATTGAATAAACAATGCTCGGCAGAGGAGGAAGCATCGCGGAGAACGGAGAGATGACCGGCTGTGTTTGAACGCCGCCGGAATTAATTTGTCAGCAGACAGTGGACTGTTTTCAAGGAAGCCCTCGCAGCTCTCACGCACCGAGGGCAAACGTGCCTCCGCTCCTCTGAGTGGGTGTGTGTGTGTGTGTGTGTGTGTGTGTGTGTGTGTGTGTGTGTGTGTGTGTGTTTGTGTGTGTTGTTGGGTTTTTTTTGTGTTTCGTCGGAGCGGCAGTTGAGATAAATCATGGTTTTAGGGTAACAAGGCGGGCGAACCCTCTCGGCGGTTGTGGATCCAGGGTGTTCGCCGAAAAAAGAAAAAAAAAACAAAACAAAGCAAAACACGCATTTCGTCCCCGGGAACAGTTGCATAAGACAGACTGAAGGTCTCGCGTTGTGACGTTTTCTGGCAATACTCAGTGTGGATAATGAACTCCTCCTTGTCGCTGCTTTCGCTCTCTCTGCTCTGTCGAAATTGCGTTCGGCGTATCACTCTAAATATGGATGATATTGATAGATAGATAGATGTACGTCATTGATTCCAAATTGGGAATCTACTGTACACTATTGCAGCACAAAAACAACAAACTGACAACAGAAAAAAAATAAGCAATACAGTAGTTAACTGTGATACCAGGCTAAGTATTGGTATCGGATCAGTACTTCTGTGGTGGGATCAATACTTTAGTTTCACTTTCTCTTCTAGACGCCTGGCAAATTACTCAGACTTCCTTCCAGCTTCTCTACAAGCTGACTTTATTTTTCACTAATATCTGCACACAATGGAAGGTAGCTTTTGTTGCGTTGCTGACATTGTTCGGTTTATATATCGTTACTAAGGCTGCAACCAACGATAATTTTTTCGATTAGTCGATTAATCGCGATTGTGCTCTTTATTTTCACCACCTTTTTTGGATTTCTGTTGTACTTAACTTGCTAAAGCACTTCTCTGTTATGCTCTTGTACTCCGACAGCATACGTTTTAAACAGACAAGTCAAAATAATGACAAAACAGTTATAGCTAATTGTCGACTAATTGTTACATCGTTGCTTTTTTTTTTTTTGCACAAGTGACTGTTTTTATTATTTTTACACTGTTAAATTGTTTTGTATTGTAATTAGTTCATTTAAAAAAACATGCTAATTTGCCTAAAATCTGTATCGCATATTGCCATGATGACAATCAACTGACTAAAGGCAAGATGGCAGAATTTTTCAAAAATCCTGACACATTTCAACTAAAAACCATCAGTATCAGTGATAATAGCCCTGTATTTACTTCCTGGATTGACGCCACAATCCTCAGCGTCACGTAACTCCCTAGTTTGCTGACTCGCAGTTGTGGGAAACCACCCCTTTGTGATGTCACAAAGGCAGGCCGATGTCCCACTGATCCTTCTGCCAGGTCAGTGCCAGCCCCCCCGCCCCCACACACACACACCAGAAGTCAGGTGTTGTTGGCTCCCCTCTGGCGGCCGCCTTGTTTCCGTCCCCTTCCAAACATGTGGAGGACATGCCCACGTTGGCTACCTTCCCGGGAAAACATTCCCGCCAGGCCCGTCTGGTCGGCGGCCCCGCGGCGCTCAGTCAAGGCGCTCTGCGGGAAAACGGTGTTGTGCTGGATGCTGCCCACAGCCCGCTTGATGATGTAATTACGCTCTGACTCCCCCAGGCGTCACGGCGTCACCTTTTTTGCCCCCATTTTTTTTTCCCGCCCTCGAGTACGAAGCGGGCTGTGAAATGGCTGGTAATGGGGGGAGAAGAAGAAGAAGAAGAGGAGGGGAAGCTCTGCGGAGCGCCTGACGTGGTCAGATGTGCTAAAGTGTGCAAGGCTCCCTAATTGAAAGCAGCTCGTGGTTTGAGAGACGGCTGAGGCGAGACGTTAGTGGCGGGCGACTTTCCCAGGCCGCTGGCAACCCTCCCAGTCCCCCTCGACCCCCACCCCCACGCCCAACCCCAAGTCCCACATTCCCCCCCCGGCCCCCCACCCCACCCCAAATACTCCCCCAACCCCCTCCCCTCCTCAACCACCCACTGTTACTGGCTCTTTCAAAAGTATTTGTGTTGTTTGTTTGTTTTTGCCGGAGGCTGCAAACAACAAGCTAAAAATGTGTTTTGATTATTGATCACACATGCCTGCTCCGTCCGAGTCCGATGTGGACCGACGGCGGCGTGAAAATGTGTCGAATTTGGAGCTTCTGAAAAAAAAAATTAATAAATGAAACAAGAGAAGAGGAGTTTTCTTGCTCTCGCCGCCGTCTCGCAGTTTGTTCTGTCACTTCTCCCGCTCCCTCTCATCCTCCTCCTGCTCCTCCTCCTCCTCCTCTTCCTCTTCCTCTCCCCCCCCTCTCCCCTCCCTCCCCTCCTTGGCAGGTGTCACACCCACACTGTGGCCTCTGGGCCGCAGTAGCAGCGCAGCACGGCTGAGATAAGGGCTGTACGGAGACAAGCGTACATCCTGTGTGAGGTTAGGGCCCCATCAGCGCTGCACTCTGTTGCAGTGTGTGTGTGTGTGTGTGTGTGTGTGTGTGTGTGTGAGAGAGAAAGACAGACCGCAGCTCCTTCCCGTCTCCAAGCCAATGAGGACAGAGCTTGCGGTTGCCAGGTGCAGGTGTGTGTGTGTGCGTGTGAGAGCACGTACGTATGTATTTAAGAGTGAGAAACTCCGCCGTGTTTTGATCTCATGGTCGTGCGCAGGGAAAACAAGGTCAGGCGGGGTGAGGCGGCCACCCTGCCGTTATGTCGGCGGTCTGCGCACATTGTGAGGTGACGACGACCCCCCCCAACCCGCCACCCCCCAACCCACCCTGCCGCCCGTCCCCGTCGACGAGGCCCGTCTGCGGTTTTTGAGATTGTGTTCTTTCAATACGGCGACAAAAAAAACAAAAGCTAAAAAAAGAAAGAAAGGAAGATGGAGCTTTGTCTCTATTTGGTCCCGGTCTTGATCTCCCTCCCGCTCGGTGCGGCGCCCGGGCGAGCGAGGCGAGCGAGGAGGCCCTGTGAAAGTTGTCGGTGGTCCCCCGGATTGAAATTCAAATCAGATTCCGCAGCCCATTTGTCAAAGACGGTGCGCGTCCGTGCTTGTGTGTGTGTGTGTGTGTGTGTGTGTGTGTGTGTGTGTGTGTGTGTGTGTGTGTGTGTGTGTGTGTGTGTACATGAGCTGAACTTTTGAGTTTACTTGCACTTTCCTCTCGCACGCCTGGGACTGTGATGCCCTCTCATGGCTGCACCACGGCACACACTCGCCGAGCGCCTCGAATGGAGAGGCGGAAGCGTGAAAGCCAGACCCCCACCCACCCCCACCCAACACCACCCTCCCGCTGCGACGCCCAGTCCGAGATTGTGTCTGGCGAGGGACGGCGGTGTCCAGTCGCCGGTGCCGTTGGTGTGGCAGGAAGAGAAGAAGAAGAGGAGGAAGGAGGTTTTTGAACTTCCTGCTCTGCGTGTCTTTCATTTTATCTTCCTTCATCCTGCAGGGTGGGCCAGGCAGGAAGAAGGGAGGAAGGAATAAATAAAGGAAGCGAGGAAAGGGAGGAAGGAAGATAGGAAGGAAGGAGGGAGGGAAATAGCATAGGAAGGAAGGAGGGAGGGAAATAGCATAGGAAGGGAGTGAAGAAGGAAACTAGAAACGAAGGGAGGGAAGGAGGAAAGGTAGTAAGGGAAGGAGGGAAGGAAGATAGGGAGGAAGGAGGGAAGGAAGGAGCGATATAGTATAGGGAGAGAGGGAGGAAGGAAAATGGAAAGGAAGGGAGAGAAGGAAGATAGGAGGAAAGGAGGGAGGGAATTGGTGGAGGAAGAGAGGGAGAGAGGGAGTAAGGAAACTAGAAAAAGGGAGGGATGGAAGGAATATATAAAGAGAGGAAGGGAGATAGGAAGGAAGGAGGGTGAGAAATGGTATAGGAAGAGAGGGAGGAAGAAAACTAGGAAGGCAGGGAGGGAAGGAGGAAAGGAATATAGGAGGAGAGGAAGGAAGATAGGAAGGAAGGAGGGAGGGAAATGGTATAGGAAGAGAGGGAGAGAAAGAGGAAGGAAACTGGAAAGGAAGGGAGGGAAGGAGGAAAGGAATATAGTAGAGGAAGGGAGGTTCGGGGGGGCCTCCAGCTCGCGCATCATCACTTCTCCTGACGCCTGCGTGTGCATATGCGTGCTTCCCTTTAAAAACACACACACACACACACACACACACACACACACGCGCCCGCGCGCACACACACATCATGTTTACCGCCTTTGTCTGAACTTATGAATTTATGCATGCGCCTGGCGCGATAACAAATTTTTCCAATATTCTTAAAGCTGCGATATTGCTGGAAACTGACGCTGCTCGGCACGCGCGCACGCGCACGTTTTTCTTTGCTACCGTCCACGGGGAGGCCACGGGTGGGGGCCGACTCGCAGGACATCCCGTTCAGAAGGTGGGCCGACTCTCAGCCCGGCGCCGCCCGCCTCTTCCCTCTTTAGGGCTGACGCGGCTCTCGTAATGAGCCGCCGCGCACGTCAGCCCCCTCTTTTTGGAAAGAGAGGCGAGAGGAAGGGAAGGGAGGGAGGGAGGGTGAGGGAGAGGGAGGTGAGGCAGGCTCGGCTGGGCTGGGCTGGGCTGGTTGGGTGGTGGTGGTGGGGGGGGGGATAGGATAGGAATCGCAGAGACTTCTGTCACTTCATGAAAAATAGCTTCCCCTTTGGACGGAACTTCACAGGCCACAATCAAGCGGTGCCAAGACGCCGCAATCGTGGCAAATCAAGTCGGCATCTATTAATAATATTTCTGGGGGCCGCGGCGGCGGCGGCGGCGAGTGCGCGCCGTGTCCTCCCGCTGTCACAGCCCCCGTGATGGAGCGCTGCCTTTATCTCAGCCCTGGCACGCTTCTGTCACCGTGATAAACAATTCACACACAAATATGAATAAGGATCCTCCCAGTAGGCCCCTGCACACCCTGCCTTTCCCCCTCATTTTCTAGATGGGGCGAATGTAATCTTCGGGCTTCGGTCCTCCTCCTCCTCCTCCTCCTCTTTTCTCTTTCTTTCGCAGCCTCTCTATCACACTCTTCCTCCCCATCTATCTCTCCCCTCCTCTTTCGCCTGCCCTCCCTCCTCCCCCTCTCTCCCTCCTCCTCCCCACCCCTCCCTCGCATTCCCTTCTTTCTCTCTCTTTTCAATCTGTCTTTCAAAGATATGTAAATGACCCCGAGATGGGACCCCAGTGCGTAGGTGGTGTAGCGTGAATGTCAAAGCCCGGGCCTGTGAACCCTGCACACGCACGCACGCATGCACGTGCGCGCGCGCGCCACAAGCACACACACCTTGCGCTGTAAAGATATCTTCTTTGCATGCTCATTCGCAATCATATGTCAGCGCTCTTGTGCGTGCGCGTGTGTGTGTGTGTGTGTGTGTGTGTGTGTGTGTGTGTGTGTGTGTGTGTGTGTGTGTGTGTGTGTGCGTGTGTGTGTGTCGTGCGCGCTCATTTTGCGCCAGGCAATATACCCGCAAACACACACACACACACACAAACGCACGCATGCACTCATACAAAGGACATGAAGGACACTGGTCCTCGCCCGGCATTGTCACGGAGCAAAAGGACCTCGTCATCCGCGGTCACATTTGAGTCGAGCGTCGCCGCCGCCGAGAAAATGTTCATATCTTATTTATTTATTTATTTCCTGGAGCCGAGCTGAGCCGAGCCGAGCGGTAGGAGAAAGTGATAATGAATCAATCTGCTCTCACTAAAGTTTTACAGTCTAGCAGCTGGGCCGACTGCCACGGCGCACGTCGTCTTTTATGGTAAAATTATTCCCCCCCCCCCAAAAAAAAGGAAGAAAGGAGAAAAAAAACGAATCCTCCCCTCGCGGAAATATTCGCTGTTTAGGGAACTGGGTGATGACCATAATGCTTTGTTTGAAAAGGTGCACGGAATCAGCCTCCTTTCTCTCACTACACACACACACGCACACACATTCAGTAACACAAATATTATAACAAAGGGATTTGAAATCATTGAAGAAGAAGCTTAACAAATTAATCAAATATGCAGAATTTTCCCAAAGTTTGGATTTTAAGCTGCAGGCTTCTCGCAGTGTTACGTGAGGTAATATGAATACGACTTTAATTCTATGTTATCCAAACACTACAGCAACATATGCAAAGTCAACATCACAAGAGTGAAGAAAAAAACTTTATTCACCTGATTTCGAATGATTTGAAACTTGGTATTGTTGTGCTGTGTGAAAAGTAATAATTACAAGCAGTCAAAGATGTTGGTGTTTGAAAATTTTGTTCCCTGCACTTCTGAACTCAAGTGTTTGTCACTTGC
The DNA here is from genome assembly GCF_046127955.1 of Nelusetta ayraudi. NCBI lineage: Eukaryota > Metazoa > Chordata > Actinopteri > Tetraodontiformes > Monacanthidae > Nelusetta > Nelusetta ayraudi. Next base: position 767,910 of record NW_027466150.1, on the reverse strand, counting down.
TCAGTGATTTAAATTATTAAATTTGTCTCACAGAGTATGCAATAGAGATTTTGAAAAAGTTGGAGAACTATATATAAAAACACACGCACACAACGCAGTGACTGGCAAAAAGAGAAAAACAGAACAAAAAAAACAAAAGAAAAGAAATTCTGGCCGACAGTACATTCAGTCAAACGCAAACAGCGCTGCGTTTTTCAACAACACACGAGTGCCTGGGAACCCCCCCCCCCCCACACACACACACACACACACACACACACACCCCCTCACCACCACCACCACCCAGCCAGCACCCACCACACCAGACTGCCACTCCACCGCCTCGCGAGCGGCGTCGGGCACGCGCTCAGTGATTTTCAAAAACAATGTGAACGGGCGGCGCCGTCACCAGGCTGCAGTCGCGCTCTCACACTTTGCATCTGCTCGACTTCGGAAGAGGGGAGGAATAACAAAAAAAACAAAAAAAACTGGTGGAGGGTCCCGGCGTCGCTCATTTTCATTCACTTTGTTATGTTCAGAGACATAGAACTGCGATAGATAGATGGGTAGATAGATAGACACATGGATTGGTGGATGGGTAGAACACTTTCTATGTTCAGAGTAATAGATAAATAGATAGATAGATACAGTAGATAGATGCATGGATTTTTTTCCCCTACTTAATTTAAAGCGTCTTTGAGTGTCCTAAAAAGCGCTATATGAATTTGATGTATTATTATTATTATTATTATTATTATTATTGTTATGATTGATAGATAGATAGATAGATGTACTTTATTGATCCCAAATTGGGAAACTGCACTGTTGCAGCACTTAAAAATCATATATAGACACATACATACACACATAGATAAATAGCTAGATACATAGATCCAGACAGACAGATACACAGATATAGATAGATAGATAGATGAATTGGTGGATTGGTAGATCACTTTGTATGTTCAGAGAGATGGCTAGATAGATGGATGGATAGATTATTTGATTAATATATACATGTACAGACAGATAGCTACATAGATAGATTTCTAGCTTTAAAAACAAAGCATTGCAGTCTTTCCTCCTTTTTCTTCTTCTTCTACTTCTTCTTCTTCTGTGGTGTGCGCCACACTATTCACACCTGGTCTGTTTGCTGTCTAATTGTCAGTGGCTGCTTCCTGCTGGGCCTCCACTCGCCCCATGTCCATGATGTAATTGCGTCTTTCCAGTGCAGCGAAACATCCCAAAGAGGCCTAAATGAGATTTCACTCAGCGGGACCAGAGCCTGCGGTGGGGTGCTGATGATGAATGTATTGTAAGATTGATTAGCACCAGTAAGAAGTGTGGCGGATATGGCGACCAGAGGTTTGTGTGTGTGTGTGTGTGTGTGTGTGTGTGTGTGTGTGTGTGTGCGTGTGTGCGCGCGCATCTCTAAGTGTGAAAGTACAGCAAGCAGCAGGCGCTCAGAAAAAGCCTGTGTGTGTGTGTGTGTGTCGGAGAGCTTGCACGGACTACACAGAGTGTCATTTGGGTGAGAAATGACACGTGTGGTGGAAAAAAAAAGAGGTGAAGAAAGGAGGCAAAAAAAAAAAAGAAGCAAAACAAGACGTTCGGCGAATTCAACCAAACATTAAAGTCACATCCTCTGGCACGCGCACGCACGCACGCACGAGAAAACAAACCCCCCTCTAACAAGCGAGTTCATTTAGTATTCGTTCTCGTGTAAAACATATCCGGCTGGCTTGAGATACTTCAACAATTTGCCAACTTCCAATAATTGGGTATCACCTGTCATGTCTCGTACGCCGTCACCGAGCCGCGTCTTATTCAGCGGCGCTGTTTCAACACACCGACGCTTTGTTTCGAAACAAACCCCTGCCAAGGGAAAGGTAAGGAGGGAAAATATTTTTTAAAAAAAGAAGAAAAAAATCAAAAAAAAAAAAAAATCGGCTGGGAGAATGTGTTCAATTTGTCAAAACCCATCAGTTTCCTGAAAGAAAAACAAGTTTTCTGCTCTTGCACAAAGGAAGTGGAGATGAAATTGACTGCGGTGTTAAAGCACCAATCACAGTGAAAAAAGAGCCACATGAAACAAAAAAAAAAGTGCCTATATGAACTCATATTAGTCAACAGCTGTTTTTATTTATAATTTTCCCTCCTCTCCGGTTCCAGTTCTTCGTCGACGATCTCTGATTCTTTATATATGACTCATTAGAAGGGGACGGCCTGTCTTTCCAGCCCTCCACCCCATCCATCCAACATCGTTTTGGTGAGTAACTATGACTTCTAGAAAATAAAACTTTGTCGCGAGGTTGTGAGCACCACGAGCGACGCCTCATCGTTCTATTTTTCTTTATGTGAGAGAGAGAGAGAGAAAGCAAGAGTGAGAGAGAGAGGAAGCCGACACTGCTGCCTCCTCCAGAATTTCGAGGGGTGAAATTCCCCTTTAACGCAAACAACGCAAAACGCACCTTTCACGTCTCAAAAGGTTGTGCTGTTTGGCCTGCAGAGAACTCTCACGCTCGGTGACGTTTCGTGGAAAAAATTTTTAAACAATGCGTTGAACGCATAAATTAATCAGCGCTTTCGCCCCAAAAGAGACGACGCGCAAGTGCGTAATAACCAAAAGTAGAGAGTTTTACTGTCGTCCTCGAGTGTCAGTGTGAGTTATGCAACCTGCTGTGGCAGTAATTTTTGATCATAATGTAACAGCGCTCCAGCTGAGTTGTAATGGCCCTCTGGTTACAGAGCAATTGTGATTGTGAAGTAATAGAGGGTCTGATATCGCAAAAACGCTCCGACTGCAACCAGCGAGAGGGAGAGGAAAAAACACGAGCGCAGCGGCGACCGGTGGAAGGAAATCAAAGCAGGCAGGCAAGAAAAAAAAAGAAAGAAAGAAGAAAGTTTTACTCAAATATGCAAGTTGAGGTTAAGTTGATCCTTCAGAGTTCGAATGCATTTATCGAAACCCTCCCTCAACTTCTGATTGGAATTCCAATACCACCCACTTTTAATGTGCTTTGGCTTTTTCTTTTTTGCAAGAATTTTAGGGGGGGGGGTTCAATCGAAAATGATTGTACAACGGCTTTGAGGTGTTGTTTGGAAACTTGGCAGCTAATGTGTGAAATTTGAGATGGAAAACAGGTTTTTGACAAATTATTGTGAGCGACAAGCTGTTTTTCCAATGTTTCCATACTGAGAAGGGAAACGTGGCAGCGAGGGAAGCTCCACCTGGTCCAATTGACGGTAATTCCCGAAAATCCTCTCTCCGTTCTTCGTCCTCTTTTGTTTACTTCTACTTCCTCCTGGAGCCACGTAGCACCACCCCATGACGCGACTTCACCTTATGGAGCCTTTATTATTTATCATGTATACATTTCTTATTATTTATCTATTATCTATTCTCACCAGATCACTTAATCGAAACACTCAATGACTCCAGTTTTTGAATTTTCTACAAACCTTCAAAAGTTAAACAAAATTTCCTTTTTTTTTTCTTTTCTTTCGTAAACCAGTGCCCGCTGCTGCTAACAGTTTGAAAAGTATCCAAATTCCATTTGGCTAGTCATGTATTCATGGCACCGTCTTCTTCAATGAGGCTCTTGTATCTGTAATATAGGATCAAGCTGTCCAAATCTTAACCCTTCCAGTTCCCTGAATGCCCCCAAAACATTTGGACTGTCCTTTGTGTTTATTTCAAAATTCTTTCTCCTGTTTGCGTCGCAGCCAGTTTGAAGGGTTTCCGTCTGAACGCCTCTCTTCCGAAACATTTTTTTTTTTTTTGTTCATGCGTTGTTTATCGCACGGCCCTTTGTGCACTCGAAAAAAAAAACCCAGCCGCCACGGAGGGAGGACGCGTTCTGGATGTTTTTAACTCCCTCGGTGGTTTGAAATTGCAGCTGACACCTGCTCCGACGCTGCTGACATTAACGGCTCGACAAACACATTAAAGAAATCTCAAGCCAATACAAAAAGGCTCAGATATTATCTCCAGTTGCGTTGTCTTTGTTTAGCTTTTTTTTTTTTTTTTTTTTCTAGGTGTATACTTTTCAGTGTGTAGAGTTTTAAGTCCACAGAGAGCGAAAGAGAGAGAGAGAGAAGAAAAAGAAACGTCGGCTCTGCACAGCGTAATGAGTTTGTTGTCTGGAAGCTGACGGGCCTTCAGATTCCATTTTAGCCCGGCCGCACCGTTGGAAGGACGCGAGCCTCCAGGTTTTTTGGCGTGCAATCAGGGCCACCTCTCGCACAAGAGGAAAATGTCAGCGCGCAAAAGCCCCCTTTTCTCCCCCGACTGGAAGCTAGCCACGGCCGCCGAGAAACCAAAAGTGCCGCGCGGACAATTCCCCCCACTCTGGTTTTAATGGCGGTACACAGAGGCAATAATCATAAAAAGCCAGGGTCTCTCTCTGAATGGTAACTGACATTCATCTCCTACAGTAACCGCAGCCCCAGCGCTGGGCAATTTCTCCTCAACATGCTAAACTGTGGGGACAAAATGTGGGACCTGCCATTCTCCATGCATATTAAAGACACTTGTCATCAAGACGTCACCCAGGAGCTATGAGAACAAGAGGTACAGTTCCTCCGAGACAGACTCACTCACCATCAAAACCATGAAATTAGGCCCGGGAAAATATCCTTGTGATGGGAAAAATGCTACACTTTAGTGCATTTTGCATATGAAAAAAAAAAAAAAAAAACCTGAAACGGATGCATGTAAATTGCCCGTGCCACAAAGACAAATTGGTAATTCAGGTTTGGAATGAAAATGACACTAAAGTGCAAAACGGAAATGGTGCGGCGTGAAAGGAATAAGGGTTGTTAAAATGTCACATTTGAGATTCCGTGCCTTTAGGAATCGAGATGTATTGTTAGAGGAAATGTGATAAACACGAGACAAATGTGCCCGGTCGCGAAAAATACAGCCCCAACTCCACCCCCCCCTGGACACCCCCCCCCACACACACACACACACACACACACACACACACACACACACACGCAGGCCACGTTGTCTTAGTCAACGTGCTCAGAGCAACGCCCACAGCAAAGACAATTTGTGGTTATGTACTTCCTCGCACCTTTCTCTTAAGAACTCATACTTATTTCTCTATAATGACACTGAAAAAGGAACGTATACCCACACACTGACATTCAAGGCGTAATTCCGCGTAAATGAAAGCCAGATGTTGATTCGCTGCCAGCTTGACGGATCGGAGAAACAAATGGTTATGCACTCGGATCGGTCGGCGGTTGTTTCTGAAATAAATATTTTTCAGCCCGGACAACAGAGCAACACCCACCCGACATGCTGTGTGTGTTTTTTCTTTTTTTTTTCCCTTTCCCCTACCTACATTTTTACACCAGATTCCGGCATCCACGGAACATATGCCAGCGTATTTCTTCTTTTTCTTCTTCTTCTTCTTCTTCTTCCTCTTCAGAACTGCTACAGTAAGCAAGGTAGATCACTCCCGTCTTCGTGGGTGCTGCTGGGTGACACTCGGCGTCCCTCCGCCTCGCTTTTTGTCCCTGGGCTCCTCAGGGCCCCAGGACCAGTGCCCTCCAGGATGACAAATGGCCTTAATGAAATTGGACAACTCAGCATACATGCATAAGAGGATGTTAAATATTGATAGTGGAGATCAACGTTGCGGTGCATATTCCACTCTTTAATATTTTAAGTGTCAGACAGGCCTATTGTCTATCTATTGGGGGGGGGGGCAGGACAGTCGGGGGGTAAATCACTGTCACACACACACACACACACATCTCTTTGAGACACACAAATGATGGCCAGGGCAGCGTTCACTCAGCTACGGATGAGGGCACCCAGGTCGGCACTTTGCATATACGCTCAACAAAAGGCAGTTGCGGATGGATGGTGGAGCAAAAGGGGTCCCGGGTGCCTTTGCTGTTTCATAAATTTTCATTCTCATCAAGCGGGTTTAGCCATGTGAAAACCACACATGTAAGCAAGCCAATGAGAAACCATATATCTGTTAACTGTGAGGCGACAATCAAAGGGACGGAAAGGGGAAGGGGGCAGGGGGGTGGTCGGCCCCCTCTGATTGAGTTCTAATCCAGAGGAAGGGAGAGCGCCAGGCCCTCCAAGCCCGACTCCGCCGATGACAAAAAAAAAAAAGAGCGTTTTTGGTCGCGGAAAGGTCCCGCTAATCCTTGCCCCCCTTCGCAATCTCCCTCCTCTTCCCTCTAATGTATTAATAATCTTACATTTACCCAGGTTCTGAAAGACTGTGTAATATCAAAACCGCGGCGCACATGCATGCCGACACTTGCGTATGCAGTGTACTTATCACAGCGGCGGGCACCGCCGTACCTTGAGGGCGTGCCGGTGCGCGGCACTGTAGTAGCAGGAAAAGAAAAAAAAAAAAAAGAGGCAAAGATCACATGAATAACCATTATTCAAATCGATTCAAATTAGGGGTGGGCCACTCAAAGTAATCGGCTAATATCCTACAAAAAAAAAATCAATTCCACTCCCATTTGGACACAATTGAATGCGTCTGAAGAGGGCAATTATTAAACACACAGATCAGATCCATAATTGGCAAGGCTGGTGTGTGTGTGCGTGTGTGTTGCATTGTCACAATGGCTAATGCACATCTACCGAGCCAAGGGCCCCGGCAGACACTTAGCGCAAGCTAGGCATTGCGTGGCAGGGGCGGACGGATGCTGGCAGCCGATAGGACGAGGAGCTGCCAGCAGTTTAGGTTGGGGAGGGAGGGAGAGATGGAGGGATGCAGGGAGGGAGGGAGCCATTTCCCCCTTAGCTCCCCCCCCACCCACCCACCCACCCACCCTCTTCTTCTACATCCCCTGGAGGCTTTCTTCACCAGGGGTCCCTGACACACCGGAGAGATGACCCTGGGAATCTCATTATGCATACAACCAAAGTGTGCCCCACCCCCCCCACCCCCCGCTTCCTCGCCGCCGCCGCCGCCACTAGCAGCGGAACCACGGCTGCCACCAACCCCTCAACCCCTACCGCTGGCCTCCTTCCCCGCCCCGCCGACACCCCCAACCCGCCCGCGCATTTGCATACAGAAGACAGACCAAATAAGGTAATAAATCAGGGGCCTATATTCAAATGGTTTGCAGGGAGATTGAAACCCCTGCATGCACTACCCCAAGTAAATTCACCCACACACATGCCGCCGCGCCAGATACCCATTCTCATCAGCGGACACAGGCACCGTGTCCACCGGACACCCCCGATATAAATATATATCCCGCTTCATTGCATTGCCGAGGGACGAACCACCTCTATATATCAATATACATATGCTTATATCTCATATGCCCTGGGCAAACTAACTGCCTTGGTTATAAGGCTGGGCTTCCACGGCGCCCCGAAGGTCACCGCTCATACTGAGGGGGGGGGGGGGAGGGGTGATTTGAATATTGCGCCTAATGTAGGTCTTTGGACAGCCAGGCCCCCCTCCAGCCCCCCCGCCGCCATGCCGCCAATTCACTTTGCCTCATCAATAATGAAATTGCGGCGCAACGCAGAAATCAAAGTCATTTCCTTAAGGCGGGATTAAAGAGGGGGGGGGGGGTGTCGCTGTTTTTTTCTTTCTTTCTTTCTTTCTTTCTGTCCCCCTTTTTTTTGCACGGGCCGACGTGTAATCGAGGCGTCGCTTTTGTGCCGGGGCCCCGACAAAGTGATACTTTTGCGCCTAACCCGATGTGATTCACATTACACATGGAGGAAGTGTGTGAGTGCGTCGCACACGCTTGATATGGCTGATTATGAAAGTCTGCGGATAAATAAATAGGACTGTGTGGCTGTTGTGCACGCTTGAATAGGACACAGTGAGACGGAATAATACAATCAAATCCTAAACGGAGTAAGATGTATTTGGGTGTGTGTGTGTGTGTGTGTGTGTGTGTGTGTGTGTGTTTGTGTGTGTGTGTGTGTGTGTGTGTGTGTGTGTGTGTGTGTGTGTGTGTGTGCTGACTGGCACAATAAAGCAGGCCAACTATGATTGCATTATGATCTGGTGGAAAATGAATTCTGCTTAACAAGGCGACACACACACACACACACACACACACACAGGCGCAAATACACATGCACAGCCAGAGAGCGAGCCCTACCTACACACACTTCCTTTTCATTCCATTATTTTTAAATAAAAATGGGGGGGAAAGGGTGGAGGAGGGGGTTGAGAAGGGGGAGGTGGAGGAGGAGGGGGGGGGGGGGAGAGAAAAGATGCATTTTAAGATACATGCAAATAGCGATCCATCAATCAATTTGTTGGTCCCAAAACTACCATCAAAGGGGCAGAGGCTGTGAAGTATGCAATTCCCCATCAACAAATGGAGGATTGAAACCGAATCCTTCAAGCTTAATTAATGGGAAGTCTGCCACTATTACTTGGTTTGTTTAACGCGCCTCACACAGAGGGCAAGTTGTCCTTTTTTGAATCACTGCACCGAATTCCTCTTGTTCAACATCACTGAACTGCTTTTCATGCAAAAAAACAATCCATCTCGGTTTTTAATCCCCCCCACCCCCGCCCATCTCGCGGGTCCGACATGTCATTATTTTTGATCCCCACGTACGATGGATTCACACATTCATATTGCATCACCCCGCCAGCGCGTGGCAGTAATTATCAGGAGGCGCGAGGTTTCTATTTGGAGAATAACTACCTACAGTTAGGCAGAGGCACTCAAGCAGTCATTTCTGTTTCATCCTAAAGTTTCTGCCCGACGCCACGCGCCTCCACGTTCCAGATAGCCAATTATATCTCTGTAAACAGTGAATGAGAATCCTATTTTTACCGAGGCATCATTGCAAATCTATAAAAGCTAATAAGGGGGGGGGGGGTTTGAGACGAAAAAATACAGAAGTTTGTTGGAAAATGTCAGGCTTGAACTTTCTGTTTCGAGGAACCACAATGGAAATGAGTCAATGTAAATAATGGTTTAATAAAATCCCCCTCCAGTGCAAATCCAGACCGAAATTCACCAAAAATACAAGAAAGTTTTCACCCTCTTCAGCTAATAACTGGCGACAGGGAGAGGGCTTAAACAAAAGATCAGTCAAGCGTTCATTTGAATATTCAAATCCTTTTTAATAAAACTCTGCTGGATTCATTTCCCATAGATTTGGCACACACAAAAAAAAACCCGCTCATTTTGCATCGCAGAGAACATGATTTGATTTTTTTTTTTCTTTCTCCAGGAAAAGAAGATTAGACATTTGTATTCACCTGCTTAGGTCAGTCTTAACCCTCCCGTCCTCCCCTCAGAATGTCTCATATCGCAGCTTATAAACAAACAAGCAGGAAATACAGAAATCTTTGGTCGTGAAACCGTCGATTTAGTGGATTTGTAATGTTATTCCCCACAAAAAAATGTTTTCCAGTGATCAGAAATTTAAGCGATTCAAAAAGGAGGCGTTTGAAGGACCAGTGATTAACATTTGAAGGGATCTGCTGGCATGTGCACGCACATTTTGTAGTTAGATTGAGTCACAAAAACAATGTACTGTTGTTTTTATGTAATATCAGTAACAATAATGAGCATTGATGTGTGTGTGTGATGATGTGTGTATTGCCCATTTACACAGTGGCCCCGAACAAGGATCTGCTCGGTGTCATTTTGTGACTGAACCACAACAGCTTTTTTTTAGTCGGACGTCAACAAAGAGAACGAGCCGTAACACCGAAGTGTTTTTCAGTATTAAATGTTTGTTTCTCTAAATTAGGTGTTGCAAAATCTTAGGCAATTTACAGCCAATCAGTCAGTGTTTAAAAAAAAAAAATGAAATTACACTAAATAAGCACTGGGGTGATGCTTTAAATTGAGGTTCCCAGTATTAGGGATGGTAAAAAATAAAGAAAATCAGCATCATCTACGACACCTCCTGTGGCTCCGGTGTAGGTCTAGCGCCTACATTTCCCATCATGCAGCACGACACGGTGTTATATAACCGCCTAACCCTTGCACAGGGATCTTCTTAGTCTGCGTGGTGCAGCTTCCCGTTTACCAGTTAAGACTGGTTGTAATTTCTTGCACCGTGCAGCATCATTCCTGCAGGCGCAGCGAGCGCACAGAGCCACCAGGTTCGGCTGATTATGTTGCGCGCTGTGCGTGCGCTCACCCCCTGATTTCTATCTCCCGAATAGAGTGGCTCTGATGAATACACTTAACTAGTGTGTGTGTGTGTGTGTGTGTGTGTGTGTGTGTGTGTTTGTGTGTAGGTGTGTGTGCAGCTGATCCAAAAAGAGACTTAATTGTTGCACTGTGATCACAAATGGCACGAAACAAATCAACAAACGGAGCCCAAAATGTGTTTGAGCGTTGTGTCGCGCGGCTGATATCCAGCATCCGGAGTTGAAAATAAAAAAAAAAAACTGCACAAAACTACTGCCAAAAAAAACAATATAGATATTTTTTCCCCTTTTTTTTGCACGTTGTGAATAGCTTTCCCTTTTGACACCGCGGCTCTCAAGGCCTCTGCGCTCATAAACAAAGTGATTTATTCAAACTTTGCATATCAGAATTCTGCTATCTAATTACTTGGAGGTGGGGGTGGCGGGTTGTGGGGGGGGGGACACCGGCATATTCCACTCGCCTGTGAGTTATGGAGAACCTTCTTTATGAGTGAAGTTGATGGAGGATCGGGCGACGAGCTCATCATAAATCCTCAATAATGCAAACGTTTGAGGAATATCTCAAAATAAAAATGCAAATGTGATTAAGAATGGGTTAGCCTGTGCTGATATGGCAGCTTGTATCATCTAAAGAGATGCAGAGCACCTGCAGGGTGGAGGAGGAGGGGGCGGGGGGGCTGCCGTGTACTTAAGAGGCACTCAAATAAATAAATAACAGTCACTAGCATAGGTGCTATATGGTAATAATGTTTCCTTTCGAGTGCGCAGACGCACGCGGCACCCGCGCGCGGGCTTATGAAAATAAAAGGCGGGGCGGCCAACATTTTAATCCCGCACCTACGTGGCCCCCCTAACGAGACGGCGTAAACTTTTGGGGAGGGCGGGAGGGAGGCGAGGATGAGGAGGGAGGACGGACGGAGTCGGCGGCTCGCCGATGCAAATGGAGCCGGCGCGGGGGAAAATGGCGGAGGGTACAATGCGGGAGCTTGTTAGCGACTGAGAGGCGAACAGTGAGGACGATGGCGACACCTCGTCACTCGCCTTTTATCTCTCGTCACCGGCGGATGAAAAATCACTGCGAATCTGCCACATCCGTCCGCATTAACATAACAAAGCCTCCGGAGGGAAGAAAAAGGGGAGAAGGAGAGGAGGCAGGAGAGGAGGAGGAGGAGGAGGCCGCCGCCATCGAGCGTCCTTCCGAGTGCCGCCCAAGGTCCGACTGAATGGCGAGCGGGCTTCCGCGCACTCGCCGCTCTCTAAGCCTATTATTATTATTATTATTATTATTCCTTTTGTATTATTCCAGCGCGCCTTTGTTTTCTTTCCACTCTGTCTCTTCCTCCTGTCTTTTTTGCGCGCACGCACGCTTGTGCACAGTAAACAGACAGCGAGAACAGATGTTTGAGCAGCCACCCTAAAGAAGACCCCCCCGCCCCCCTCCACCCTGATCGTAGCATCGTCTCAACACTCAGCCGGTCTCGTCAGCACAATAGACAGGACAGAATTACAGGTTCTCCCTTTATTCTTTTTTTCCCCTTAAAAAAAAAAAAAAAAGACAGAAGGTGGAAAGACGAGAGGGGCTCATCACCTCTCTCTTTTTTCCCCTCCCCTGTGACTTGCCATTCCCTTCCATCACCGCCTCTCCCCCATCCCTCCATACAAAGCTCATTGGGTGGAAAGACAGAGAAAGAGAAATGGGAAGGAGAAACGAGGGGGGTGAGGGGGTGGGGGGGGAGGTGAGGTGAGGGACATTATGCATATGAAAATGTCCTGAAAGAGGTGTGATTTATGTATGCATTAGATGCAGATTCCATTACGGGCCAGTGGCTCAAGTGAGATCTTTCCAGGAACACCGAGGCGACCTGATCAAACTCAGTCTCATTACTGGCCATACGGGCAGCAGCGGGGGAAGACTACTGACGGAGGGTGTGCTACAGAAGGAAGAATCGGAGGGAGGGGGGGGGAGAAAAAGAAAAGGGGAAGGTGGAGAGAACGACAGAGGAGGCATATTTACAACCTGGACACACACACACACACCTCAGCCACGGGGAGAGAGTAAATTGCAATCTGCCCTCCAAGACCGCGGCGGATCACAGGCACCTGAAAGACGAGCGGCGGCGGCGGGGAAAAGTGAGGGATGTGAGCGTCTGCGGATGAGCGCGATCCGCCGTGAGCGCCGCGTTCAGTTCCGTGCCAGGCGACTCGTTTCCAGGCGGAAATGTTTTGAAAGTTGGCACGAAGAATAAAGGGGAGCGCAAAGGCGCGTTTTCATAAAGTCGTTGGGGCAGATAAACCTCGCCGGTTTTTGGGCCAGGGGTGGCAGTAGAGTCAACGTAAGCGGCTGCGGTAATAAGGAAGGATGTTTTTTTTTCAACAAAACGGCAACTTACCTCCAAAATTTGGTCATTTCAATCAAACTTGTCACATTACAAAATCACTGTCGCTAAAATGTAATGCATTGCAAAACTTTTGCCTGACCTTCTCTCTATTAGCCACAGAGATATGACAAGGCTTTCCAAAATCCCCAAAAATCCATAATTTCCATTGTGCATCCATAGAGGGCGGTGTGATGTAGCATAGAATGCGAAAGTTACAAGCAATTTGCTATTACAGGTGCAGTGTAGGTTATTCTAGTTGGATGTCTGTCGCTGAGATTGTACCATATAAAATTACCCCCCCCAAAAAAAATGTTTGTGATGTATTGTCAATTTTATTTGGCTTTTTCATTGAGTCGCTCCCACAACCGCTGGTGAGAAATTGAGAAAGGTTTTGCCAGAAATGCACTTGACCGTCGCAATTGTCCTTTTAGATCTGCTAGCGTTGGCCTCGAAACAGGCGCCGTCACTTTATCAGGCAAAATGAGTTTCAATCTTTCAATTTTTAGAACTACCTCGAGCTTCTCAGCCAATTGAAATCGTCGCATTATTCCGAATTTTAAACTTTCCCTCTGTCATTTTCCGACGGCGCACTCCGTGACGTGCGCAGACACACCGGACGTATGGAAACCCGGCTGTCACTCCCGTCCCCCCGATTCGGCTGCATTATTTTTCCCCCCCCCCACCCCGAGACGTCTACTGTATATGTCGCAATCCCCCGGCATTGCATTCTTAAAAATATAGATATGCAAGTGCACGTCCCTGGGAAGCCCGGGGTGGAGGAGGAGGCTTGTTTGGCTTGATAATCACGCGCCGGCTGGAGATAAGGAAAAAGTGTTTTGTGAAAAGAAAACATGGGCGGCAGTCCTCCATCCTGGCTGACCCTGGCGCTGTAGCCCCTGTGATTGGGGTCAGCGCGGAGATTCCACTCTGGCCAGCTAATGTGATTGCATTGGAGCAATCCCCTTAAACGCCATCAGCTCTGATCTGCATAGTAATTGGCTCGGCTCTCCTTGGACGTGACCTTGGGAGGTGGGGCGGCGGCGGCGGCGGTTGGTTGGTTGGTTAGTTGGTCGGGGGGTGCGGGGGGGAGGGGGGTGGAGGGGGTTGCACGCTGTCACTCCTGCCGCTCTCTCCTGCAACGGCAATCATGCACACATGCAAAGTCGCGCGCGGTTGCGGCGTCGCACAGAAAAGGAGCCGAGGTGAGGATCAGGTGCCCGACATGGCTCAGCGGGAAGTGACAGCGGAATTCAGGTGAGAGGTGTTAATAAACTACCTGGCGACTCGGTAATACCTCGTAATCAACGTGTATTAGGACGCAACAGCCAAACTTTGTCTTTTCATCTTCTCCAAGGATTTGTGTCGAGCAGAGGACGCAGGAAAACGCATCCAAAATGCCCTGAAAGTGGCTTTCAAGGACCGACGTAAAGCAACATTCAGTCCGGCAGTGTTTCTAATAATCTGTGTTTTTTGTTTTTTTTTGTGCGTAATCCCAACAAATGAGGAAAATCTGCCCTTCACCTCCGTTCTCTACCCCACTGCCAACACAGGTGGCTTTGTAAGTTTGTGATGTCACTCAAGCTGGTGACAACACCTCAAGCCAAGTTTTCGCCTTCTTTTTTATTTATTTATTTATTTTTTTGCCTTCCGAGACCTCCTCGGGGCTGCCTTGTTTTTGTCACCGTTCACCGTTTCAGGACTCGGCCCCTTGTCACGTCACAGGGAAACGCAGACAGCCTGGTAAATGCACTGCTTTTGGATATACACACAGTTTTTATGTTTAGTCCAGCAGGAACAAAAAAGAAATAAAGATTTCAAAGTATGTTTGATTTTTCGGTCCGAACACAAGCAACCTCCTCGCTCGCCCGCTCGCTCTCTGACAGCGGCGATGACGGGAACCCACTGCCAGGTGTTGGCTCCTCCCTCTGAGACCACCTTGGTTTGTTTTGTTTTTTTTGTTCCTGGTCCAAATGTGGGAAAGGTCCAAGAAAGCATCTGTTTTAGCGGGAAACTAAAAGCCTGGCCTGTTTTTTCCCCTTTTTTTTTTTCATTTTTTGTTTTCGCTTGAGGCTGTAAACAGAGGGCTAAATAGGCCGCTTCCCTGAGATTTGCCGCATTTTTGGTTTTTTTTTTGGGGGGGGGGGGATAATTAATGGTGGTAGGCTGCTCCAGTTAGATGAAAAATAAAGATCTGGAAAACGGGCACAATGCAAGACCTTTAACAATAAATAAATCCCTTTCATGACTACAACTGTAATTCACGACAGAGCGCACTGAACACGCCGCCGCCGCCGCCACACACTCTCTTTCCAAACACCCCGTAACCTTCTCCATTTTTGTCCTTCTTGCATCAGCAGTATTTGTCGAAGATCTTAACGAAAGACAAAGAAGCAAATGTATATTTTATGAATGCGCGCCTCTGGTTTATCTTCCCTTTGTGGGGCTTGTGTATACAATCGCAAAAAAAAAAAAAAAAACGGCTCTCGGAGAGAGAGTGAGAGAAAAAAAGTGCTTTTTCTTCTCCTGTCCCCCGATGTCAACGACAAGGTAAGTTGTGGCTTTTTGATATGCATTTCAAACGAGGGGGGCGGGTGGGTGTAAGGAGGCGACTTCACAACCACAGAGGCTAATTTGCAATGGAGATTTTATATATATATATATATATATATATATATATATATATAAATATATATTATTATTATTACCACCGCTCTCCTGCTTCGGAAAGCAAAACAGTCGAGGGTGTCAAGCGAGTGACAAGTTTGTTTTCCTGTAATGATTTCCGCAAACTTGAGGTCTGTTCTGTTTTGTTCCTTAGACAGTTTGACCTAGTTGGAGTGCGAGCACGTCCCCTCTCTCTTTCTCTCACTCATGCATTGTTAAAGCCGTGGGCCCCGTATTAGGCGCTCTGAAGTCATCACATGTCACAGGCAAGCTAATATAAGCCGTGTGTTTGAGAGGAGAAATCTGCCGTTTCCCTCGTATGTGCATGGATATATATGTGTGTGTATGTAAATATATGTATATATATATATATTTAAGTGGCCCTTCGCAAAGTTTTGAGCTGGAGATAAAGCTCATCAGGAATCTTCCCCCACCCACCTAAAAAAATCGAAAAAGTAGGAACCGATACCGACTGTCAGCGCGGCGACAATAAATTAGTCGACGACCCCACGGCGGGCGCACGCGGCGAGATTAAGCCGCTGCCATCACCCCACCCCGCCCACCCCGCTCCCCGGGTAACCCACCGCGTGGCCGCAGCAGTAGCAGCAGCGGTGGATTATTCATTTTTTTGAAACACCGGCGCTGGAACGGGGGGCCCCGGCGACGCCTTGCGATAAAAAGTTTCTGAGGCATCCTCAAATGGCTGTGGGGGGGGGGGGGGAGACTTGGGGGCCCAGAGGATTTGACTGGAGCGCACCCAGCGATGCTGGAGAAGAAAAAAAAAAAAAACGCGGGAAAAAAAGAGAGGGGGGGCAGAGAGGAAAAAAAAAGAGAGAAGGAGAAGGGAAGTGCTTTGTTAGATGAGCGAGAGGCATCCCTTGGGCTGTCTCTTTGAATAAGCCGGGAGTAAAGCATCCAGCAGCACCGCCAACCCCGCACACCCCTCCACTGCTTCGCCTCCCCCTCCCCTCCCCTCTCTCTGTACCCCCAACCGCCTTGCTGTTCGCCCACCACCCTCCTCACCTCCCCGCCGCTCCCTCCCTCCCTCCTCCCTTCAGAGCGACAGAGGTATAATTGTGCCACAGGGCTTTAGGTGGTGTGACATATCTGTCACCTGGAGACGTGCCGTATCGTGCTCTCCGGAGGAGCCTCGCCTTCCTGTTGGGGTGAGACGGAGAGGGGAAGAGAGGGAGAGAGGAGGCGGGCGAGGCGCTGGGGGTGGGGGGTTTGGGGTTTGCAGGCGGGCGGGCGGGCGGGCAGGATGGGGAGAGAGAGAGAGAGAGACGGCGGCTGCCGGCTGGGTCTGTTTGTTCACTTTTGTCACCGCGATGATGCTTTTTAAACTTTCCGCCGCCCCGAAAGTTTTGTCACCTTTCCCCGCTTTCCCCCCCTCCCGCCGCCGCCACCCCCGGTTACGCGAGGCGGCGGGCGGGTGGCCACACGCATCGGCGAGGCCTCTTTTTGAGTGTCATTAAGCCGCATCCGCAACCTTTCCCCGGCGCAGACAGCGTGTCGGCGAGCTTCCGCGAAGTCGCTCTGGCACCACGCTGCCAGGCTGCTGAGGTGCGTCGCGCTAGCTTGAAGGGAAAGTCCACCCCCCCCCACCCCCCTGCCCCACATGGAAAAAAAAAAAAATCCAATTTGGTCCCCATTGACTGCTCCAATGTTGCTTGTTTTTCGACCCAATGGAGAACTTTAATCGTTAAAACGTCCACAATGACCTCCCAAACGCGACGTGCGTACATATAATCTCGAACAAGTTAGCTTGTTGAAACACCACCGCAACCCCCCCCCCCACCACCCCACCACCCCCTCCACATCCATTTGATGATGCCTCGGAAACTTCTTCTCTTTTTTTTTCTCACAGACACTGGGGATATTTCAAAGGAATAATCCGCCTCTGCCGCGGCCACACGGAGAGTTACTCCGGGAACGAGGATAGATGGAGGTTTAATCTCGCGCACGATTGCCAAGGGACCGCCGGGTTTAATTCGCCCAGCGCGCTGACGCAGCAGTCCGCTAGTTGGTGTCAAGTCAAGCGTTGTCTTTTTGAGGAACATCCGCCTGGATTTTTAAGGAGTGGGGAAAGTTCAGGTGGTGCTTGCCGTCCTCACACGGGCGAACATGAAGAGAGGTTATTTTATTTTGACCCAAACATGGTTTAGTGTTGCTGTGTTATGTTTCCCTCTGTGAAACTCTAGAACAGTCACATGGATCCCCCCCCGCCCCCCCCCAGTTTTGAATGGGCTGTTCCTTTAGGTTCGTGACTTCACAGACGGGCAGGTGCCGACACGTTTTGCTACCTAGCACATGCCAGACAGTATGGCTGCTGTCCCCTCCGAAACAGACTTTAAATGAACATCCCCCTGCTCCTTTTTATTTTTCGGTGTGCATCAATTATGAAATGTACGCTGTCCTGAGCTGTCTCCCTCACACAGACCCTCACTCGCTTCCCTTTCACCCTCTCACTTCACAGCCAAATCAAGAATTCTGTTGGCAGTGAAATATATTAAATTTGACAACTCCAAGAAAGACTTTCTGGAGGATAGCGTTTTATTTTGGGTGACCTAATTGTACGCTCCCCATGGCTGCTCCTTGTGCGGTATCTCACTCACTCCTGAAACGGCTTCATTTCTACATTCAAATTATTCATCATCGCCTGGATTTATTTCCTCCTTTCTTCACTTTTCGTACCTTTGGTGTTCTCTGCGGGGATTTGAGATGAGGAGGGAGAAAAAGAGTGCTTCTTTGTTTTTTTTTCCCGTGTTTTTTTTCTCACTCTCTCGCAAGCTATTGTTGAAACACCTTAAGTCTCTGGTGTGCGGCGGAGAACCGAAGTGATAGACAGGGCTGCCCTATTTACAGCCAGATTAAAAAGAATCACACAGGAAGACGGTGTTAAATGATGATTGTCTATGACATTTAACAATTGATTAAAGAAAGATAAGTTTTAATAGGCGGCGATGATGTGGGTGTCGCAGGGGGAGGGGAGAGGAGGGGCGGTGATCTCGGCGGCAGCAATTCTTTATTTTATTTCCGTACATGCTATATTCTGCAACTTGTGACAATACAATGATAAATTTAACTTAAAGTGTGAGAAGAAAAAATTGAGGAGTGCGGGGACACGGCAGTGCTTTTTTTTTTTTTTCAGACGAGTGCAATTACAAAACGTGCCTCCCTCTTGTTTTTCTGTGACGCGCTCGCATTTATTTTGCACGGCCAATATTTTCAGCCTCTTTAAAGGTGCGCGCATGATAATATCTGGGCGAGCCACATCCGCTCGCTCCCCCGTCGAGCAAAGCTAACTTTCGCTTTTGTCGCGCAAGAAGCTGCACATCCTGTGAGTGGATTCTGCATCTGTTTACCAAAAGCAGTCGTACAGAAATGTGTCACGTTGGAACGTGAGATTCATTGCAGTGAAATCGGGTAAGCTGGCAGTGGCAGAACATTTACGAGTAAAGACAATAACGTCTAGCAGAGGGGGGCAGCGGTGATGTCAGCCGCGGCGTTTAGGTGCGCGCTAATTACCCTGGAAATAAAAAAAAAAGGAAAAAAAACCTTCGGAATAAAGGCGCGCGGCGTCAAACATCTGACGCGGGCGCGAACGGAAACGCTCTCAGACAAACAGTCAGACGAGCGAGCTGACAGGGAAGGCAGCCAAGAGAGGCAAGCGCCGGGCGGGGAGAGCGTCAGTGATGGAGGAGTTCCGCGGCTCTGTGAAACTCTGCAGTTTCCTCGACTGAGAGGACAAAATGACAGATAGCGTGGGATACTCGTGTTCTCTCAGAAGGTCACGGCAGAGTCTGAGGAGGGGCTGCCGGTAAACGTCTCAGTCAGCGGGTATCAAAGTGTGAATCTCGGTGTTTCGGCGGCTGAGAGGAACATGGGTGGCGGGATTATTTTTAGGCTCACTGTTTTACCAAGGCGCGGCTAAATCTGGCTCGTGGCGTGTCGACATGCTACGTAGGGGGAAGACAAGAAAAAAACGAAAACGAAAAATGAAGAAACCACACTCAAAAAGCAGACTTTTGCGCTCTGCGACGGGCCAACAGGACTTTACGCCTGAGACTTTAAAGTACAGAAGTCGTGCCCTAGAAAATGTCCGTTGAACCCCCTCTTCTTTAAGGCTGTGTTATTGCTAAATGGAAAGCAGATCGTCCCCCCAAACCCACCACCCCGCCGCTCGCGATACCCGTATTTTCGTGGCTCAGATAAGACCACAAAGCAAACGGCCTTCTGCCGCCACGTTGTACATCTGTTCCCAGTCAGCAGCGCCTCGTGTGAGACGGCAGCGGCGCTGAGATAATGTCTGCCGCTTCAGACCCAACAAAGAGCGACGCGGGGCCACGTCCCATTGTGCCCAAGTCGCATCCACGTCGCCTTCATTTGTGTTTATTCCCCCGTGCCTGGCATCCTTTCATGGGAGGGGAGGCGGAGGGTAGGTGGGGCGGGGGGGTGGCGTGGTTAGAAACAAGGAGATCAAAACCGGGAGGGAAGGAATGTGTGGAACTTTGGGTCTTTAAGAGATCAAGATGAGTGGGGTCCACGACGGCGTGCGCGGCTCCGCTCGTCGCCGTTTTGTTTTTATCGCGGAGGCAGAAGGTGAGCTAACCACGCCGTCGCTTAATCCCTGTTGGCCTCGCTGAGGTGATCCCACGGGGGCGCTCTTCTGTTCTACATGGAGCTCTTCCCGGTCCGCAGTCATGTGTTATTAATACTCGCAGCGGTCATAATATTATCGGCATGTACGCGCTACAACTTCTCAGGTGTAGCATTTCAGAAAAGCTAAGTTCAGCTGCTTAAAGAAGCAAGTGGGTAAAAGCAGGTTAAGTTTTTTATTTTTTTTAGGGAAATAATTTCAATCAATAAAGGTTTTAAAAACACATTGTAAACATAAACATAGTCCAAGTCCCATATTGCCCCCATCTTTATTTGAACTTTATTTTCTTCCTGGACTCCAGTGGAGCAGTCTCGCATAATTAATTATCAGGGAGAGAAAAAAAACTCTACAGATCCCAAGATAAAAGCCTGTTTAACCCTCTGTTTACTGCATGCATCCTGGAGTTTAGCCTCCTGCTACAACTGATGCTCTGCTATACACATTTGGAAAGTGGGGGGGCAGCAACACAGCGGTTTCAGGGGGCTGGTCGCCGGCTGTTCGTCTTCAACATGGGGGGATGTAGCAACACCCTCGGTGACATCACGCAGGGTGGATTCCAGAGCTACGATTGTCGAGGCGTAGCTTTTGTAAAGCGGAAGGTGTTTGAAATCGGTCATGTAACGGTAGCAAAATATGGGACCTGTAAATGCAGGTGGAAGGCAGGTTGCTAGCATGTTAGCTAGTCCTGGCTAATTAGTGCATTTGTATGTTTTTGTCACTTCCTTACATGCAAAGTTTTACTTTTTTCTCTATTTTTTTCTCCCTCCTACCCCCTAAGAATTTACCAAAGGCAAACTATCCTGCGGGAAGGCTTTTTTTTTTTTTTTTTTTTTTCGCCCACGAAGAGCGAGCGCAAAAAAACAAAAAAAAAAAAAACAAACCGAATTCAGTCTCACCATTTAATGAGTTGCATTGCATTGTGCTGTAAATAGTCTCCCTCTCCATAGGGCACTGCGTTGGCCTGCAGACAGTTCCTGGCATATCTGTGAAGTGTGGCGGTGCCCTGTGGGGACGGGGAGCGCACACGCGAGCAAACGCACGCACGTAAACACACACCGGAGAGAGAGAGAAAAAAAAAAACGGCACACCAGCCCCCGCCAGCGAGAACCCCCCCCCCCCAACCCCTCGCAACAGCTGCCGTGCTGCAGGAGGCTGCGGTACCCCTCGCTGATCAAATCTTGTCCGTCACATTTCCCCTAATTAACGGGCATCTGCTCCCCCCCCACCCCGTTTTTCCCCCCCGCGCAGCTACGAGCTCTCCCTCCACGGCTCCAATCATCTGATCGCCGCGACCTCTAACCTCATCCGGAGCCGCCGGCCGGCCTTGCCGGGCCCGAACCCGCCGTCACCTGCCGCCGTGCACGCACCAGCTGTGGGGACATGAGGGCAGGCGAAAAACAAACCTGCTAATCATCGCCGTGCTAATGCCGAGGACGGATCGCACAGGCAGCGGCGACAGAAGTGAAATAAATAAATCATTAATTCATTTATTTTTTTGAGGGGAGATTTCTCCTTATTCCCTCTCTAAAGAAAATCCCATTTTGTTTTGGGCGGGGGGAGGGGAGGGTTCGCCACACAGTCTTGCCATGATTTTTTATTACACTGAGAGGAATGACATAATTAAAACATGGTAAAAGCCGGGATTAACACCAGTCACTCAGACCCCCAAATCTCTTTTTGTGGGGAGGTTTGGAGTGTTATGGTGAGGATGGGTGACGTGTGTGTGTGTGTGTGTGTGTGCGCGCGTGCGTGTGTGTGTGTGTGTGTGTGTGTGCGCGCGCATTCCGTCATTCGCGAGCACACAGAAGCACCTGAGCAGGCACCAGCTGGCAATGGGAGAGGTGTGCTCTAATTTAAAATGCATCTCATTAGAAACAACCCATAGCCTGTCACTATACTCCGTCTCTGAGTAAAGACAGAGTGGAATTAATTATTTTTACGGGAGGGGAAAAATAAATATAAAAAAGAAAGGAAGGCAAAAAAAAGAAAAAGGAAAAACGTATCTGTTGAAATCTCTCCGTCAGTCGAACGTGTTGCATATGGAAGAGCATCGGACGCGGGTGGCTCTTAAAAAAAAAAATGTTTGCTCCGGCTAACAGGAGGTTTATTGCAGGGTTTTCTGTTGAAATTTGACCTTGAATTATGTGCGTTTACGTCGAGTCGAGATTGAAGGCTTTTGTTTGTTTGTTGCCATTGTTTAAAACCCATTTCCCATTTGCAGAGAGAAATATACTTAAGAGAAGTGTTTATTCATTTGCAGAGATGGCTCCACTGCCAAGGAGAGGAGACTTGATGGAAGCTCAGATTCATTAAAACTTAATTAATATGCATCATTATGTAAATGAGGGTGCAGTTAATGAGTTTTTAAAAGAAGCATTCCTTAATTAGTTCACTTTTAATGGCATCATCATTTATCTTTTTCTTCTTTGAAGCAGAATGATGCACTGGATGCAGGCAGTTCTAAAATGCTAATCTACGTTTTATCATCTTATTTTTCTGATTTCCATGTGATAGCGACGACATCTCGAATCTTGTCACTAATGAGGGACGTTTACACGTTTTAATGTCAGTTATTTCAATTCGGCACCGGAGCTCCTGCAAAAAGGGGAAGCATTCTATACAAAACGCAGAGGGCTTATCACGTTTCCTAACAAAAAAAAAAAAAAGCTAATTAAAAATGTATTGACTAGTAGAAGTTAAATCTAGACCCTTGGGCTACTCACGAATGCGGCCTCTTTTTTTTTTCTCCATCCTGTTTGGAAGGTGGGGCGGGCGGGCGGGTGGGTGGGCTCTCAACAGTTCCATTTTTCAGAGAACAACACTGGCAGGGTGTCGCAAGACTTGACAAAACCTGGAGACGCCTGACAGCGTCACACTTCGAGATAATTGGTCCCCGGCACTTCCTGTAAGAAGCGGGAAAACTTCCTCCTTTACGGAGGTCCCAATAAAAACTTTCTTCACAGCTTTGCACCTTTAACTCACACTGCTGTTTTTTTCCCTGCTTTCACCCTCATTGCATGCATGCATGCCACACTCTTGGGTAAACCATAAGGTGAACTGCACAGGAAGTGTGTGTGTGTGTGTGTGTGTGTGTGTGTGTGTGTGTGTGTGTGTGTGTGTGTGTGTGTGTGTGTGTGTGTGTGTGTGTGTGTGTGTGTGTGTGTGTGTGTGTGTTTCTTTTGTCACATGTCAGTCTGAAACAATTTTCGAGAAGACTGCTATACAGGAGTTCCTCGAGAGAGAGAAAAAATGAAAACTTCTGTGTCGTGATCTCTCCCTGGATAATAATCGTAATAGTGGACTTGAAAATCCATTGTTCTTTTTAATGCAATAGCTTCTTATATTTTATGTCTGGAACAATGGCTTGCTTTCTGCAGAAAACACAACATGTGAACTGTTTGACCTGGCTCCGCCGCACAAAAATAAGTAAATAAATAAATAAATAATATTTTAGAAAAAAGAAGAAAAAAAAAAACTTCCACACGCATCTCCAGCCTTTCACATCTTCTACTCTGATGAACATTCTGATTGTTCTGCCCTCAGAAGGAATCAGTTGCATCATTTCTCCGAGGGCATCAGCGATGGGCGGTACAAGCCTTTTGCATTAACAATAAATTTATCATGCATGAGTGTGGTCCTCTCCTGCGAATTGATGAGTGGATGTTGGTGAGCGGAGGGGAAGAAGAGAAAAAAAAAACGCAGTACACTGGCCTGCAAGTGGAACGGGGGGGGGGGTGAAACGGCAACTGGGGACGAGCGAGGCTTAATGTCCAAGAGAGCAAAGTCATTTTTAAAGTCCTCATTCAGCAGAGATGTTCTTTTTTTTTGTCTTATTTTATTTTTCACCAGATTAGAGGCAAAGAGATTTAAACAAACCCCCCCCCCCCAAAAAAAAAAAAAACATAAGCATTTAATTTGCAGATTTATTACAGGGCAATATTCAGGGAATATTATAAAGATGCCGCTTAATTTCAAGGGCGAACAAAAAAACTTCAATACACAACTTTAATCTCATGGTACTGTAACAATAACGATAACAGCGGCAATTATCATCTGATACTAACGTAAATACAAATAAAAGCTGCAATAATACAGTATAGTAATAATTATTATTACAATTATTATTGGTATTATCATTATTATTATTATTATGATTATTTTTAGCGCTGCTATTCATTATTGTTGTTTTGAGGGTGAAAAGCCTTTGTTTTGCTATTATTATCGCTCCGCTCCACCCCCCCACCCCCCCACAACCCCCCCTCCTCCCCATAGATGAAATGCTGCAGTTTCTCTCATTATTTAGATGTGCATTCCGGTGGAATCAATTCTCATAGACACATATAAATTATTGTTTAACGAGAAGCTGTATCCTATAAATTATTCAAAGCACCTGGGATTACAATATGAGATCAAATGATAGGAAAGAAAGAGCACTCTGCTGGAGGCAGCCCGCACACGAGCCATCACATCCCCAGTTTGATGTTCCACACAATCTGCTTATGCAGGAATAATTGGGGAGTAACAGACACCATGTGTACCGACACGCCGCAACCCGCTTTTGTACACCATATTTGGAGAGAGGTAATTGGGCCGCTGGACATGGTCAGCAATGTCACCCCGACTCGCACGCGCTTGCTTGTCCTCGGCAAAGTTAGAGTCCGGAGCCACGAGGAGGAATGATAATAATCAGTTGTTTGGTTTCCCTCAGCACAGGAAATCTAACAAAATGAGAGGAGAGAGGAAAAATGTGAAAGTTGGGGAGGAGCTTTTTTTTTTCTTTTTTTTTCTTCGCTCTCCAACATACAGCGGAGGAAAGTGTAATAACTTTTTCTCTCCCCCCCCCTTCACCCCCACTCCTCCCCTTCCTTTCATGGCTGCAACCCCTCCCCGTTGGAGTAAATTTAAACCTCAGCCTTCCAGTGGGAATACAGAAAGAGAAGAATTTATTGTTGTGTTATGGTGCCCTGATGCGCTGTAAAAAGGACACTCCACTAGATAAGACGAAAGCAATAGTGTGGCGTGTGACTGATGGAGAAAAGAGGGGATTTAAATTGAGTCCTCGGTCCAAAAATAAATAATGTGTTTGTCGCCAAAGTGGGAGGAGGAGGAAGACAGAGAGGGGAAGGAGAAAGATGACAACGATCTGCTCTCACAGGAACCCGGGGCGCTGCGCTGCGCTGGTGGGGCCGTGGCGGCGGGCAGGCAGGCGGCGGCAGGCAGGCGGCGGCAGGCAGGCGGCAGGCGGCAGGCGGCGGGGCATTGTGGCGACTGTTAGAAGCGCGAGGGATGCAGGTGCACCGGGAGATGAATGTGGTTTTGCTGAGTGCGTGTGGCTGCTGCCTGCTCGGGATGAGAGGGGCGGTCGGGGGTGGTGGTGGGGGGCACGTAATTGCCCCAACAGATGGGTGCAAAGAGGCAAGAGGTGGGTGCAGGGAGGAGGGAGGGGGGGGCGGGGGGGCGCGAAGCCTTTGCGTGTGCCTTTGGGTGCAAGAACAACTACACATTTTACTTTGCGGAAAACCTCAAACAAATGAGTTATTCAGAGTGGAACAGAAACACACACACACACACACACACACACACACACTAAAAAAAAAAAAAGAATGTTACTGAAATATTCAAACTTCAGCGAGACAAAGTGACAAGGGTACAAAAGAAGTGTGCGTGTGTGTGTGTGTGTGTGTGTGTGTGTGTGTGTGTGTGTGTGTGTGTGTGTGTGTGTGTGTGTGTGTGTGTGTACGTGTCCAAAAGAAGCTCCGAATTAGCCTGCGAGTACAGTAAGTTTAACAGGTGCTGCAATACCCACAACAGGACTGCATTTTCTTTCCTCACGAATCTGAAACTCACCTTAAAAAAAGAAGAAGAAAAAAACAGAGGAAGAAGAAGAAGGTTACCCAAAAAAAATAACGAAAGAAAAAGAAGCGGCAACTAGAAAACTCAAGGAGGGAGAGGGATTAAGATGAAGGCAGGACGGGCCGTGGGGAAGGCGAGGGCGACAGAAACAAAGATAGAGGGAAACAGATAGAGGCAGCGAGCGAAGGAGTAGGAGGGGAACCAGGAAGAGGGGAGATCATAGCCAGGGAAAAGAAGACCGAGAGATCATAAGAGATGGATATGCATTTGCACACGAGAGGGAGACGGGGGAAGGAGAGGAAAGAGGGGGGAAAAAAAAAAAGCGAGGGGGAGAGAAGAGGGAGCCGCAGACCGTGGGGGACTGTCCCCGTTCCTGCACCCGGGGCTGCGAGCGCCTCTCCTCCAACCGTGCCACTTCCGATCAGCCAGCGCAAGACGGAGCCTCAGCCCCCGTGACAGAGCTGCTGAGACCGCTAAAGGGTGGATCCCCGCTGAATACGCTGACGAGAGAGGGAGAGAGAGAGAGAGAGAGAGAGAGAGAGAGGAGAAGTTTGGGAAGCTCTCTGTAGGCATGTTCTTCCCTCGCTCTCATTCATTTCAATTACAAGGGGGGGCTTGTATTCCTGCAGGGCGATGTGGCGGGGTGAGGGCGGGGTGAGGGAGGGTGCGGTGGGGGACCTGCCGTGCGCTTCCGTCCGTAATGCGGTGACGGCGATGCGCCATTATCTGCATATTATATGGGAGGCCCCGGGTACATTAGCGGCGGCGGCGGCGGAGGGCAGAAGGGGGCAGGAGGTCCGCAGCTGAAAGGTGACTTGGAAAAGACATTAAGGAGCAGACGGAGGGGGGGCGGGAGGAGGAGAAGAGATCCCTCCTTCCAGTGCGTTGAAAGCATCTTCAACACCCCGGAAGGAAGAAAACAGAAGAAGAAGAAGAAAAAAACAAAAAAACCCGTTCTGTTCGTCCACGCTTGCAACAAACAACGCGTTCAGATCAGCCGAGTGATTAAAGACCTCCGCCGCCGTGTCAGGTTCAGCAGCAGCAGCACCTAATGATCAGACGGGAGATTGCAGACAATGTTAATCTCCGCGTGGCGACGCCTCGCTTGATCTCGCGTCGTTCCTTTCTGATCGGTGCAATCACGAAAACCCCAAGCGCACGCAGCCGCCTCCTTGCGACTAGACATGCGCTGCGTTTAAATAAACTGTAAATAATTGGCAAACTGAAAAAGGCGAGCTGTTTATTTGGTCATTTATTTTTAGCGGCTTTACGCAGCTTTTTAAAAAAAAAATGCATGTGTTTTTCATCTAATCCATTTTATGGCCTTTAAGATGTTGCACAATGGCACTTTGGCACCGGTTGAATAATGGAAATATTTGTTTTAAAGCACAAATACACAAATCACCTACAACAAAAATAAAATGCTCTTTTCTTTACCGCGCTGCGAAATATGTGCCTTGCTGTGGATGCAGGTTCAGATCAGTGACGATCCTCTCAACTATATAAGATCACAATATATTTTTTATTTTTTCTCTTTTTTTCTAAATGCAGTTTTACAATCCCAGCACACGAGCACCGACAAAACTACTCGGACAGAATCAGAAAAAAAAAAAAAAAAAAAAAGAAAAAGGACAAAATCCTCATGACAAAGATGTTATATACTCTGACACACTGATTCATCTGCGACTCGGGCCTTGTGTGGAGGAGGAAGAATATATCCGGGGGATTCTTGTGCCTAAATTCTCCCACTCTCTTTCATCCTTAGTTCAATTCCGGAGGAACACGCCTGTTTGGTGGCGCGCCTTCCCGTTTTTCAGCCCGCCGCTGCCTTTGTGCGGCGCAGAGAATGTGTTTTATTTGTATTTATGCATATGAATAGCATACGCTGAATGCCAATGATTAGATGGCTTAAGTTCCCCTTCAGAGTTCATATCCTCCATAAAACTGTCCAATTATCTGTGCATGAGCTGCGAGGGGGGATATGTTATGCGTGCGGCTGAAAGCATGCCCAACAGTGCCACCTAGCAATTCAGAGCAAGCGGAGGGGTTTTGCATGGGGTGGGAGTGGGAGGGGGGGAGTAGGGGAGGAAGAGCGGAATCGATTTTTAATATCCTCCTCTGTTTCTGCATTTCGTTATTAACGACCCGTGAGCGAAACTGCTATGAGGTCAGCACTATTTTTGCGTCGCAATTATGAGTTTTGACGAACCCCCTCCTCTATTTTACAATTGAAAAGTTTCCGATTCAGAGTGATTGCTTTCTTGTTTGTTTTTTTTTTCTCCCCTCCCTTTCTTTTCGGTTAATTATACAAATCATTTCCCTCCCCCCACCGTAAAAAAAAAAAAAAAAAAACGGGGGGAAAAAAAACAGAACACGCCATTGTGAGATTCCCGTGAAATTCCAACACGGCATATAATATGCATACCTTGTCAGCGGTGCAGTATAATACCTCACCGTGAGCGAGTGAGTAATTTTTCGCTGTGTGAGTCTGAGTCTGAGCAGGGGGAGTTATTCTCCTGCCTGATAACTGCCAAAATAACAGCAGATAATTAGGCCCTTTAGAGCGCCGGGTGTCTCTTAACAAAGGCACCTGCGTTTCCTGTGGTGTTTGCCGCGCACCCCGAGTGATTGTCATTTTTAATCTAGCACTCCCACTGAGACTTCTTCGGCGGCAGCCGCGCAGTCTGCCGGGGCGCCCAGGGTAGCTGCACTGGAAGCGCGGGCGGGCGGGCGGGCGGGCATGGAAACGCTAGCGTGCGGGGGAGAAAAAAAGGAAAAATGGAGGGGGAAAAAAGTGTATCCGGTTAGCTGAGCATGTGTCAGCGCGTGCACATGAAAGCCGTCATGTTGGAAAGAAACAGGTTTGGGGGCGGGGGGGGGCATGCGGGCGTGCCGCCTTCGCCCGGGTTGTTCGGAATCCGACGTTTCTCCACGGAACTCTGCCGTAATTGCTAGCGAGTTTTTGTTTTATTTTTGTAAAGAAAAACAAAATTGGTTAAAATTGTCGTCACGCCGGAGGCTAACGCTATCGGGCCAACTACGCCGAGGGGAAATTAGCTCTCCGGCAACGCGGGCGGCGTCCTCCAGCCGGTTGCAGGATGTGGGGCGAGTTCGCCGGGGCAAATGTTTGCAAAAACGCCAACAGTGGGGTTCCGGCGGGGAGGTGATTTTCACTTTTGAGCAGAAAGTGAAATAATTTGCTCTGAACTTCTTCGCTCATCTGACGAGGCGGAGAATGCCACCGCCGCTACGCCTCCCCCTCCCTCCTCCTCCTCTCTCTGTCTTTCCACTCTTCCTCTCTCCTCCCAATAAAGAAACAAACCGGGAGCCAAATAAACCCGTCGCAGTTCCTCTCCAGTGCAGCCATCCACATCCTGGACCGTGCCAGGTTGGGGAAATCATCGGAATTGTTTACCCCCAACACAGCCGCCCACCCCCCCGCCACTCCCCCCCCCCCCTGCTCCCTCCCCCCTAGTACCGCCACTGCCGCGTACACACACGCCTCCCATCTTCCTCCCCCCTTCATCCAGCCCGCCTCCGCTCCCCTCCTTCTTCTTCTCCTCTACAAAATGAGATGCCCGTGTCTGATCGCCTGAGCCAATTTGCAGACCCATGTGGCACCCATCCCTTCAGACCTGGGCATTGTGCCTCCCGCTCCCTGGCAAAGAGGCGAGGAATTATTTTTATCCCCCAAACACGCGGATATGCACCGATGATTTCAAATGCCTGCCTCGCACATTGTCGGGGATGATTTTGGCCAAGTGCCAAACCTATTATATTGATCTCTCTTTCTCTGTATTTCAATAGCCACAGACAATGCAGATTTACTGCAGAACATATTAGGGAAATAAAAAATCAGTCTTCGGCAGCAAAACTCGCTGAAAGCGATGGCATGCACCGCTCGGGCGCGTCGGTATGTGCGCAATTTAGCCTAAAATTCGTCCTCGGATTCTCCAAGATGCTCTCACTGCGGCGGAGATCTCCATCTCGCAATCGCCCAGCATTGGTTTTCATTAGTTAACCCAATGCGAAACGCCTTCTAACCAAATGTCTAATTACTTTCTGACTCATCACGTCGCCTTGTATCATAACATTTGAGCCATTTTTCCCCCTCCCCCCTTCCCCACCTCGGCTTATTGCTTTGGCATCTAGATCTTTCTCCTCAGAGTGCATTGCTGGCGCGTCGGCCCTGGCTTCGGCTCGGAAACGATGAGACCTCCGATGTTTGCCGAGATACACACGGGAATATTCAAATGTTGAAACTGGCAGGAAACGGGCTGTCAGCTAATGAGCGTGTCTACGAGAAAATGATTTGGTTGTTTCCTGAGAGGGAAATCACAGAGAATGGCTAAATGGGAGCTCTCCGAAGAGACCCTGCCGGGGCTCGGTGTACGGCGGCGAGGCCGCGTTGGATGAGCACTGTCTGTCTGCCTCGCTGCCAATGTCATTAGCGCCGAGGACTTAGAAACGACCAAACACGTCCCCTTTTGATTGCCATTAGAGCTTGGAAGCGAACAAAGAGCCAAACAAAAGGCCCTGAATAGACTTGGAGTGGAGGTCATTCCAGCCAGGCGGAGGCCTCCGCGGCGGAGCCCTTTGTTGTCGTCCAGGCCGGCAATTTTCAGCCCGCTTGGCTCCGCGCGACACATTTAACAAGGCAGAACATACTGTATCAATCATGCACAGTAAATTGCTTGATCACAGCTAAATATTTTATACGCACCCTTGGCTAATCTCACGCAAAAGAGAATACCAAATCTAAACAAAGATCTTTCATGCGTGAGTGTGTGTTGTGAGGGGAGGGAGGAGGGTGTGGGGGGGGGTGTCATCGCAACTTTTTCATTCCTTACGGGATGATTTAAAAAAACGTTTATTATTTGATATCGCCCTAACCTTTCAGCTAAATCCCAATTAACATGTTAAAGGCACCCCTGAGGAGGTTGTGAACAAGGAGGAGCTGTGAAGCAAACGGTTTGATGAGCAGGTTCCCATTTAGTGCCCCCCACCACCACCACCACCACTCCCCCACTTTATTAATTGTGATGAGATTTTATCGGTAAAGCTAACGTTCTACCTACCACGCAGCCTGCAACAAACGTGGCAGTTTCAAGAGACGAGGAGACCTAAATCCATATGAAATTGAAGAGGTATGTGGATTTGCTAGAGCAGTGACGTTTCAATGGGCAAATGAATTTCTCAGACTTTGCTTCAAACTGCAAGCGGAGCGTGATGCACGCCGACCAAGTCCGTACATTTACTCTATTATCAGTTTAATTAATTTTTCCGCTGTCTTCGGTTCATCTTTTTGACTTCGACTTTTGTCCTTGTGGCACTGTTAGCGAGCTATAAGTTGGAAAGGTTCAGCGAACTCCATGACAGAGTGACCATGAAATTAACTGCAGTGAGAAGAGGATCTTAGTCGTCATGGTAAAACCAAGAAGTCTGTTCACTGATGAAAGATTTAGCCAGATTGGCATTGAAGTGCGTTCTCGATGATGTCCTGCTACAAAAGTGTAAATATCTTTAACCAACTATACAAATAGATAGATATATGAAAATAGATAGTTTAGAAAAATATCCTGATTTGTGTAGTCTATTCCTTAAAATCAATGTAGGTCATTGCTAGGAATGAAAGGCCAGGCAAAATTACCCAATAAATGTTCTACTATGGACTCTGTGGTAGAAGAAGAGCAGCAGCAGAAGCGTAAGGGCTCTTGCATGCCCCCTTCAGCGATGCATTGGTACTGTTTGCCTGTTATGTCACATCAGCAAAAGTAAACAAGTTCTGTGTGAATCATGACTCATTCTATGGAAAGAAACAGCATATAATAAACTTACCTTCAGATATTACAGTGTTGAGTGTGGTGATGTCTGCAGAGCTGCACAACCATGACCTGCCCCGGGGGGGCAATCGAGTGCTGTGTTTATGATGCACTTTGGGTGACCACAGCGAACAAAGACTTTGCTTCTTGAATTTGAATTATTTTGATGCTTTCTTTGCTCCATTCTTCAGCACTTCATTGTGCATCAAACCCCGGAGTTAAATTGGACGATCACCTTTAGCTCGTTGCAATAAAAAGGAAATTTACTTTGCAAAATTTTGAGGGGAAAAAAAAAAAAGATGGAACTGTTGATGAAGAACTTGTGGTGACCTCTCAGCATCTCTGGCAAGAGCAACACCCTGTTGTTTGGCCTTGAGTTATCACTCATTTGTTAGACAGGGAACCTGTGGTAATTGAGGTCATCACGCGGCATTGATTTTGTGTTTGTTTGTTGACATTCCTTTGACTTGTGCGAGATGACCAGGTGCAATCAGGGCATTTTGGGGTGTGTAGTCAATCAGGAAGGGGACAACGTGGTCTAAACTCTGCCACCACATCCGAATTTTCCATTCAAATGTATTTTTTATTTTTTTATTTTTTTTTGAGGAAGCGAGTTGTAAATTGCTGCGCGCGTTCACCTAGTGAGTTCAATGACAAAGGGAAGAATAGTAACCCGGTGTGCCGGATGAAATCTTCTTCAAATCGATTGCGCGTATCTGCCTGGTGAAGAGCCCATAGAAAGCATTTTTGAAGGGAAGCCAAAACCTGAAGGTGTTGGGGCGAAACCTGCCACATTGAAGCAGGCTAATAAGATTAGTTACTGATAGTTCAACAAGATGCAAGGAGCAGCGTTCGCTGCGGTAATAGCCCACCTGAGATGCTCTGTGGCGTTTAACTCAACTTTATTCAAGTTTAGCTTTGAAGTCAGTGGGGGCCTCAGTTGAAACGTTGTCCGCCAAAGAAAGATTTCTCGCTGTTCTTTGCACTTCTGGTAAAACTGCAACTATTGCATTTAGCTGCGGCTCAAAGTGGCTTCTCGTTTCTGGTCGTGCTCTGTGCTATTATGGACTGCAATGGCATTCTCAGCCCAAAAAACTACTTCGCACCAGAGGTTGACACGTCGGATGGGCTAGATTTCCATTGAGTGCATATCTGGCTGAGCACGGACCGTCGCTTTCAGAATTCTCATGCAGCCTGTTTGTTTTTGACGTGTTGATTTTAGTCAAATGTTTTTGTTTTGCGCGCGATATCCTCGCATCTGTTCCCGTGCTGCAGCGCACCCCCCCCCCCACTCCCACCCCTCCTCAGATCCCATCAGGCTCCCTCTGGCTGGCGTCCCATCAGAAGTCGTCTCTTGAATGAGCGACGTCTGAATGGTGCTCAGACGGAGGAGAGCGTATTGTCGGCGGAGCCGCATGTGACTAATCAGGACCGGGCTCGCCTCCTGCCGCCTTCCTGGCCCATATATTCTGCTGATTCAAAAGGCCACTGAGGCTCGGCGGTGACGGAAACACTGAGCAACGACAGAAAACGCGCCAGCGGGGAACGTCGTAAAATACGGCCGCTGACATCGCTTTCGTTGATTTCCAGCACATTATCGGCAGCATTTTTATGATGCGGATAAACAATTTATTGGTCCGCCCCGGTGTCGGTAATCAGCAGCAAACCATGAGAGCCGCCGCGATCTAACCGGTGGTCCGACTTGTTGTTGTTTGTGCCTTCTGCCATATGCCTGCTTCCATCTTTTTCCTCCCCACCTCTTTTTTTTTTTTTTTTTTTTTTTTTTATCTTTTATCTCTTTTTATTTTTTTCCTTCTCCGGTCACTCTCCGCTTTGCTCCGTGCCTTCACACACATAAAATGGAGGGCAGCCGTGAGGTTTCAATTCAGAACTCATTTGTGGTGCTGCCGGCCCCCTACCCGCTCTGCAGTTGCCGAGGGGACCCTGGGGAGCCCTATCACAGCTCTATATGCAAATGCACTTGCACCTGGACAACAGCGTGGGCATGCTGGGACTCGGAGCTTATTTATGCAAATCTCAGAGAGACAGTCGCAACACAGAGCCGGCCACCGACACCGGTGGCCATATCTCCCTGGCAGCGTAGCAGATAGTTGGAGGGAAGGAAGGAAAAAAAAAATGTTGCAAACATCAAAAAAAAAGAATGCAGACCAAGTTTCAAAAATGTGGGAGGTGGAGTGACAGAGTCAAGGAGAGTTGCAAAAATATATATTCATGAGCGTGCGGTATAGGTTGTTTTTTTTTTGGTCGCTCCATAGATTATGTGGCACAAGCCTTTATTTGGCAATGACACAAGGCAGGTACGAGGCAATTAAGGAGTGAGACAAATAAGGACCAAAAAGGAAACTTGCATTTTTTTTTGGTTGTTTTTGATCAGGGCGGCGGACGCGGCACACAAGCGCATTTGTTTACCATGAAAACGCAACTGACAAGAGGCAACGACGCCGAATGTGCTCAGGCGCGGCGCGGTGAAAGGAGAACAAAACCAATCTTTGTGTCTCAGCTGGCCCTGCCTCCCGCCTGGGCCGTACCACTGTGCAAGACATCACACAGGAAAGCGCTCCCTTTGCCGCGTACAACAGGCCCCCGCATTAATGTGCAAATGTATGCAAGAAAATTTTCCGAAAAGCCAAAATTACTGTGCCAAATGAGGTAGCTGCACTCAAATTGTCAGGATTATGAATAATTACCGCGTGTTTCATGGAAGTTTCCTCAATTTCCTGTAAAACAATGACTTCAGTGGTTTAATTGAGAAAAATCCAAACGCGGTGTGAAGTTATTGTTTTCCAGGGGGGGTTGGAAGGTAGCAGCTACTTTTTTATGTATTGTGAGAGAACACTGAAGTCGTCTCTTCCATCCTTTTCCATTAGTTCCCTTTGCACGACCTGCCAGTTTTGCGCGGAAAAGCCCACGTACTTAAATCCCACATAATTGCCGGCGGACGAGGAAGCGCTGAGTTACAATACATAAAGAAATACACGTTTGTCGGATTCCTCTCCAGATATGTTAATACGCCTTTAGTTTTAGTAAGAAGTGCGATCAATAGAAAACCGGCGGCGATTGTGCCTCTCCATCCTTTTTCTCCTCGGATCACAGAAATGGCAAATGTCTGAGCTTGGATACCCGGAGAGGTAGGCTGCTGAAGACGATCCAAACAGCCTCGATTGAAACCCAGTCACACCAGTATCCTGACGGAGGAGGGGGAAAAAAAAACACATTTCTTGAATGAACACAAAAAAAAACTGCTCCTTGAAATCTCCCAAAAAATGCATCCGTACCTGGACGACTAACGCGCGGGAGCGGCAGTTGACCATAACCAGTCCTCTTCCATCCGGCGGAATATTTTCCAAGGCTGTTTCTCCTCGTGTCTGCTCACAAAGCAGGGGCTAGTGAGATACAATTACGAGTGGGTTACTCCAGGCGCGTGTCGAGCCACATTCTCATGCCAGGTGTGAACCGACGCACTCAGGAGCCGTCCACTTGGGATTGGATTGGCCCGTGACGCGCACTAAACAGCCTCTCAGAAATAACCCTGCGTTGCTCGGAGACGGACCCCGGCGCTCTCGCCGGCGAGGACTTCAACGTCTTGCCACTGACAAGTGAAGTCAGAGGGGCTAAGCCAGGTGTTAATGGCCGGTAAATACCCTTCTGATGTGCGTGGGCTAGGCACCCTATTAATCACGTCGTTTCCATTCCCACATTTGCTTAAGGCCGCCGCCGTGCGCAAAGTGTTGACAGGCACCTTTTGACTGCACTGCTGCATTAGGAGGCAAATTACTTGAAATTGTGCCCATTATTGTACTTTCACGATAACTTTAAAGCTCCCGTTTGAAGCAGAATTCCCTTTAGCCCTGTTTTACAACCATACTTAGTATCTTTAACGTGTCTTGATTTGTCTGTTTCACTTTCTGGACAGTATGTGCTTTATGCTGTTCTGAAAACCAGCCCTTGGTGATGTCATCACTGTACCTCAATTAATGGAAGGTTCAATTTTTGGGTCAGAAGCAAAAACCAACCAGAAAACAAAGCAGGTTTTTGCTGGAGACTGTCAACACAAGGCTAAATATGCTATATTCTGGAGATTTGTGTCGATTTTTGAATTGTAGTCAGTTGAGCACAACTGCTGGTTGAAAAAAAATCACTTTTAAAAATGAGCATCACATATATCCATCTATCAATCTGCTTGCTAACCGACCAAACTGGGTTAGCGGCCTCGCAAGTCAAAGGCCCTTCAGCGCAGGTTGATGCCACTTAAATGTGAAAACTTTGAAGGGCACACCTGGTAAGAGCTGGGTGTTGTTGTTTTTTTTTTTTTTCTTACCCTCCCCCCCTCTTATAACGAGACCGGCGCTCCGTGTGATGTGCCTTAAACAGCAGTGGTCACGGAAAGGCGCGGTTGTAATTCACCCTGGAGAGTGACGCGCTGCCAGCCCGAGGGCTGACTGGCAGCTTTGATGCTCTGATCACCGGGATGCTCGCTGCCTCCTCACCTTCTGGTTGAAGAACCAGGAGACGGGGAGGAGGAGAAGGCGAGGGGAGGGGGCGGGGGAGGGGAGGGCCGAGGCGGTTAAAAAAAATGACGGCTTACGACTCTTTGTGGTTTGACTGAAAGAGGCAACGAACTTGATATGACGTAAGATGCCCACCTTCCCCCCACGCCCCCTGTTTTTTTTTTTCTTACTTTTTTTAAAATGCAGACAAGTCCGTCGAAAAAAATCGAGAGATAAAAGCGTCGCCGGTGACGTGGACCAAGAAGAGAAATGTCAGAGAAGAGAACGACTTAAAGAAAGAGGTAGAAAAAAGGAGGGGAAGGGGATGGAGGAGGGTGGTGGAGAGGGGTGGGGGGGGCTGGGACGGCTGTTGTTATTGTGTTTGATGTAGTGCTTGACAAGAGAGAGAGAGTTTAGAAATGCGCGTGTATGGCGAGGCGGCGGTGAGAGCGAGAGAGAGAGAGAGAGAGAGGGAGAGAGAGAGCTAGAGAGAGAGAGAGAGAGAGAGGGAGAGAGAGAGCTAGAGAGAGAGAGAGAGAGAGAGGGCTCATTTAAATGCATGCTCACTCAGGGCCCAACAGACACCCATAGAGCGGGCGTCTGTTGAGAATTCATCACGGCCCTACTGATAAAGCCTCAGCCTCTTAGCGGGGAGGTGGTGGTGGTGGTGGGTGGGGGAGGAGGAAGGGCAGACGGATCGCTCTCACTCGAGGTGAGATTGCCTCGTGGATGGACACTTGTTAAGCAGAAACACACAACGCTGACGGATATTAGCGGCCGGACGCCGGCGACCCGAGCCGACCGTTTCGGCCCTCGAGCGTTTTGCGAGAAAAAAATAATAATTTTGCTCAGTGTTTGTGTCAGATTTGTTTCAGTTGGACGCGTTTCGACTTCTGGACCCGGTTCATGGCAACGGACGGAAAAGCAAAGAAAGCAAAAGCTGACGGATGCCAAAATGTTGTCATTCCGCGTCTCAGCGGCCGTCCGCCTTTAGAGTTTCACCATGTGTGCGATATTAAGTTGGAAGATTCAGCTTTATTTTATTTTATTTTTTTAGGGATGTAATTTATTGCAGGGAACAGTGATTGTTTGGCTGAGGTGACCGCAGACTGCGAGTTAGCATAAACATGTGCGCGACAGTCGTCGGGTGACTTTGTTTCTTCCCAGCGGCTGTCAACTGCAACGCAGTACAGCGGCATGGGTTGAGAGGATTCTGCTGTCTCACACTTCAGTTTTCTCAGATTTCTGAGCTGAGCTGATCTTCCAGGCACCAAGGAAGACTTTGACTTTCTATTTTCGCTAGTCTGTGAGGCTAAAAGTCACGGATTGGAATGACTAAAACAGTCCTAGGTCTTGATCGCTAACTGTGCTGTCTCATTCATTTTGTCGTTTTTTGCCATTTGAACCTCACATTCGCATTCTGGACACAACAAAAAAAATAAAACCTACATCCGCCCCTCCTCCAACGGGGCTCTTGCTGCTCATTGTAATAACAATTCACAAACAACTCATTCTCTCTCCCTTTTTCTGTTATTCTCACTTACAAAAATAGGTCAAAACTTAATCCCCAATCTTCCATCTGCTTCCACTTCAGTCTCCCGAAAAAGAAAAAAAAAAAAAAAGTTGGTGCACTTTTTCCCCCCTGCGTCTCAGTTTGAGTAGTGAGGGCTGCGAAAAAACTTTTTTTGGAGTGTGTTTTGGGGCGGGGGCGGGGTTGGGAGGAGGGTGGTGGCGGGGAGCTGGGGTTGGGGGGGCGCTGGCATGGCGGCGATGGCGGTGGCGGTGGTGAAGTAGGCAGCAATTAGCGTGGCGCTAATGAACTCCCTCTCATTATCAGTGAATCAACAGGCCTGTGCTAATTATGGTTAGCAGGACAGACTCCTCTCTCCCACGGCGACGGGCTTCAAGGTCCCTCTGGAGCTGCGGCACACCGGATGGTCTGCCAGCAGCCACAGGTGCAAAGCACGGAGTGCCAATGTTAAAAACATAACACATATGCGCACAGGAGCAGGCACACACAAACACGCAGCGTCGCACAAAGCGTTCGAATCCAGGAGAGAGAGACAGAGAAAGAGAGAGAGCGAGAGAGAGAGACCGGCGCTCCCTAATGTTTGTGGTCATTTGATGCCGATGGCCTGAGCGTGCACACTTGTTTCGTGTTTGGGTTTTAATTGCTATTAACCCGCCATTACCTTGAGTTTTGCGCGAGGCTGAGAATAAACTAGGGTGACTTGGAGCCAATGTTTGCCGATAAGTCGCTGGCTAATTGCGTGCGGCGTGCCTCGCTCACGTAATGATTTCCGAGCTGCAGTTTTACCTCCGTCTCGCAAGAGCGCGAGACTGAAGTTGCTTTATGTGCGACGCTTGCTACTTGTCGTTGGGGGGGGGGTTTATATGTGGCCTCCGGCTTTGGTGGCCGCTTCCGTCCGTAGCTGAGTGCTGTAATGTTCGGGGAGGTTTTGTTCAATATGACAAGTGATATACTTCCACTCAATGCCAATACAAAGTCGCCGTGCCAGCCCACAATCGACTGCAGCCTGCCAGACAGGAACTGCAGTCAGGCGGATCTCGGAGATCTGAGCCTTGTTGACACTTGAACTCGCCATAATTGCGACATTAGCGGCTATTTGGGCTCACAGCGAGGTCTTAACGTCGTCATTTTGGTGTCACGTCTTGACTACAATCCTTGACGTTAGTCCTCGTATTAGCGTTTGCAACCAGATTGCTGCCTCTAAATTTCAGGTGAACTGTCCCTTTAAACAAGTAGCTTCCCTCCAGCTGCGCAGGTAATTGTTTGTTTTTGGGGTTATTGTTTTTTTCGGCTGGTGCGCATTGCGATTACGCCTTTGTGGCGCTTAAATCATCCCGCATGGCAAAACTCCCTCGCTGCGCAAACAAGTGCTTTCACAGTCGACGCAGCCAGTTCCATTAATCAGATCTCACCTGTCAGGAAGCACTGGCCCTGTCGAGCCTTTCAAAACACTTTGCACCGCTCTTAAAAGTAGCGCACCTTCAAAACATATGGATTAGGGCTTCTTCTTCTTCTTCTTCTTCTTCTTCCTTTTTTTTTTCTTCGGCGTGTCACCGAGGCGAGCAAACACCAAAAAGGCGTTTGGTGTCAGCCCGCAGCGTGAGCGTTTAAAAATAAATAAATAAAAAGAGGACCTGGGCATGTAAAACAGACCCCCCTTCAACCTCTTTTCTTTCCATCCATAAGTTAAGCAGAGATCAGTGGCTAACACTCTTAATCCCAAGGGGGTGCTTTCTGAGCTGTAATTTAAAAATAGCGTTTTAATAACACACCACTGCTACAGTACATTAATCTCAGAATTAATTATCTACCCCACCCCCAGCCTATTTACTTGAAAGAGGCTCTTTGCTGCATTTCTTGTGTTTTAGTTCTATTTATTCCATGAGCGAGCGGATAAAGAGATACATGTGGAGTGTCTTGTGCGGAGTGCAGTAATTACGGAGTCGCCAGTATATTACCGGCACAAATACGGGAAGCCGGCGAGCAAATTAGTGCTGCGGGGTGTCATCAGCATATATGGTCAGCAAAGGTGAGGCGGTCTTAAACGTTTCCAGTTTCTTCTTTTTTTTTCTCTCTCCCGCGCCGCACAGTGTAAACAAGAAGTAATTCAATTAGGGAGTGCATTAAATAAAAATGTGAGCCTAATCCAAATATATTGTAGCAAACAGCTGCGGCTGCGGCTGCATAACTTTGCCTTCGTTTACATTTTTATGCAAGAAAATGTTTTTAATCAAACGTCACTCCGAGCAATAGCAAATCAATTCCGGGGAGAAATTAAAGAGCATAATGTGACTGTGAGCCAGGCCTTAAGGCACGGCAAATATTCAAAAACAATATTAAACTGCGATAAATAAAATATGAACCTTCTTTGGCAATATAGCACTCAAACGTCGGGGGACTTGGGCACTTAATGCAAGTTAATGAAACGCAAGGAGTCGTGGTTTTTTAAAGTCGCGGCCCGGCAATCGACGAGCTTTTTTTGCGGGGGAAAAGGGCGGCCAAGGCTGTCGCCGAGCCCGACCGGCTGGATTAGGAGGTGGACGAGGGACGGAGGCGAGCGCCGACATTGATTATTATTGCGAGCCGGCCACGTTTGGAATGGAGGGAAATAGACGGCGGAAAAAGAGGAGGAATCCTCCTCGGTCCCCTTCCTCTCCCTCTGATTGACTGACCTCTATTGTCATAACTCGGAAGCTGACAGCGATCTCCCGCACATACATCACTTTGTGTGTTTCTCGGCTGAATAGCGCCGACGTGCGCGAGCCCCGCATGAGGTGGGTGCCCCCGGGTCTGTGTATCGCAGATAACCTTTACAAGGAGGTGTAGTTCACGCCTCCCGGCCTCGGCGCCGCGGCGCTATCGCGTCGGCGGATCTGGATGCGGTTAAATCCAGTCACCGGAGAGACGGCCGGGGCTTGGCATGCATGATTGATGTTGAGTTTGCAACATTAGGTATCATAAGGTGTAATGTAGGAGATAGCGCGAGATTGCATTTGAATGCGTTAGGAAGGGAAATAGGGAGGCGGCGCCGCGGCTCTTGGTGCTTTATGGTTTCTTGCTTCTCCTTTTCTCGGCTCTGGTTATCTGACAATAACTGTAAAAAACAAAGATCCCGCTGCGATTCTGCGTGTAGCGCGGCCCCGTTCCGTCCAACCGTCGTCCAAGTCCAACTCGCTTTTACGTGTCCGGCGCCGCGCCTTTAAAACGCACAAAAGGGGCCCCCCCTCGCGCCGACTGTTACCCCATTTCAATTAGGCTTTGATTGAGTTATGAAGTATACAAGCACTTTTCGCCAAGCGGCAACGAAAAGCGACATACATTCCCGTTGTTTGTGACACGACGCGACTCCGATTTCTGTGTCTCCTACATGACATCCTATTAATTTTGTTTGTATCGAGGCAGGTGGTTGTCAGTAAAAGTCATTTCGTCAATCAATTTTTTTTTTTTTCGGACTGCCTATTTTTCAAATGAAAAAATAAGTTGCTAATTTTGTCAGTGCTCTTTCTAGACACTGCAGGTTTAATTGCTAATTGTTAACTGGGAATGAATGCATTTGCATATTAATTAGTTAGCCCATTTGCATTTTTAATTTGCTGCCTTCAAAGGGGGTGAGATAAAAGGTCGCACAATTCTGAATAATTTAAATAATTTATGCTCCATTGGTGAAAAGAAGCTGAACAGAAGTGTTCTGCGGATATTAACCCCTGAGAGCTTTTACCGAATAAAGCACTCCAAAAATTGTTTTAACAAATCTAATTAAACGGAAAAAGGTCTGAACACACAACCACCCAGAGCACTAGGAGCTAGCAGAGTGTCCTCTGGAACAAAACACGCGGCGGCGAGAGAGAGAAAGAGAGAGAGAGAGAGCGACAGAGGGTGCATGGAAATGGAGGACAGGACTTCCAGCCCTCCATCCGGATGAGAGCGGCCTCTCCCGTCGTCGTTTCATCATTCAAGATTGATCAAATACCCCTGCAGGAATGCTGATGCTTGCTACTGTAATAGTAATTCTCTCTGAAGTTAAGCTGCTCTTAGAAACTTGTCACACTTCACAGGCAATCAAAGAGACACGGGCGCGTGTGTGCGTGCGTGCGTGCGCGCGCCAGCCAGCCAGCCAGCCAGCCAGCTAGCAGGCGGCACCGGCGACGGATCCTTGAAAGTGGCTAATTTTTTTTTCCAACGGCCCGTCCGAGACGTCGCTTCCAATGAGCGGACACCGGGAGGCATCAGATCATGGCGGAGGAAGCCACAACAAAGGGACGACACATGTAGCCGCATCTCGCCTCCCCCCTCCCTCCCCACTCCTCTGCCGACGGCTGACGTGTCCATTTGAAAAATGGTGGAAAAACCAAAAATCCATTTTTTGGGGGATTCTTGGGGTTGGGGGGGGGGGGCGGGGTGATGGTGGCGAGGAAGTGATATTTTTCTCTTCTTCCTCTTCAACCAGGTCCCCGGCTGCATTGTGAGACTGTCTTCTCTCCTTTGTCCCTGTGATCTTAATTACATGCCCTGGGCCCTGTGCACAGTAGCCCATTTAAATCAGAACACATCCAGCTTCCATTATGGGCTTGGCATTTGGTCTTTGTGCCCATGCTCTTAAATTACATGCTGCCAATCCTAGTGGGCACGGGCAAGATGAGGAGCGGAGGATGGGTGAGAGATGAGTTTAAAGGAAGGGAGGGGACGGGGCGAGAGAACGAGAGAACGGGGAGGGCTCGCCGAGGAGGGGCACGGTGGGGGCAGGTTGGGCTCATCCAAAAGCCCAGCCGCCCTCCCTCCCTCACCGTTCCGTTTCCTCTCCTTCCCCGTGCCCTCTTTATCGCCAGATAACTTATGTAAAGTAGCAGATGAAACCCATTCCCCATTCACGTCGGCCTGATTGTCAGAATAAGCTTGCATTCCTTTGAGAAAGTGATTGACCGTCTGAAAGGGTACAAATTAGGGGCCTGTTCGTCTTTTCTTCTCCCGGTCGCGGGGTTTATTTGCGGCAGACTCACCCAGGCCCAAAATTAAGTGAACTCAGGCAGGGATGAATGGGAGAGCTCTGATTGAATAATTGATTTCCTTTGTGCGGCCTGTGTTTAAGAGGGATAACTAGACATCCTTTGGAGTGTAATGATTGTAATTACTGCGATGACTGGTCATGTCAAATATGACACAGGAAAGGACTGTTATTAACCTTTATTCTCCGCGTGGGGGTGGGGTTAAAAAATAACCCAATACCCCCTCGTCTCTCCCATCTGCATATGGGTTTCACCTCTG
The DNA here is from genome assembly GCF_046127955.1 of Nelusetta ayraudi. Taxonomy (NCBI): domain Eukaryota; kingdom Metazoa; phylum Chordata; class Actinopteri; order Tetraodontiformes; family Monacanthidae; genus Nelusetta; species Nelusetta ayraudi. The sequence continues at coordinate 725,108 of NW_027466150.1, read as the reverse complement.
GCGGAAGCGCGGCTGGCGTAGGTTGAATGCATGGATGAACTCATTCCCCGTCTCCTACTTCTCGCCCATGAAAGGTGGATGGGTAATTGACTGTGCAGTCGGAGTCACTGGTGTGTCAATGACTCAGGCGGCTAGCGAGCCTTGGGGTAACTTCACTCCAAACTCAAGTGTGAGAAGAGAAGGAGTTATGGCCGCCTTCATGATATCTGTCAGATCCCAGCATGCGCCTCGACCTCTCAAGCAGCACCGTCCGGATTGGGCTCCTCACGCACTTGACTCGTTTCAGGGGGTCCGCGGTGAAACAGACATTTATCACGCGCTGATCAGACGCGGGGCTGCTGACGTTTGCCGGACACGCGGTCCGGATGAATCATGGACGCCGGCGCTGATCTGGAGAAACCTGCCGCCTGCGACGACGGAAGTCAGACGCGTGTGCATCAAACCCGGGGAACGACGGGCGGGAATAACTCACGGCTTCAAGGTAGCGGCGCGACAAGTCTGAGCCCAGCGTCGCGTCTTCACTGTGATAATGCGCAGCTGGTATGTGCTAAACAACTTGTAACGTTGCACGGCGGCGGGTTTGCGAAGATTTAAACGTCCGACAGGAAGTCCTTTCAGTTCTTTGCCTTGAGATTGAATTGCATGTCCACTTCTTGCTAGCATTGACATAGAAGCAGGAAGGAATAGCTGGAAAAAGCAGCCAGAAGGGGACGCTAGGATATTAAATGGTGCTAATGCTCTGAGAGAAACAAAACACTTCCCAGCATTGCAACAGCAATATATTATTATTACTGCTAATAATAATAACATTACATACGAAATTAAAATAGAAAAATGAATGGGTGTTTTAGTTCAGTAAGAAAAAGCGGGTTTATCAGTGAGTAAGTGTGGCAGCTCAGCAGTTTAGCATTAAAAGGGTGCGCCGCAAACGCAGCCCTTGAGCTAAAAGAGGCTAAAAGCGGGCTGCCGTCGAGCCCAGGTTTCATTTGTAAATACAAACAAGTCCCCCTCTTTAAATGAACAGCAGAGGGACGAGAATGTCAGACAGCTCCATAGGCGATGAATAATTAAACAACTGCAAGGCCGCTGACACAGTCCCCACGGTGATCTCGGCGAGGTGTGCGCCGACACTTCGTGATTCACAGCTGTAAGGCACGGCATACGGTCGAATGAAACTCATTTTGATGTAAAATATCAAACATTCCTCAAGCAAGTCCGCAGAGTCGCATCAGCGGGCCACCGGAGAGAGACGTGCCGAGACGTTATCGGGCGCCTCTCGTCTCGGCTTCAGTCAAGAAGTTGCGTTGCGCTTGAAGTATTCCGGCTGTATTTAAACAACACAAAGGGCTTTTCCTCTTCCCGCCGTCGGAAAAGTAGAAAACTGCGAGTTCTGATTTTCCACCGTAAAGTTTCTTCTTCTTCTTCTTCTTCTTTTTTTTTGCCTTTTGTCCTCTTCCAGAGACGGTCCACAGCGATGCACCGCGGCAGATCAGAGCAGCGCCGCGCAAAAAGTTACGGGGGGGGCAGGGAGATGGGGGATGTGGAGGGGGTGGGAAAAAAAAATGTCGGTGCCTGCCACTGCCAATTCCAGGCCTCGTTGCCCTTCAGTTGAACCTCTGGAGTCAGCGCTGCCCGCCTTGCCAGATGTGGAGACGACTAACAGAAGAAAAAAAAAAAAAGCAGAAGAAGAAGCCGCTTCATTTGAAGCCTGTAATTAAGTACCGCAAGCACTTGTACGCAGATAATGTGGCTGGTGAGCACCTCACAGATGGCACCGGGAAAACACTGAAACACTTTTTCACATGACCCCAGTCAAGGAAGACGTATCGATATCCCGCCATAAGAACAAAGGCATTCTTTTGTTTTTTTTTGTTTTTCGCCGGGCTTGGAGTTACCTTCCAGTGTTGCCTTCAAGGAGAGCTTCCTGAGTTAAAAACAACGAGTCAGTAAACGCTCCCTCAATGTGCCCGAACTCACAGAAATGAAGGAAATTCTAATACAGTGAAATGTTTTTGAAATTTGAATTCCTTTCAGGCTGAGATTCTTTGCAGTGGTCCGAGCAACTCACAAGTGCGTTTACGTTAACCTTGAAGCTGAAATTGCAAACGGGGGGGGGGGGGGGGGGGGGGGGGGAGAAAAAAAAAAAGGGAATCATCACTTTTGACAAAAATCTTGCAGGTACCACACAATTTTTTTTAATGTTCACATAAAGTGGTTTTACTAGGAACTCGGACTGAAAATACTTTTTTAACAGTTAGAGGTCAAGAGACTTGGTATGTTTATCAGGAGGAACTGATTCCCTACAGGGCTCATGTTACTGCAAGTGTCACACGACGCGTCAGAATTCAATGTTTCCATCCTCAAATGTGTCTGCTTCCACACAAGAGGTTTGTTTTCGCAGCATATCTCCTGTAGCACACTTGGATTGCCCTCAACTAGCAATAATGACGGCAAATGCAGTTGTTGCAATGGAAATAAACATCAATGCCTCTTGGAGAGACGCGACGTGAAAGAGTTGAATTGAAACGCAGCAACTTTGTTTTTGTTATTGCATTTTCAAATATTCACCAACTTCATTTGGACTTACAAACCCACTGAGGCAACAAGCAGACTCATCACATTCAGGTTGACCATTTTGAGCAAACGCTAGCGTCGCCTTTTAAGCGGCGTTTGCAAGCCTTTGCATTTGCATTTGCAACTAGCTCGAGCGTAACCTCGCGCCGGAGCCGCCGTGTCTTCGGAGCGCTAGTTCTTTCACGGCGGCCCCGGCTCAATTCGCTAATTACTCTTTCAATCTGCGCTTGAATTAGTCTAAGAGCATTAAAGAACCCTTCTGCCGGGTTATAGCCGTCTCTTGTTCCTGTCCTTGGGCCCTGTGCGACTTCTGCGCGCGATGCAGGAGATATGGAGTGTAGTCGCCGCCATTTGTGCGCGCATTAAGCTGTTTTCCAGCTGTTATCTTCTCCGGCGCGCTATCTTTTAAATCACTGGACACTGGGGAATCACGCGAACATAACGATTCTTTGGCAGCTTAAACTTAATTTCAAGCTAGCCTTTGAAAAAAAATCACATGCTTATATGTATATATCCATATATATGTATAGATAGATAGATATAGATAGATAGATAGATAGATAGATAGAAGTGGTCTCAAGTTATTCTAAGTTGGAGTGTTTGAATAAATGAGGTAATCTGATTTTAATATGGAGTCAGTCAACCATGCCAATAAAAGTTGCGCTTTTCCTTCTTCCCCCCTCAGGTGTTACAAATGGAGAAGACACATATTTAGTCTCTAGGTGGATGTGACTGTGCCATCCTGCTATTTGTGTTCCTTAATGACTTTCTAATTCCTCATCAGTGGGTAGCTGGCCTCCACAGCAGGCAGACATGGCGCAGTGGCAGGTTGCCATCCAGGAACAGGTGCTCCTCCGTGTTGTGCTTATGGTGTCCGCTGGCCCGGGTTACCGCTTGCGGGATGATCTTAAGCCAGGTAGCCGCGCGATGAGAGATGCATTTTTACGCTCACAGGGCAGCGTGGGGATAAATTTGCGTTGGTGTTTTTTTGCATAAGAGAGTTTTCAGGATGCAGGACTTTGTCAGTGTTGTGGAGCTTTAACAGCCTGAATCATCTGAGAGCGTGTTTATGAGAGATGAAGGCCGTCTTTGCCCGTTGCTATTATGTCTCCAACCTGCTGGTAAACTCTGCGGAAATTAAAAAGGAAAAAAAAAAAAAAAACTTTTGCTTGCTCCATCTTTTAGAAATCTGCTTCTGAATATACGGCCCAGCGTGATGCCACAAAGCGTGCTGATGCTTCTCTCAGGTTGGTGGCAGCACCGTCGGCCAGGTGTTGGCTCCCACCCCTGAGAGAGTCTTTTGTCCCCCCTCCAAGCGTGCTGAAGGTACAGGAAGGAAGACACTCAAGTTTTGTTTTTTTTTACCAGGAGGGTTTAAATGGCAAAGCAATGGTGGTGTTTTCTGGAGATCTGCAGGAGTTTTGCATGATTAATTAAGGCTATGCAATTGAGTCCGCGTGGAAAATTAAAGATCTGAAAATGGATAAAGTGCGGGGCCTTTAATTAATAATGATAATTCCTTAAAGAAATGCTCCATGGATGGAGAGACCTTCCATTGAAGGTGTTTTATCCCCGTTTTTAGAGGATCTTCCCCCCTGTATTTGATTACACTTAAGGAGTGCAATACAATGTTTTTCCAGATGAAAAAAAAAAAGATCCGCACCTGTCAAGAACTAATCCATTGTTTGACTAGGCACATTTGGAATTTCAAAAGTATTATCAAACCAAGGGAATATTTTCAGCTGAATATCAGCGCAAAACTGTTAGAAGGAGAATCTTGAAAGGTGCTTTTAATCATAGAAATTTCTAAGGCACTATTTAAAAATATCTGGTGCTTTGTTGCACACTTCACTTACGATCCAGTCACGTGACTATTTTGCATTTCTCAGAGAATTTTTTTTTTTTTTTTTTTTCCCATCTGGAATTTTTATTTTGCTCATCTTATTTCTAAGAGTCTGTCGCACTGAAGTCCTGGGAGAGTTGCAGGCAAGGAACTAATCACACTTCCATGCAAAAATGAGAATGATAAAAAGCATTTGTTTACCTTGATCAGCTGTTGTCAGCCTTTTCTTTTAATGTTTTGTTGCGTTGCTTTTTTTCTCTCTCTCTCTCGCTGGCATTTAATCTCTTGAGGTTGTTAATTGAATATGCAAAATTGAGGCTGCATTGCACGCATCTTTGTGCGGAATGGGACGAAGGCAACGGAATTACACTGATAGCAAGCACCCTGTGCTAAGTTGTGAAGCATTTCAAGGTTCTGCAGGACAGTGGTTTCAGATTTTTGGAGCTTCATTAAGTGTTTTTAAGTAGGAAATAAAGGATGAAAGGCCTTGTAAGTGCGACATTGGAGAAATGTAGCTGTAAATCTTTTAATGTGTGTTGCTCAAATAGCAAGAGTAATACTAATGTCAAGTACTGGCTCTTTAGTGGGTCAGTGGTTTTTTTTTTTTTCAACAATTCAAGCAGAAACTGTCCAAAAGAAAAAACACCAGAGCACAATAAGCAAAAGTTTAACAAAGCCAAAAATAGATAAATATATAAACGAAAACAAAACATGGCTGACACACTGACACATCGGAGCAAGTCTGTCCGCCATGACACCTCCTCCGCCGCGCTGGTCAGATCACTCAGAGCAACATCGCAGCGCGCACACGCATCCACCTGAGCATCCTCTGATCTCACCCAGGAGGGGAAGACAACGCTCACAAATCAACGTCCCGTTGCTGTCATCTCGCGACGTGGCGTCTCCCCCCGCCCCTTTGAAGGTACAGTAGCGTTGTTGCCTCCCTCGTTCTCTGATCTGAAAACTCCCACCTTTTATCATGCCGTTGCGGGCAAGGAGGAGGGCGGCGGGAGATAAAGGACGCCGCGTCTTTGCAACTCGGACCCACCAAAGTGAAGAGAAAGCGGCGCTTTGACAGCCGCGCTTGAAGGAGCGTCGCCGGGTCACGCCGAGGAGCTTCAGAGACGATGAGGCCAGGCTGAATGGCGGCAGGGCGGGCGTCAGGGGTCCTCGTCCGGATGAAGTTGCGCTGCGTGTTTCATCTGAATACGAAGCCGGAAATAGAGTCGCATCGGAGTTCATTGTCCCAGTTAGCAAGACGGCGGCGTCTCATCGTTGCCCTTAGCGCTGTCAGCAAGTCGATTGCTGCGGAATATCGTTAGCCTGATAGCATAATTGCCTAAGTCATTTTTTTGGCCAAATTGTGATATCTGAATAAGAAAAAATACCAACGTGCTTGCCAAAAAATGTGCTTTTTCTTGTTTTGTGAAAACATTCAACTATGACTTAGGCGACTATTCTACCAGGCTAACGATATGTTGTAGCTTGCAAGTGGAAGCGATGTAGCGGCATGTCGCACAACACCATCAGTCGGACTTTTTTAACTGACACAAAAAACCAAACCAGGACACTCATGGACGGTGAAATGCACAGTTTTCACTGATTAACCGGGCAGCCGGTCCTAGCATAAAAACCCAGGCCCTGGACGCACAATAAAAACGTAGCACAATTATGAATGGCCAGTTTCTGAGGAGGAGATTTGGCCATTAACTGTATATTAAACCCTGTAATGTGGCACCGAAGAGTCTTAAGACAAAAGCCTCGGAGATTCGCTCCTTGTCCTGAATTACCAGCCAGCTGTAAACTACAAGTCCCACTCCACAGCAGGAGGATCACTCCGCCCATTAGCCTTGGCTTGGTGCCGACTGCAAATGTTAGATCCGTGGCTGTCAGGAGGCCCAGTTGGGATGGGACCCTCTGTCACTCACGGCGACGCGTGTCATAAACTCATTGTCTCGCCATCAATCTGGGGACCTAACCACCTCCGCAGCAGATGGAGGCCCAGCAGGGAAACAGGGGGGCCGTGCCCTGGGCCGCTGCCCCACACAGAGTGCACGCAGTGGGAGAAAGAGGGGCCACAACCGCCGGAGTGCCCCCCGTACCCAGGGCCGGACCTCCCGTGGATACACCTCTGGATGAAGTCCTAATGTTGTCCGTGATTAATTAGACAAAATGGAAACGGCGCTCTCTGCTGTGTGGGAAGGCGGCCCCCTACGTAATGAAAAAAAAAAACTATTTGAAAGTTTTCAAGCGCCTCCAAGTAGATCTTCTCCCCCCCTCCTCCTCCCATCAGCGTCATTAATGTATGTAGGTTCTATCAAGTACGTATATCAAGGTCTAGAACCATCATGAGAAAAAAAGAAAAGAAAACATCGCTCGGAAATTTAAGAGTGGAAATAGTGCCAAACATTGTACCACGAGAAATAAAGATGTCTTTCCTTCCCTAAATGGGGGATATGTAATGATATTCATAAAAAAGACCACCTACTGGGGGCACAGGAAATACTGTTCCTAAGCAACAACATACACGTTCTTACAAGCTTCATCCGGGGGAATTTTTGACCGGATTGGGATGCAAACAACAGAAAAACCTTTAACTAGGCCAATCTTATGAATCCGCTCCCTATGGCTGAATCTCTGGCTGTCTTGTCTGGCACAAATTCATCAACTAATGATACATTCTTTATTCCAACAAACAACAACAGCGGCAACAATATAAAAAAAAAAAAAAAATGTGGGGGGGGGGGCGAAAAAAACAATAAAGAGAATAGACCCGAGCTGGTGGCACGGCGCCAAAGCAAATCTCAACCCCATTTTTTCGCAGCCCTTCGGTGCGAAATAGCACCTGAAGGGGTTACGAGCCGTCTCATTAATATGCTTAAATCAATCAAAGACTGCTGCTCTTGTCTCATTCTTTTTTCTTTTCTTTTCTTTTTTTGGGCGTTTTTCTGCACAACTCACTTCAAGTGGCCAAAGGGTCGATTTCTTCTAGTTCAAAAAGACATTAACCTTTGTGTTTTCCCATTAGTTTAACAGGACGCTTTGCTAAGGAGAATTAAAGGCGCTTTACACAACCACCCCACCCCAAAAATCACGGCGCGCTTTGTCTTAGTTATCAAACTGGCAATGTGGCATGACTTGAGTATCTAAAGTCGTGAATGCTAATCAGTAGAGACTCTGCTCTAATCTAGTTAAAAATTTAAACTGCATTGCCTTGCCTTCTGTATTTTTTACGTTATTTACATTCACCGTTTCCCTTCATGACGCAAAACCTTGCAAGTTGTCGTGCACCAATTAAGCCCGTTCAATCTTATGAAATGCACTTTCTATTGCACCTGAGTGTTCAGTATCGTTGTTGTTGAGCTTTTCATCTAAAAAGGCCTCACGACAACAACTGCGTTTTCCTAATGAGCAATGCTTGTTTCTCCCTGTTATTCATTTCATCGATTAAAGGCATAAAAGGCTTCGCTCTCACGGAGGTCAACCGACAAAACGTTATATTTGACTTCCACTTCCGGAAAGGTGATCAAACAAACAGCAGGGGGAGAAAAAAAAGCCAAAAATGAAAGCACAGCATGATGAATCACTCTTGCAAATGTGACCCCCCCAAAAAAAATTATAATATAAATAATAGTAATCGTCGCCTTAGTTCTATTGAAGACTCGGCTCGTTGACACACAGATATTTTCTTTTTGTGAAGAATAAACCATTCATTGAAAAAAAATAAATGAAAAAAAAGCTTGTTTAAGCTTTGAGACGCTCACTTGACACCGGGTTGCCCAGTGTTCAAACTGCCTGCGCACCCTCTGCCTTGCCATGGTTCAGTGAGAGGCCAGTAGAAAGGCTTTATTGCCCTCTTGTGGGGGAAAAACAGACAATCAGTCCGGTCCGTCAACTTTACGGTCTTCTTTTGTTAAATCCTAACATAAGTATTTTATGCCTGGATGTAAGGCACCAAAGACCAGGAAAAGTGTCATATTGGAAAAGTGAAGTGAGGTAAAACCTCAGCCAACAACCAATAAAGTGTTCCTTTTCTGTTAAAATAATCTTAACCTGAATTGACGGTAAATAAAACAAAAGTATCGATCACTTAGCAAAAAAGAAAACACCAAAATCAGTATCATATGAGCAAAAGAAATTCCTTTTTTCTCTCCTTCGGCGGTTTTGAGATTCCATGGGGCAAAACTCTGACAAAACAACATGTTTTCACAACAAGGAGAGCCCTACAGCTGCCGGGAATAAAATATTCAAAACATTCCAACAAAAAAAAAAAAATCCCCAAAGAAAACATCAGGCCTTCATGAGAAGTATTATCATCCAAAGATGGAGGGATGTTGGGAGGTTTCACCTTTAATTTTCTGCTCTCTGTACGCTCATCAAAAATCTCATTTAGATGCCTGCAGCAAAAGCTGAATAGCGATTGTAGCCAAGTGTCAGCTGGTTAACATTTTTGCACCAGCTTTAAGCAAGTGACACGTCCCTTTAAAGTAGTTGAATCAGCAGTGAAGGTTGGAAATAATCAGAAGCTCCACGCAGCTGTTCATTATCAGAGCGCTCCTTCCTCAAGAAGGTATCATCATCATCATCACAAACTTGTCTGACCTGATTAAGTAAATTGTGATCCAGACGGAAAAAATATACAGAAACGTTTCAGTCTTGCGTTAAGAATAAGGATAGATCAAAAAAGTGCTTTCATTCTTAAAGACGCGACAAGGCACGTTTATCTCTTTTTGTTAACCGACAGAAGGCAGATAGAAGGCATCAAAATACCTGAAATCAAAATGTATTTTATTTACAGATGAGTTGGAATTGATATTTTGAAATTATATAAATTCTAAACCTCTAAGGGCCTCTTTACTTACAGCATCTCACCCTGAAGTCATAGCACGTCCATGTCCCTTTTAACTTTGATTTACATGACACGCACTTGTTCTAAAATTGAAGTACAATAGCTGCGCCGCAGTATTTTTTTTTTTTTTTTTCTTTTTTAACAATATGAAAATCCACTGGACTGTCATGCGAAGATTTACTCCCTTCATCTAGGAGACCTCAAGACACCCAAGAGACACGATGTCTCTGGCTTCCTGCGCAAGTGATCACAAGATTTTAACTCGGAGTCGGTGGGTAACAACATTTTACGAGATGACTTCCCACAGAAGAGCTGAGCAGTTTTTTCCCCTCGCCACCTCTGACACCTGTGCAAGACAAAAAACTTTTCTTTTTCTTTTTTACTGTTTGCTTCTTAGTGAAGTTATCATTTCCCCCGCTGACAGCTGTAATGCTCTCATAACTGGAATTTACACCAGTCAGTGGTGCCAGGCGATGTTTACACATAATGAAAAAAAGAAATGTTTCGAGACACTGTGACTTTTCCTCTTTTTTCCCTTTCTTTCTTCCTTTATTTTTTAATCAACATGTCACATGTTGGTTTTTGGGAGACATGGAACTCCAGTTATGACGGATACAAAAGGAGAACCAGGAAGTCTTTAGGTGTAAGAGGATGAGATTGATAGATTTGGAGAGATAGAGAGATCAATATAAATGTTTCTTATCTGCAAAGGGCAGCAGAAAGTTATTTTTCATGACTTTTTATCTAAACCAATTTTATTTTTATTTTTTTTGAAATTATATCCAGGTAAAATGTTACACTGTGAGCCGTGATCATTTTTCTTGAGGCGTAAACGCATGTCACTCATATTTCTAACCCCTTCGTCAAAGGTTTCACCATTTTCGCAATCGCGGATGCTTTCCAGCTCTACTGTTCCTTCCAAAGCTTCGATAGACAAATTGTGATTCTTAATTAACTGCTCGCCAAGTAGCATGCGGCGATGAAGTGACAAATACCTGCAGCTCAGTTCTGATAAGACTGAACCTCTCATTATCGCCTCAAACAGTGCTATTCCTCAGATTAAGGAATAGCACTTCTGCTTTTGCACCTGAGAAGTATATTTAAAGACACACAGCTGTGTTTGTTAAGTCTCTTTGGAACATCGCTTACAACAATAACAATCTGATTTTAGCAACTCTGCAGCAGATAATGTCTGTGAATGGTCTTTTGATGATAATTTGTGATTTTGCCCCAACAATTTTCAGAATTCTACAGTCTTCAGTTTACAAAATAATGACCTTGCTCGAGGCTTCTTAATTGTACAAGCATGCAATCATTCGACCCTTATTTAGGGTCACTCCACTGGGTGACCTGTTCATTTTCAGATCTGTTTAAATATTTTTGTCCTAATTTTTTGAAGGTCACTTGGATTTTTTTTTAAAACAATGTATACATCCTGTTTTCGTTTTCTTTTTTGCTTTGGTTTACAAAGTTACCAACCACTTCTAAAGGCAACTTAGCCTTACGTCCATGAAATGGGTGTGCCCCTTATTCGAGATTTGCAATACAACTTTACCGTCATGTTTGTAGCTGTTATGTGATGAAGTCTTTTTTTTTTTTTTTTGTCGTCGATATATTTTAACAAAAATATTTGTTGCAAATGCTGCAACATGGTACCATTTACCTCGCTTGTACAGGGAACGTTTCCCCGAAACCGTTATTTCTTCAGAACCGTGAACGCAGCATCCAGTGGGCTGAACTGAGGGGCTTGAGAAGGACGATGAAAACAAAAATGGACATCGAACCAAAATACTCCGGCTAGCCAGGGTGAGACTGAGAGTTTCCTTCACGTTCGGGGGGTGGGGGGCACCGTTGTTGCGACAACGTGCCGATAATGCAACGCCGCTCAACGGTCTGTCGTATCGAGCCTGTGGCTGCGAGATTTGCTAAACCAAGTTAGCCTCGGTAGCTTACCAGCGTACGCTAGTGCTTTTAGCTCGATAGTAACATCGTCTCTCGGACCTTGAGCACTTAGACAGTGTCATGTCAGGTAACAACGATATATTGGCGTGTCGTTGAACAAGCGGTTCCCCGGAACTGACGGTAACGTCGGCTGCCGTGAGTTCAACCCCCTTGACTGTGATCTTTCTGTCAGCTGTTGTTGTTGTGGCTCTGTTGCTAATATCAAACAGCAGCCATTGCTCTATCGTGAAGGGCAGACGTGACGTCGTCATAAATTGCAAAACTCACCGTGCTCGAATACTGTTTTGAGTGCCATTTGCATTGACGAGAATCGCCATTGTCATTATATTATATAGGTCAAATATGAAATGTGTGATTTAAATCTGGTTGCGTTTCCCTCAGCGACCGCAGGGGGTCACTGTTGTGTGTTGACCTGTAACCTGGCAGACACGTTCGTGGCAAATTAGGACAAAGAAAGTTAAACTGCCTTGTAGTGAGATAAATACACCAGTGTTATTGTTACTATTACGTTTTAAGAGGGATACTGGTGTTGAGCTGCTGACTGCTGACTGCTGCCTTTGGTTTTAATTCTGTCTTAGATTCCACATTCTGAAATACCTTGTTGGTGGATGGAATGGAAGGTGGAATAGGGCATCAAAGCAACAATCTGCTGTATAATAGAAAGAAGATTTGTTGTAAAGGCAAAATTATGCAAAATGTACACAATGCAGAATGTACTTCATCAAAGCTAAAGCGCCTGAAAAGACAAACCTACTATCAAAAATAAGCAGGATAAAAACAGACGTTAAAAACAGACTTTTTTTGTCGGGATTTTATGTTGTAACGTTCAATCAGCATGACCACCGACCGTTTGTCTGATTGCGAACAGGCTGTCCGTGTCAGACTTCTGACTGGGGCTTCGCCAGGAACCCTGAGTGGAGCAACGTTTGCCTAGAACCATGGAAGAACGCATTGGTAACATTATATTCAGCTCCAAGTTTGACTCTGGGAATCTGGCCCGAGTGGAGAAGGTGGACAAAGACGCCTCAAGCTCTCCCACAAGTAACAGTCCCTCCGGGTCAAATCCCGACCATGAGTTCAACGTGTGGACTCGGCCCGACTGCGGCGGCACAGAGCAGGAGAACGGCAACAGGTAATAATTAAATCCATGTAGCGGAAGCAGAATATTGGTTCAGCTTGCAACTCTTGTGTCCTAAATCGTCTTTATTTGTTTCAGATCTTGGTTTTTCTTCAGTGTCCGGGGTGCTGCGCCTGGGAAGCTACTCAAGATCAATGTGATGAACATGAATAACCAAAGGAAGCTCTACAGTCAGGGCATGGCTCCTCTAGTACGGACTTTACCCAGCAGGGCCCGGTGGGAACGAGTCCGGGACAGACCTACATGTGAGGTGAATACACACACACACACACACACACCACCAGGCTGTCAGGAAGAGTGATTGGGAACACATCAGTGTCTTTATTTCTGTTTCTCTAACATTGTTCAGATTGTAGAAAACCAGTTCATCCTCTCCTTCACTCACCGGATTTTGGAGGCGAGAGGAGCCACAACCTACTTCTCCTTCTGCTACCCGTTCTCCTACACTGAGAGTCAGGAGATGCTGCAGCAGTTCGACAAAAGATACCCAAACGCTGCTCAGCTCAGTCCGAGCAGGTAAACCACGCGGACTTACCTGAGATTTGTGTCACGTTTGTACCTTATTTTTTTTTCTCCCAAACCTTTCCTCTCACTGATTCCCGTTTGTCCCGCCACCGCTCGCAGCGAACCGAGCGGTTTGTATTACCATCGAGAGCTGCTGTGCAACTCTCTGGATGGCAACAGGGTCGACCTGCTCACTGTGACCAACTGCAATGGAATGCAAGAGGAGCGAGAACCTCGCCTGGCCAAGCTGTTTCCCGACGCCGATGCTCCGAGGGCGCACCGGTTCATCGGCAAAAAGGTGCAAACGGGTCACGCACGCACAAGCAAAAAAAAAAAAAAAAACACACTCAGTATTCTCTTTCACCCAGTGACACCCTGCTAGCACTTAGCACAAACACTTGAGGCCTGTGCGTGCGTGTGTGTTTGCAGGTGTTTTTCCTCAGCAGTCGAGTGCACCCTGGGGAGACGCCCTCCTCCTTTGTGTTTAACGGTTTCCTCAACTTTATCCTGAGAGAGGACGACCCTCGGGCCAACGCACTCAGAAACCTGTTTGTCTTCAAGCTCATTCCAATGCTCAACCCGGACGGGGTCGTTCGTGGACACTACAGGTAAGAAAAAAAAAACAAACTCCTAGCCGTGTCGCGCACTTAGCAACTTAGCCTCTTTTTACCGAATCTAGTGTTGCCATAAGCTGCGTTTCCATTGCAGTTTTTCGCAAAATAAAACCGATATTTCTAAAATTTTGCAAAGTACAAATACATAATCCTCGTGGAGCAGCTATTTCAGTTGACACTACTGCTGTTGCTGCTGTAACGTCAAAATTATTCCGTCTCCTCCATCCAAACATGACACACCATTTTCACTTGAAGTGAAATGGTCACGTCCCCGTCCGGTATTGTGTAAATGCGTAAAAAAAAGTGTTTCCATGACACTTTTGCGATACACCTCTATATCAATACGTCTGAAAAACCTCCGCATGAGAGCGCCAAAACCTTTTTGCGATGTTTGAGAGGTTTTTTCCATTGCCAGTTTTCCATTGCGATATTTAGGTTTTGCGCAATTCTAGGCGCAATGGAAACGCAGCTATAGAGACAAACACGTTTAAAAAAAATCAGAACTCACACTAAAATTCCAACTAACTTGCAGCTTTTTTGTAGGACTGATTCCAGGGGCGTGAACCTGAACAGGCAATACCTGAATCCCAGCCCGGAGCTGCACCCTTCCATCTACGCAGCCAAAACGCTGCTGCTCTACCACCACACACACAACCAGCAGCGCCGGCGTGACCCCAACTCTCACCTGGGCGGGGCCTCGCGCGCTCAGACCACGCCCCTCAACGCCAAGCCCGCCAATCAGCCCCAACCTCAACCGTTCACCGCCCTCGAAGTCAGCCTGAACCAACGCAACGCGGAGAAGGGCGCCGACCCGGCCGCGCCCGACGTTCCCATGCTGATGGAGAACGGCTGGGAGCGCTCGGACATGGGCAAGGCGGAGCTTAGCGCCTCCCCGAGCTCCTCTGACACCGTGGAATCGGCGGCGTCGACGCAGGAGGAGAACCAGGGACCCGTTCCGGCCCACGAGGGGGGAGTGGCCTATTATGTGGACCTGCACGGCCACGCCTCCAAACGGGGTTGTTTCATGTATGGAAATAACCTTCCTGATGAGAGCCAACAGGTAAAAGTTCCTAATAAAATAATTCAAAAGTTACCTGATGACATTCGCTCGTCATTGCTTTTGAGGCAAATCATTGATTTCATTTCGACGATAATTACGCCCGAGTCGCTTTGAACGACGTCCTTGGCGCGTTTGTTTATCGGCCCGCGCAGTCGCGGCAGCAGATGGGGGGGCCGCGGATACCTCCTCTGATGCCTCAGATCTGCTGTTTACCGTGCCTACTACCTCCTGTGCGCGCAGGTGGAGAACATGCTGTACCCGAGGCTGATCGCCGTCAATTCTGCCCACTTTGATTTCCTGGGCTGCAACTTCTCGGAGAAAAACATGTACGCGCGGGACAAGAGGGACGGCCAGTCCAAAGAGGGCAGCGGGCGGGTGGCCATCTACAAGGCCATCGGGTTGCTTCACAGGTCAGATTTTTTTACGACGTCAAAGAAACATCGATGTTGTGCTTTGTTCTCAACACAACAACACCTGCATGTGCGTATTTCTTAACGCTGTGTTTTTCTCTTCCTTGGCCGTTGACCAGCTACACTTTAGAGTGCAACTACAACACTGGGAAAACCATGAACGCAATCCCATCTGCTTGCCATGACAGCGGACGGGCAACCCCTCCTCCGCCTCCATCCTTCCCTCCCAAGTACACTCCGGAAATATTTGAACAGGTGGGAAATCAGTTGTTTTTTTTTTTTGTAAATGTATGGCTCAAAGTCGAAAAATCGTAAGGTTTTTCATGCAAGTGTTGTATGTTAGTTAGTTCTGTAGTCAAGATGGCACCAACCCAGACCAAAACAAGACCAAGACTGAATATATCAAAGAAAAATAACAACAAAACAACCAATGACCAGGATCTTTTTTTTTTTTAATTCAAGTTTGCTTTCACATAAATGGAACAGCAACATTTAAAAACAAATTGACTATGAATAAGGTGGTGTGTCACAAACAGAGTGTAACAAGGCAGCAGATGGAGTCTTTTCTGTTATCGCGTTATTATCGTGTTATTATCGTGCGGCGTTGGCTGAGTCTCGACCGAGTCTCTTGATCAAAAACCCAGAGTCCTTCCCGTCCAACACGGAGACATCGCAGAGTAAAAAAGAGTCCCAGACGAGACCCAACAAGACCCTTCAAAAGTGGTCTGGAGACCAAGACCAATCTCAAGTACTCCAACACTAATGTTGTCATAAGACCTGAACACGGGTGTAATATTGAACATATATTCTTCTTACCATCCTTAATGCATTACAATAATCTTCCCTAATGCTCAAGTACATCTGATTATTTCTTCAACAAACATTCCATTTCCAGAGGCCTGTTCACCGTTACATTGTTGACTCCACGCCCACTGGTACTGCTTATCACTGTTTTAACTGCTCCACCTCCCCCTCCGTCCAGGTGGGGCGTGCCGTGGCCATCTCGGCCCTGGACATGGTGGAGTGCAACCCCTGGTCGAGGCTGGTGCTGTCGGAGCACAGCTGCCTCACCAACCTGCGGGCCTGGATCCTCAAGCACGTGCGCAACACCAAGGGCCTGAACGCGCACGTCAACTCGCACACGCCGCTCAGAATACACCACAGCGGCGGCGGCAAGGCGTCACCGCCAAAGAGCTTCAACACGTAAGCGCACAAAGAGGTCACACGTGTCTTCTTCTTCTTCTTCTTCTTCTTCTTCTTCTTCTTCTTCTTCTTCACTTTATTTCTCACTGTCACTCTTGTCTCACTCCCCCAGCTGCCTGACGGGCTCCGCTTCAGAGAACGCCCTCAACCGGGTCCGGTGCAACAGCCACAGCAGCAGCAGCAACCAGACGCCCTCGCCAAAGATGCACAGCTCCCCGAGCTTCACCTTTGGCTGCCCGCCCCCTCGAACGCACGCCAGCGCTCACGGGGGCAGCGTACGCGGCGGCGGCGGCGGCGGCGGCGGCAACAGGACGCTCGGACCAGCGCGAGGTAGGTTTGCCTGGTGTTTGAGACACATCTGTCATCTCTCCCACTGCTGTAACAAACTGATCAGAGAGGCTAACAATGTGCTGTAGCTAGTTGCTAGCGTGCCCAAGACTGAAGGGATATAAATACAGAGACGCAGACTTGACAACCTGGGCGTCTGCAGCTACGACCACCGCATGCCTCCATCACCTCTGACCCTGAGTGTGTGTGTGTTTGTGTGTGTGTGCAAAGTCTTTGCTACATGAATGTCAATTTTCGCCTCACTAAATGTCCAACCCACACACACAGGCCCCTGTCACGGTGCATCAAGGCTGCATTTCATCGTTGGTTAATTTCATTTAAAGCGATGGTCCCATTGAAATTAACAATCTATTACCATATTTTACGGACTATAAGTCGCACTTTTTTTTATTTCTTAGTTTGGGTGGTCATGCGATTTATAATACGATAATATGTTCCATGTACATTACGTGCCGTGTTTTGTTGGTGGCTGTTCAAACTGCAAGTCAGTGCAGACTGTGTTCACATGATTAGCCCCTGGCCAGCACCACGTTATTCCTCGCTTTATTGTTACAACTTGCCTTTACAGATTAAATGTCTGTTCACGGTGTTGGATTTTGTAAAATAAACCCCCCCCCCCCAAAAAAAAAAATACAAATTCTAGTCCAGTGTGACTTGTACATGTTTTTTTTTTCTTCTTCTTCATGACCTGTTTCTTGACTTTTACTCCGCAGCGACTTGTAGTCCGAAAAATACGGTGTCTATTTTCTACTCGCCACTATATTCATAGAGGCGCTGGTGACACTTTCCCCCTACAGCATGTGGGCCACGTACACAAATATGGAGGAAAAAAAAAACAATATTCCAAGTCTCCTTTGCCTTCTCTGCCGATTCCAAAAATCACCTGGGCCTCGCGTCACCGTCACAGTGGTGTTTAGAAAACAGATGCAATTTCGACCGTTCCTTGTAACCTTTGACCTTTGACCCCCTCTTGCCAAACGTATCCACACCTTCCAGAGTTTGTTTGCCAGTGAGAGCGTTTGAGCTGTCTCAAGCCCTCACGCGATCCCCCCGCATGACTCTGCATATGCACGTGCACGCCTCCGTGTGTGTGTGTGTGTGTGTGTCTCCCTAGAGCCCAATAAGCCTCAGGAGAAGAGACGCCCTCCCCACCACCGCTCTGTCCTGAGGTCTCCGGGCAACAGCCACGCCTCCTCCCGCCCCCGCCCCCCACTCTCACCCCCTTCCTCGTCCTCGTCCTCGTCCTCCTCAGTGTGCGCGGCGGCGGCGGGCTCGGCGGCGGCGGCCTCGGCGGGCTCCTGTCCCCTCCCGGCTCCGGTCAGCATGACAGGTCTGTACTCCCTGCAGTCCCCCAGCCTCTCCACCTTGCTCCCCTCCCTGCAGGCCCTGCCCCGGCCCAGGCTGCTCTCCAAGCTGAGCCCCCTGCTCCTCCAAGGCCTCCCGCCGCCCACCACCACCACCACTCCCACCGGGAC
This sequence comes from Nelusetta ayraudi, assembly GCF_046127955.1. NCBI lineage: Eukaryota > Metazoa > Chordata > Actinopteri > Tetraodontiformes > Monacanthidae > Nelusetta > Nelusetta ayraudi. Next base: position 707,128 of record NW_027466150.1, on the reverse strand, counting down.
CCCCCAGGACTCGTTATAACCTTAAGAGAGAGATTGGGTTTGAGTGTGCTTGGACGCACTGCGCGCGAGTGAAAAAGGCCTGAAGTAGCTCAGCGGGTTTCTTTTTTTTTTTTTTTTTTCTTTCTTTTTCTTTTTTTTTTTTTTTTAAAACAAAAACCGAAAGTTGAATCAAGAGGCTCTTTGTTCCAGAAAGCGACTCTACAAAGTCTGAACAAGTGCTAAACCCCCCAATTTGATCAGGTGTGAGTGAGTGAGTGTGCGTGTGGGGAAAAAGCATCCTTGGTGCTAGCTCTTGTAAAACTTTCTAAAAACACTATGGTTTTATAAGCCCGTGTCTCTGCAGTGCGGGCACGTTAAGGTGAAGGTGCGTTTGAGTGTTTCAAGTGTTGCTCAGAGGAAAGTGGTGATCAAACTGTTGTAGCGTGCAGATGTTTGGTTGTGTTCTTCTGCTCTCTTATTGAGTTTCATGAGCCGTTGCCTTGTTAACAAGCTTACGGTTGATGAGTCGTTTATTTTGTATTTATTTTGTCCAGAGTTCTTTTCCTTGGAGAAAAAAAAACTGAGCTTAATCGGCAACGGCCATGTTTTTTTTTGTTGTTGTTTTTTTTAGCTTGTTTTTCTGTGTGGTGGTGAGCTCCCTGTTGTTCCCTGTCAAATCTCACTGTGCAATGTGTTTGTTGCAGGCTGACCACACAGTTTGAACTGAAGACCGAATGTGAAACGCTTACTGTCTCAAAAGTTCTGTTTTAAAGGACCGCGGTTCAGTTTTTCATGTGAATTTTTATCCTCCTCCTCCTCCAGATATTTATTTGTGTCTTGAGTTCTGAAAGTCCAACGACTCTTAATGTAAATCTAGTCTTTGTCTTGATATTTGATGTCATGTTGATTTGATGTCACGTGAACCATGAAGCAATACGAAAACACTCCAGTTTACGTTGAGAAGGTGCGACTTTCCTCGTCGAACCTTCCTACTTGCCTTCTTCCCATGAAATGTTACACGGTGAACATGATTGTTATGCTGTAAGCACACGCGTACGGTGAAGCTAATGGTGACCGGCAGAGGGTTAAAAATGACTCGCGTCTCGTAAGAACCGCTGATCATCAGTGGAACGTTAGTTTGTTTCTCTTTAATTGCTCTCATAGTTGTTGTTTTTTAAACCCGGTATTTGGTTGACGTTTCAGGACCAACCAAATTCAGATGTCCTTAAAAATAAAAAATAAATAAAAAGTAGAGACAAGGCCCGGGTAGAAGCAGGAGAAACTTTTCCAACCAGATAATTCATTGACTGGAATCAAAGTAGCATCCAGGAAAAACTGGCCTGGCCTGGACCTGCTGTGGCGACGGTGCTGCTCCGGTACTGTGCAGATGTAGTTTGAGACGTGTGCCTTCCCCTCCGTGTCTTTCAATTCTGGAGGCTTTGCTAACTGTCAGTTGTTTTTTTCAAAAACCAGTTCTGAAAGGTTTTGCGATCTGAAAGGGCATCGGCAGCGCCGCCCTCCTGTTTCCTTTGGAGTTTGGCTCCGCAGGAAGCCGGTTTTGAGGTAACGGCCCGACAGTGTGGCCACATGCAGGTCGCTGCTGCTGCCAAAGGAGCCGGTCGTGTTTATATAGCTTTTGTCAGCCGTATTTAACGCAGAGGAAGTAGTGAATTATGACTCTTCTTTGACAATGGTTAGTGTGTTCTGTGGTTGTTTTCACGAGGAAATTTGATGTTCATGTTTTCACCTTTGTTTCAGCCCGAAATATATAACCCGTATATATACACCACCAGTCAAAGGTTTGGACACACACTTCTGATTTAATGGTTTTTCTTCCATTTTCATGACTATTTACATTGTAGATTGTCGCTCAAGGCATCAAAACTATGAATGAACACATATGGCATATGTATTAAACAAAAAGTGTTAAATAACTAAAACAAGTTTTATGTTTTAGATGATCTAGAATAGCCACCCTTCATATAAAATATATATTACATATTTAGGTTTTTAACATTTTTTTTTCTTTTCCCGCACTAATCCGCATATCTTGGTCATACGTTTGACGTCTTCAGTATGTGTCTATATTATAGGAAGTAGTAAAGATGAAGAAAAAGCAGCTGTGTCCAAACCTTTGTCTTGTGCTGTATACATATACATATATATATATATATATATATATATATATATATATATATATATATGTGTTTGTGTGTAAAACGTCATCATCCAGAATGATAGAATTACTCCAAATTGAAACACTTTGTATTGCCACATTCCCACCTGTCTCTACTGCCTTACACTCCTGATGAGGATCGTGTGGTTCCCTCCTTCCAGTGTGGTGCTAAACATTCCATACTAGACTGTGTTTGCTGTGCAACATTCACTTTCCGATTACGCTGCTGTCTTTTACCACCTCTCTGTTTATTCTCTCGAATAAAAGGAAGAAAACAAAACATTTGTTACAAAGCGCCTCCCACGTGTGGGTCCTCTGCTGTCTTCTGCTTCTATGTGTGTTTTCTGTTCTGTTCAGACTTTTTTTTTCTGTAAAAGCAGTTTGGCTCCAGTTGTGTTTAAACTCTTGAAATCCCCTGTAGACGTTGAAGGTCCCATATGATGGGAAATTCACCTATACAAAAGAATTGTATGTTTCTTTCCAGTCCAATTCCTTATTTTTACCCTTCATTTATTTTTCTTACTCGCTCCATATTTCAGGAAATATTTCCTGAACTTGCAGATGTTGGTATTTGGCCCTTTCTGATGACACAAAGAGCACTGACGTCTCACTGGTGCTGGTCAATTCTGCCCCTCTGTTGCCACCTTGCAAACACAGGAGATATCTAACCAAACATCTGTTTTAGCTGGCAGCTAAATCCCTGTATTTTTTTTGCTGCCAGATCTGCGGCTTAGTGCCAGTCATTTGAGTCATTAGTCCTGAGTCTGAGTTTAAAAATCAAATATCTGAAAATACGAATAATATGGGAACTTTAAAAAAAAAAAAAAATTTTTTTTTTTTTTTTTTTTTTTACAAATGCCTTTATGTCTCTGTATTTGGTTAACAGGCCTCAGCTGCACAGACTTTCAGGGTGGTGGTCGTCCCAGATCAGTGGGCTGGTCCAAGCTGCCTCTACCTGCACGTGTCGGGTGTGGGGGTAGAGGCGGCCGAGCTCCTCATTCTGCAGAGGAGGTTTGCCAATTGCTGACAACTCAGTCAACAGAGAGCCGAGCACTTTCTTCTTTGCAGTATTTCTGTTGTTGTGCTGCCTCCAAAAAACACCTGAATGTCTCCTTCTGTCGCAGGGTTCCAATAACTCAGGACCAAAACCTGTTATTTCCCCTGTCAAATTTGGCAAGTGAGTCAGTCGTGTTTAAGGAAGCGTTTAAAGACCCAGCGTGTAAGACTTAGGATCATCTATTGGTCAGAAAATGTATTGCAAATCATATTGATCTGACATATTTATGTTGTCAGAGTATAGTCATAAAAATAAATGTCCTGCCAGTAGATTGGTTTAAATGTTACACACTGGGACCTTAAATCTCACACCTTTTGTTCAGGTTAAAACCCATGTGTTTAGTCAGAAAATCATGACAAATACAAAATACATATCTGTCCCGACAGCATCATAACTGCTGGGGGGCGTAGTGACTGGCGGTATCGAATACTAACCTCTCTGTTGCCCTACCAGGTCGGAACTGTCACCTCACATGAGCCGCATCCCTGTCCGGCACAACTCATCATCTGAAACTCCGCCAACAAATCACAGAAAATCATCCGCAAATAACACAGTCTCGTCAAGAGACAAGGACAAGTCGGCCACCATAAAGGTCTGGAAACTGCTCAGACCTGGTCTCCATCGACATCTGTCACTTTCAGGCACGTAGACGCTCGCTCCCAATGGTTACTGATGATCACAAGGAGTCTGGTATAGAATAAATAAGGATTTGAATGGTGAAACACTGAGGATATTTTCGACATAGTCCTCTAGAATCTAGAGTATTCACACTAAAGCTGTAGTCTGAATTCTAGAGCCTTTCTTTAGCCTTTCTCCACCCAGCAACCTAAGCTGTTGCTTACTTAATTACAGGCTAATGTTAGCAATTTGCTATTTCACTCAATACAGGTTTTTTTTTTTTTTTTGGGGGGGGGGGGATAGATAAGTTCACTCTACTCTCACTCCCATTTAATTATATAATTAAATAATTTTTTATTATTTATTTTAAATCTATTTTGGCATGGTGCATGGCAGCTGTTTCTGGACTTGCTGCAGTGGAGAAACTGCACAAAAATCACGCTGTTGTATTCGCTCCGAAGGTGTGCCAGGGAAAGATTGCGCCATGCAGTTAGCCTCCAAGGCGCTGACGAAGAAGAGCGCCAACAAGAGCCGCAACTGCAAAGGGAAATCTTTAATAGAGACCACCGCTGAGGCTGAGGACGCTCTGCATCAGGTGACAGATACACACATGCAGATTCAGTGTGTGCCGGTGCACCCTTAGAGGAAAAGATATGACATTATGGAACCTGATGAGGTCGTGTGGTGTGTTTTAAGGTGGAGGAAACTCCTGGATTGCCTGTTCCCGATACGATTTTCGTAAAACAGTGACCCTTTGTGGAGACACCTAGGAACTGCCCAGAAGAGGAGGCACAGCGCTGTATTTGTTGTACGTCTGCGTTTGTACGCTGTCAGTCACTGTAAATTGCGATGCGCAAACTACAACGACAGACAGGGTGTTTCTATATTAAGGGATCACGTGGCCCTGATTCATGTGCAATACGACATTTACAGTTGAGTAAAAGCATTGCCGTTTCAACACAGACAGACCTACGTGCCTCAATCTCTGAAAACCACAGCTGTTATCGAGATGCACCGTACATACTCGCTGATGACAAACTTGAAAAAAAAATGTATGAAATTTAAGCAATTATCTCTATACCTCACATATCTGCTTTTTTCTAGTGATAGTCCATCACTGCTCATGCTCCTCCTCCCTTTAAAGTATTGTAATTGCACTCTGACCAACACTGTTTTTGCACTCTAAAGCCACTTTCACTGCTGCAGCAAGCGTGTGATTCCCACGTATATTAACACGCACAACAGCACCCTTTACAACCACCACATTCCCAGTGACAAATTGTGAAGTGCAGCTTTATTTTCTCCCGGAAGTAGGCACAGAAAGTGTCTGATGGCTTCTCCCCCCCCCCCCCTCCTACTTGAACTTTCTTGGTCTCCTTTTCAAAGATAAAATTGTTATGCAGAGTAGTTTTTCAACTAGTGATCATTTGTGTTTACAAATTTTTTGAATGGAAATGGATTTTTTTTTTTCTTTAAAGTTTGTTTTAAAAGCTGAGAAGATTGAGGAAATCCCTGAGACTTCTGACGTCAAGGAAGAATTTACATGGAACTGCTTCCCTGCAACTACTGGCCAAAAAAAAAAAGCTGTGCAAATGACCTATTTCTATTACCAACTAGACCAAAACCATAGTCTAATGGTAGACGGGGGCCAGTTCTTCAGTAAACACCATCCTCGTAAGACCTTTCCTTTCACATTCCTCTACAGGTTTATTCTCAATAGCAAACACTTAAAAGTGTTCCTATCAATATTGTGTGAAAAATGTTACAGGAGGTGTGTTATTATTTACCATATCTTAAAAGAATCTGTGACTGGAGAACCTTTTCAACTCTAATAAAAGGGACTTTGAAAAAACAAAATCCATGCTTGCTTTAATTCACTGTGAATAGTTGTGTGCAGAAGAGGTGAATGACCGATGCGGATATAGTCAACATATTTTATTTATTTATATATATAAAATAAAAAAAAACACCGCTGTGCAATCATACAAAGATTTATCTTTTGACCACAGGACTGGGAGAAGGGGGGGGGAATGTTGTTTCCATGTTGGTGAGAATCCCATCTGTCCTACGGAATGAGAAGATGATGAACTGGGTCAAAAAGGTGCTTAACTTTGAGAAGAAGGAAAAAGACACTTTCCAGTTTGAGGCTGAATATGTACCTGACACTAGGAAACACCATGCATTTTGATCAAACAGACGAGACTCACATTTCCAAAAATGTTGCCATATTTCAATCCTGTTTCTTGGGATTGTTGACGGCGACGTAGTGATACAGCACAACCAGAAGGAATAATGACACGCCAAGCATGTTGGCGAATATGGCCAGTTGCACGTCTGTCACCATTCTGCGAATGATAAGGGGACACGTTAGCTGTTATTAGTGGAAACCGGGACATTGTTTACAGTGGATTTTGAAATATTTTTGTCATTCTATTGCGGAGCTAGATTCTTAGGTTAATAGAACAGCACAGATTATTCATTTGATATTCACAAAAGAAGGAAATACGATTTTGAACGGAGAAATGTGACTTAAGGGTTATTAGATAAAATGACCAAGAAATGGCTGCACGAATGATGATAATGGAAACAATCACCATCAATTACAAAAGACTACGTTGTAAAGAATTTGGAAGAAGGAGCGACAGCAATCTGACGTTAGCCACTTCAGCCTAGTTACTTGCAGGCAAGCTAGCAGCAAAACAAAGTAAGAATTTGATATATCTGTCAGAATATGCAATGTAAACGCATAACATTAAATAAAAAAGCAGCCTTCCGTTGTTCTACGAGAGATTACTTACGTGTCTGCTTTCTTTATACTGTTTTAGTCTAGACTCGAGCAATTTACCAGCGCCGCAACAGCAAGCAAGAAAATCCACTGCTAACTTCCGGTTTAACCGGAAAGCCACGTCACTTTTAGGAGCACGATAGTAGCGATGTCATAGCATCGTTTTAGAAGAGCTTGGGGAATTTTAATACAAATGTATAAATAGTAGTTGGATATAGCTCCATAATCACAAATCTTTCTGAGTTTGTTGTAAATAATATGAAATTATTTATTTGAATCTACCCCACCCTGCTTTCGCCCTATTACAGCTGGGATAGGCTCCACGTATGCACTCCAACAACCCTGCGCAGGAGAAAGCAGTTAAATTGATGGATGGATGATTTAACGTAAATCTCGTACATTGGAGAAATATATCAGCGTGGCCACTGCCATGCTTCACAAAAAAGTTAGAAAAATTATTCCTGCAAAATATTTCGTAGCTTCTGGTCCACACCGATGTCCCATGTAATTCTGATCTTCCTCCAAGCCAGAAGGGGGCGATAAATAAACTGGTTATGGAGGAAGTATCCACTCCGAAGGAGTGGCTCCAATGTTGCGACATCGCCTCACCCGGCGTGAACGACACCCTCCAGGCTAGATGATACTCCGACTTGGCAGCTAGCATACTGTATTTACACTAAAAAAAAATAAAAAATAAAAAATAACACACAACACACCACCTCCATCAATTACCCCGCGGAGCCGGACAATACAAACATGGCTCTTTACGAGTATGTCACCAAGGAGCAGCTCGCAGGCTTCGACAAGTACAAGGTAATGAATATTGATCGATAGACCTTTGCTAGCCGCTTGCTTAGTGTATTTCTGGTCAATTGCTAACTGCCTAACACTGGGCACGGTGTTCCCTTAGCATGAAGTGTGTGTAGCTATGCCGCAATCATGCGTCGTGTTTGTCAGTTCCCGTCAAAAAAATAAAAGCGTGGTTTTACGTCCGCCGAACTGACCCTTATATTCACGACAGTATTATTCCTTCGGGGCAAAACATTTAACCCGTTTCCGTGTGCTTGCTTGTAAAGCTTACTTTTGAATGATGTTGTAATTGCTTGAGACATCTATGTTGTATTTTAAATTTGTATAGCCGGAAGTCACTTTGTTTACCCATCTCCCACTTTACATAGCGCATTTGTGCTAATAAGCTAACACTTAGCTCCTAGCTACGATTTCCTTTCTGGACTGTCGTGGCTCTGACTTTACTGAGCATATCCTTCTTAAATATGAGAAATCTGATCTATGGTCCATTTGAAAGGGTTGACATATCGCTGGCTTTTACTTATACGAAACGGCACAGGGTAAAGTTACACCAAGGGCTGCTACAGTGTTTCTAGGAATCCCCTCAGCTTCTCGCAGTAACGATACACCGATGTGAGACTGAGGGCCACCGGCGGATGTTTTAAAATTGAGATCACATTTACTGATGCTCCAGATTCTGAAGCGTTTTAGCCAATAACACCCCGCCAGCACTTCATAAGAACACCGCACTCAGTTTCCATCACGATGAAGACCATGGCGAAACGGACCCTTAAGATGAATTTCTCATCTCACATTGCCTCTGCATTAGGCCAGTGTTGACTCCTGCTTCAGGGAAACAAGAATGTAAACCAAAATGAATTGATTGCTTTCCCCACTCTCTGTTGAGAAAAAAAAAAAAGAAGAAGAAGACAGTGAAATGCCTATTGCTGTCCAAATGCAAGCTGAGATGACCACCGGAATTCAAACTATTTGCTTAAATCCAAGCGCAAACAGGACGTTAAGAAAGTCTCATTAGAATTTGTTTTTCAAGACTCTATCGCCCTCCCATCCCGTTCAAGTTTACAAAGAATTATATCATTGGATGATTCACAAACACTCACAAATAAACCATGCAAGACAGCCATAAAAGCAATAGGACACCAAGATTCCCAACATAAGCGTTTACTTCTTTCTTTCTTTCTTTCTTTCTTTTGTTTTGAAAGTCCTTGCGTGTGTACACAGGGTAATAAGTTGTGTGAATGCAATTGCAAGGGAATGTTGACTTATCTGCTTTACAAACTGTAAAGCCTGTAGTATTTATTGATTTATTTATTCGTAATTATTTCTGCTTAATGCTCACCAGCTTTACCTGTTTTGCTCTGCAGTACAGTGCGGTGGACTCCAATCCCCTGTCCATCTATGTCATGCACCCTTTCTGGAACTTTGTTGTTAAGGTGAGAAAACCTCCTGTGTCTACACATCATTGTTTTAGGGCTCTTTTTCCTATTGCATCGTCTGCAGTGTTGTCTCTGAATATTCAGGGTTTGCTGTCCATCTCTGTCTCAACAGTTTTTACCGACCTGGCTGGCTCCAAACCTCATCACATTCACAGGATTCATGTTCCTCGTGTTAAATTTCGTCATGTTGGCTTTCTACGATTTTGACTTCAACGCCTCCGGTACGTACTCTTTACTGCTTAATTATTATTCCCTTTGTGACAGCGTGCATCATTTTCACCTTCTAGACCGATTGCTCCTATTAGGAAGCGCACAGGAGGAAAGTCATTAATGGTCATTTAACATGTGAAAGGCAAAGTCCAGTGTTCACTTCAACTAGACAGGCGACAGTGGCTCTGAGTGAGTGAGTCACCTCACCCATAAAATCTAACTGAAGAATATCGGTGAAGAGTAGACGCCCTGCAAAAGAACTGAGCTCGGGCCTTCAAGCCCGTCTTATTCAGCGATGTCTGAGCACGGCTTAATGACGAACGTGCACACACACCTGCACACACTCTGTTTCACCCGATTGACATTTTAGTATTCACATGAACAGAAACGACAGCGATTCCTCATTGCCGACTGCTGCGAGGGGCCGAGAGAGAACGTTGTTTATTGACATTGTATGTGTCTCAGTTGCAGGACATGAACATGTGCCTAGTTGGGTCTGGGTTGCTGCTGGCCTTTTCAACTTCTTGGCCTATACGCTCGGTGAGTCTGGACCCCTGCAGGTCCAGTCTGTTGTCTTTTGGGACATTTTTCTGCATTGGAATGTATTCTGCACTGTGACTGAGAGACCTTGGTTATGCTTTATTTTGAAGGAATCATAAGCTCTGGTCAGATTTTATGTTTTTGTTTTTTCTTTAACATTATGCTGCTATAAATAAACTCTAATTGTAATTTGAGATTTTGTGGTGGGGGGTTGCATTATCATGTACATTTTGCTGCTGGTAAATGTGTAAAGAAACTACTAGTCATTCTCAAACATGTATATCTGCCATTGTGAGTTGATACAGGTACATTTCAAAAATGGCGAAAAGTTCAATATTCTTTTCTCAGTCATTTCAGAAAGTGAAACTGTTATTTTAGGGTAGATTTGTCACACAAAGTGAAGTATTTCAAGCTTTTTTTTTTCTTGTAATTTTGATGATTAGGGCTTTCCATCAATGACAAGCTAAGGTCTTTGAAAATTAGAATATGTAATCAAAAAAGAGTGCACAAATGTCAGACTTCTAAAAAAAAAAAAAAAAAGTACAGTTGAGGCCAAAATTATAAGCCCCTCCCCCTTGTGAAATTTGACAAATTCTAGATTTCTCTATGGAAAGGAACACGTGTCTGTCGTGTATTTGTTTCCAAAATAATCAAAACAGCAAGTCAAGTAAGTTTGATAAGGATATTAGATACTCTGAGTGAATGAGACATTAGCCATTAATAGTGGCCATTGATAGTCAATAGTAGATCCTTTCTAAGCCACAACTGAACACAACCTCTCAGCGTAGTTCTTTACTAGGATGGCACAGGTCTGCAGAGGAATTTTGGCCCATTCTCTCATTGCAGTTTGCTCCAGCTGGCACAGATTGTGTAGTTTCCAAGCGTGTGTCTGTGCTGCTACATGCAGCCTCCTCTGCAGAGAGGATTATGGCTCTTTGCAGATACATTTCGGCCCATTGTGCCAGTGTAGGCAGGCAGGCAGGCAGCTCCGACAGAGCTGGCGCTGCTCGGAGCGAAAGAATTTGCAACATTCCTATGCGTGCAATTCATCCGCGGGCGCCATTAACAAGACAGTCTGTCCCCTTTTGTTTCGTGGCGCTCAGACGGTGTCGACGGGAAGCAAGCCCGCCGCACCAACTCCTCAACACCACTAGGGGAGCTCTTCGACCACGGCCTGGACAGCTGGGCCTGCATCTTCTTCGTGGCCACCGTCTACTCCATATTTGGGCGCGGGGAAAGCGGCGTCAGCGTTTCCATACTCTACTACATCCTATGGGTGGTGCTCTTCTCTTTTATTCTGTCCCACTGGGAGAAATACAACACCGGCATCTTGTTTTTGCCCTGGGGATACGACGTCAGCCAAGTGGTGAGGAGGACAACACGCACAGAGCTTCAGCGATGGTTGCTGTAAAGAGAAATTTGGAAGGATCACAATCGTTTTGAAAAAAAAAAAGTGATTTGTTGGGTTTCGTCTCTTTTCAGACCATCTCTCTGATTTACGTGATCACTTCTGTGGTGGGCGTGGAAACGTGGTACAAGCCAATCCTCTTCAACTTCCTCTACAGAGACCTTTTCACCTTAATGATCGTCGGTAAGCGCCGTTTGTTGCCTACGTTGAATTTGCGGCGCAGCAGAAACTGAAGACACTTATTTTTGTCTTTCAGCCTGCTCCTTCACTGTGACTTTGCCCATGAGCCTCTACAATGTACTGAAGTGAGTCGATCTTTCTCCACACTGCACCTTGCTGTTTGAGTTTTTTGTTATCCACAGCGCTCTGAGCTTCTTCTTTTCTCTTGTTCCCCAGAGCGTATCGCAGCAACTCGCTGAAACACCACAGCCTGTACGAGGCCTTTCTGCCCTTCCTCTCTCCCGTCCTCCTCTTCGTCCTGTCTACAATTTGGACAGAGTTTTCCCCATCCAACATCATGGATTTGCAGCCCAGGATTTTCTACCTCATGGTGGGCACAGCCTTCGCCAACGTCACGGTAAGCTCCTCCCGCTTCCTGCGACAAAAAAAAAACCTTCTCGGTGCTGCCCCCTATGCTTGGTAGACCAATATGCAGGGTGTCCGAAAGAATTTGACATCATTTTAAAAGCAATTATCTTGAACACTACTAAGTGGAGCTCAATCAAACTGAGCAGTTTCGGTGTTGAACACCATAAGTTTATTAAGGGACCAATTTCGTAAGTGTTAAATATGTGCCGTGTCACAACTGGGTGACTGTGTGCGAGCGGATTCCAAGACGCAAAATTTTGGCTCAACCTGAAAACAGAACAAAATTAAAACGTCAAATATAAAATCTTGATCTGTTTCTACATTCTGTGAAAATTTGAGGTTATTTCAACAAGAATTGCCAAAGTCATTGGCCTGCGAAATGATGTCAGCTCCAACAGAGCCTGAAGAATTTAAAAAGAAATCTCCAGCTAAAGCGGCTTTGGACGATAACAATATTTGTTTTGTTTGTTTTTATTCATGCGTACATATCTGCATTGGTCCCGCAGTGTAAGCTGATTGTGTGCCAGATGAGCAACACACGCTGCCAGCCGCTCACCTGGCTGCTGCTTCCCATGGCGCTGGTGGTGGCGCTGGCGGTGACCGGCGTGGTCGGCAACGAGGTCCTCCTGCTCTACCTGTGGACGGCCGCCGTCATACTAGCACACATACACTACGGCGTGTCAGTGGTAAGTGCTCGCTCATTATTGTCTGAACTGATTCATTTCAGGCTCGGTCTGTCGGCGTAGACCTGTGTTGGTCCTCACTTTACTTTTATCACTTCACTTTCTCAGTGTTGAATTAGACACTTAGTTCTTTTTTTCCCTATTTTTTCTCCCCCCCCGTCCCCCACTCCCACAAAACAACATTTGAAGTATCAAGTTAAAAATACACCTCGCACCTCGTCATCTACCCCTTGTCTGCAAATTAAAAAAAATCCACACTGTTTGTTCGTTCATTCATTTAGTCATCTGTTTGTTTAATTTCCCTCAGGTACAACAGCTTAGCAGCCACTTCAACATCCTGGCCTTCTCCCTTAAAAAGCCCAATAGTGACTGACAGGAGGAGGAGCGAATCGGCTTGAAGGGGGCGGAGGTTTAGGCTCCTCTGCTCAGCGACACTTCACTCTCATCACCGCGGACACCGCTTTCCCTCCCCCCCTCCCCTCCAGCCATCAGGATGCAGCAAGTGGACTGGGCCATGGCCTGTTTGTTATTATTACTTTTCTGTTTGTTCTCTTTTTTTTTGCCCCTTCCCCCCTCCCGTAACCCGTAGTGTGGCGCACAGACATACACAAACTCACACACAAATTACCAAAACACGCACGCTCGAGAAAATGTAAAGACAACCCAAACACTGGTCTCTGAGAAAGGGGCGGGGCCTCAACGCTTCGGCTTCCCATCACTGGTGACTGTTCAGCTTAGTCGAGCCGATTGGTTTGCAATTGTTTCCTACGGAAATGTGCTCCAGTCGTGACGACAGGAGCCGCACACACACACACACACACACACACACACACACGCACACTCGCTCAGACTCAGTATTCTGCTTTCATGCAGATTGCGGCAGGTATTTCATATACGCAAGTGCAACAAGACACACACACACGCACACATTCAGTATTGTTATGAATGTATTATATGCCTTGGGAAAACGCCGTTTTAATTTCTATTGAATGAACAGGAATGTCTCCGTTCATTCGTCGCGTTCCGACGTGTGACTGAACCTTCCCACTGTGGCCAGACGCGTCCTCGCTACTTTTCCATTTGGGAATCCTCGTGCTACATGTTTGTGTGTGGGGGGGGGGGCATTTCATCATCCAAATGTAAAGTGTCGAGAAGAAACAGACAGCCACTCCTGTAAATCACTGTACATAAAAAAAAAAAACCCACCAGTTAATTCCACACTGTTTCTTGCTCGTCACCCGGCGAGCAGGTGTGGATGGTGTTGGACCAGGGCAGGAACGGACCAGGGTTACCTCTCAAGCCCTCAAACTCTGCTCACCCTTCCTGTCCAAGCACTGGCCTTCTGGCTCTACCTTGCCCTCTCCCTCTGAGGTGTTGTGTCTTCTTGCTGATTCCTTTTGGTTTTTTTATTTTATTTCAATTTTATTTTTTTTTGTTCATTTTAATTTTTTATTTTTATACGTCTGTTTTCATTTCACACTTTTTCCGTGGAAAGATTTTGTGGTTTTAGTTGTGCCACGCTTGAATGAAGAGTGCGTTCAAAAACCAGTGACGGAGCGGACTCACTCTGAGGGAACAAGCCAGCACAAGGGACGCCGCAAGACCCCTGGTGTCTCTGTCTTTTCTTGCTCTGTCTCTTGTCTTATTATTAAACACTGTTGTTTTCTGCCATCAATAGCCAGTCAGCGGTACCTGCAGACTCGACATTTGTTTTCGTTTTGTTTGTTTTGTTTTCCGAGCTACTACAACAGAAATGGTTTTGTCAATGTGCTTGTTGTGTGGATGATACGTGTGTGTTCTCGCCAAGAACAACCCGAGTTTGTCGGGTCTCCGTTTGAAACGTACCGGGAGAACCTGGAGATCACTCACATTTCAAGCATACAGCGCTAAGAGTTTGCCGTCAACAGTTTCAAACCCGAGTACTCAACATGCTAAAACATTGCACTTTATGGGAAGCAGGCGAATGCCTCAAGACTCTGAGGGGAACCTGAACCCCGATGAAAAGGGGAGAACGCGTTTCCCTCAAGTCAAACGCAGACGCTTTTCGTGCAGTAGAAACAAGATGAAACCTGATTCAAAGTCTGACAACGATAGAGGCACTGCTGGTTAAATGTGTACCTGGGAATGCAGAGGATCATTTACACCATTTACTAGACTGAAAATGTAAATAAATTGTGAATAACAAAGCCTTGAAGTCTTGCTAGGCCGAATTTGGGAGAAGCTAAGATCCGCATCTGCTGCATTAGTCGAGTGAAACAGCTGGATTCTGAGGAAAAGCGGTCATGCAGTTTATCAGTTTAAAATTTAATTTGACAGTCTTGGTGAAGCCTGACATCTGTGATTATGGAGACCATGAATTCGTAGTGATATGTTTATGTGGTGGGTACATGCACTGTCTGAGTGTATTATATCCTTTGTTCATATCTAATGTATGGGTATAGTCTGTGTGTTTCAAGACATGTATAAATACATTCTATATGTTCTTAATATTTGGTTTGTTTTTTTAATTATTTTTGGACATGTTGAGATTTAGCTTTCTGCTAATTCATATTATGCTAAACGATGATAGCACAGTCATTTAAATGAGTTTCGGGCAGATGAAAAAAAAATCTGGAATTTTCTTGCCCCAGAAAAAATAAGAAGTATTGTAGTGTGTCGTTTATATGCCTTTATAACATTGTGTAGACATGCATCGAGTTGTGAAGACCCAAATCTGCCGCTGTGAGGCGCTTCCGCGTTATGTTAATTCTTTTTTTTCCTGCAACAGAGTTCAACAAGGGCCCGCCTCTACTGGCTTCTGATTGGCCACAGGAGTACCTCCCTACTCGGTGCTACACTACTGGTATCGAAACCAAACATTAATGATAACCCAATCAGGAGCGAGTACACGGGGTGCTATGCTGAACTCTGTTGTAGAAAATGAAGTAAATAAATAAACAAACAAACAGCGCGGGGGTCCATGATAACTTCTGCTACCGTAACAACCGGCGTTTGAGTTTGCGCACGTTTTTAAAATCAAACTCAAAATCAAAAACTTGGGGACAATTTCGTTGACAGGTCGTCGAAAAATTCCAGAAAATCGGGTACTCACGGTCACCCTACTACAACTACTGAATGTGTACATAGATTTGCAGTCTTTCGATTCTTTAATTAATGCCCACATAATACTCACTATTCACGACATTATTTTTCGCATGAATTAATTCGCAGTAATTCAAATCGTTCTGTTGTCATCATCTTTCACCCTCTTTTTGTTTCGCCGTTCATTATCCCCAAGAAGCGACACCACCGAAGAAGCCGTGCGCATTCTCCCTTCCATCCTTAAGGCAAGGCCACCGCATCTGAGGAGGGAGGGGGAGGGGAGGGAAACACCGCAATCCGACCGCCCGGCTGCTGGACGTTGCGGGTTCTTCTTCTACTCTTTTTATTCCTCCAGCCCTCCCCCTTTTCCTTGCGCATTGACGCTGGATGAACGACAACCAAACCTGATGCCCACGTTCGCACGGAATATTTCACCGACCTATGGAATGATTCCGTAATTTCTGCACGCCGATTTCTTAAAGGGAGGATCGTGCACAGTATTTTTTAAATATTATTATTCTGACCACCCGCCGGTCGAGCATTATCATTACAATAATCATTTTTTTCAAGTCATTCCTGCAGGGTAATTTTTTTTTTTTTTTTTAAACGGCTTTTATTGCGAGCCGAGTGTTACGTAACCGAGAGGCGTTTCGCTGTCCAGGGTTCTGAACTGAACGGTCGTCGGACTGAAACGGGACGAGCCGAGGGGGAATTCGCAACCTTGCGTAAGTCCGTCCGTCCACCCATGTCGCCGCGCCTGCTTCCAACGTGACCCAGGCGCGAAACGGCCTTTAGTGTGCGCTCAGGTTTTTTTTTTTTTTTTTTTTTTTTTGCGTTTTTAGCGCAAATATTTTCTCTGTGTGTGTGTGTCTCTCTCTCTCTCTCTCTCTCTCTCTCTCTCTCTCTCTCTCTCTCTCTCTCTCTCTCCGCCCACGCAGAAGGTCGCAGGCCCGTCAACCTGAGGAGAAGCTCGTTGAATCACCGGGAGGCTTCTCGCGGCTGCTTGATTATTATTTCATTCCCTTCCCCCCCACCACCCCACCCCACACCTGATTTTCGATTATCTTTTGTTTTGTTTTTGTTTTTTTCGTAGCCCTCTGGTGCAAAGCGCATTCCTGAGGTGGTCGACTCGGAGGAGAGAAAATGTCGGGGCAAACGCTCACGGATCGCATTGCCGCTGCGCAGTACCAGCTAACGGGATCAGACATGGCCCGCGCTGTCTGCAAAGCCACCACTCACGAAGTGATGGCGCCCAAGAAAAAGCATCTGGAATGTAAGTGTGCACACCTCCACAGCTCCACCATACTGCACTGCACTGCACTGGTCTGCGGAGCCTCTCTGCTCCTCACACGTCCACCACCCAGCACACTCTCCAACCATGAGGGAGCGCTGTCTCGTCGTAGTCGTCGTCGTCGTCGGTGGCGGCTGGTCATTTTAATTAGCGCTTTTTCTTGATTCCCCTGCGCACATGAGGGTGTGGTGCTTTAGAGACATGATGACCGCCCTCCTCCTCCTCCTCCTCCTCCAGTCCTACTGCTGACCCTGCGTGTGCCAATGAAAGTGATGGAGAGGGAAAGAAAGGGGTGGGGGGTGGGGGAGTGGGGGGGCGTGGGGGAAGAAGAGGTCATATTTTAAAGGAGGCTGACTCGGCTGCCTGAGAGGGAACCATTTCAATTCCTCATGTTCTGCAGCGAGTACATTTAAAAGGATGTGTTTGTTAAAATGCACTAAATTAACATAATTGGGCACAAATACGTTTTACACAACAGGGGGTTTACACGTGTACGGAATTATTTTTCCAGAAAAAAAATGCATTTTTAAATAAATATCTGGCATCTGGTATCTCAATATTTACTGTAAATTTATCATCAGGAGTTAGCATTACATTGTCTGCAATACACTTTCTTACCACTGGGAACTAATTGGGCCTTTTATTTTAAAGCCACCCAACTACTTGCTTACTCCTAACTAACCTTGTATGTGCAAGCAAAAAAAAACAAAACAAAAAAAACCCACAGCTTTACTGACACATCAGACGCTTACACGGCCCACAATGCAACCCGTCATTGTCACGAGCTGCATTTCCATTACCCCATTAGAAATGCGCAAAACCCTAAATATCGTAACAAAAAACTGCTAATGGTAACCTAAATTTCGAAACCCCTCTCAATTATCACTTAAAGATTTTGACGCTCTCTCGAGGTGGTTTTTCAGACATATCGATATAGACGTATATCACAAAAGTGTCATGGAAACACTTTTTTCGCATTTATGCGTCGCCGGACGTGACGTATGGGGTGGAAAATCAAGCGTTATGTTTGGACGTAGGAGAAGACGTATTGTTTGCCAAAGGTAATCAAAGAGAAAAATACAACAACCATGCTTGACAGCAAACAAACGTAAACAAACAAAAACAAACGTAATTCTCGTAAAATCTCGTCCTGCGAGATTTTACGAGAATTACGTCCCGGGCGACAACATTTTACGTGGCTTATGCGCTTCACATCATTCAATGGGAACACTTGCAAACCGCAATTGTACTTTGTTAAAATATTTGAAAGATCGCTTTTATTTTGCGAAAAAAAAAAAAAAAACTGTAATGGAAACACAGCTACTGTCACTTGACCCAAACACTGAGTCAGACCAAAGCAGTGGCACTGGCTCCTGGCTAAATCCGGACCAGAGGTGGTCTGGTTGGAGTTGCGTGCACTCACCTTACATGTGTGTGTTAGCTCGCCGTCTGGGCGGGCCGTGTCCCAGCGTCTCGGGCCTTGAGTCCCTCATTCTTGTGATACGCTCCCCTGCTGAATAATTCAATAATCAGCCAATGACTGCCTTGCATTATTTACACAACCAAAGGTGACAATGCCGATGCTAAAAGAAGCTACCAGTGACCGGCGCTTCCTCGCTGGCTGTAGTGTCTTTGTCTGTGTATCCGCTTGCTTTTCTATGTACATTTGGACGGTTTTGGTCTCTCACACTAAGCAGTCATGTCATGACTTCTGGAAAGTGATAACTGACTGCCACCATGTAAGATGACTCGTCTTTTTTTTTTAAAGCAGATGAGCAGCCTAGAGGTTTCTTCCTTTCTGGAGATATTGAACAAACATCCTGTATGTAGGCCACTGTGCTTTCCTTTTATGTGTAGTCTGGCTGCAAGTGAACTTCACAAAAGTGTCCCATGATATATTTATAGAAGCAGGTGTGGCAGGCAGACGGATAGCTCACCAGTTAGCTTTAAAAAAACAACACCAGTAATTACGTGAGGAAGGTGCAGGAGACGGGCGTCGGAACGCTACTTGATGACAGCCAATTTGTTGCGTGCCGTGGAGTTGACAACCCTCGGGCTGGGCGTGTTGTGGGTGCAGGTGGTGATGGTGCCGTTACCATGGTGACATGAGTGTGTGTGTGGGGGGGGCACCATATGGATGGAAGACGACTGCTTCGAACGAATTGCAGGTCCATTATCTCTTGAGCAGCAGGATAGGGACAGTGGATTTATTTTTTAGTCCTGCAAAATCAAGCAAAACAGAAGACACAATGCTCATCTGATAGCTGTACGGACCAAATTAGAACACAGCAGCAGTATTCTGCATGAGAACGGGTGTGTCACAGGTGCTCTACTGCCTTTAGCTGCACAAAAAAAGAGCTGAAGTGCGTTCTCTAACAATTCAGTTCTAACAAATTCGAAAAGTCCATCCTTTACATTACAAGTCAGCCCTCTGTGATGTCACCGAGGCACTGATACAGTCTGCAATTATGTGGATGCTTTGTATTTAAGGAAATTCTATTTAAACGGAGCGTGGTAAAAATGTTTTTTATAAATATATATATATATATATTTAAAAAAAATTATATATATACATATACAAATAGCAACAGTTGTGCACCTGTGGCAGGTTTTGAAATCAACAGTCTTTGCTCCCACAGTAACGTCCTGTCTGCCTCACAGGAAGTAGTTAGCGCCCGAGCCGAGCATGGGTCGGTGTGTTTACACATGGCATTAACTCAGACCTCAGACTCAAAGTGTGAGTTAATGCCGTGTTGGTCACCGCTGCCCATTGCAGATCGCTGTGCAAGTGCTCCAGCAGACAGGCACAGACCTTGAGATAGGGGCACTTAGACAGACCGCCACACACACACACACACACACACACACACACACACACACACACACACAAGCACACACACACACACACTAGCACAGTGTGAGGCCTTGCTGGTCGTTATTAGACCTCTCCTGCGGGCTGTGGATTACCGTAAGAGTCTTTATTTAGCCCGGCCAATCCTCATTAGAGACACACACCGGTTTGCCAACGCGTTTGTTTCAGGCCGAGACTCGACGGCAGAGAGCAGAGGTTATTTTCCAACGTGCCGAATCGTTTAGCCGAAAAGTCCGAAAAAGTCAAAAGCGCCGGCAAACGGCGGCACAAATACGAACTTGTGGCTGCGCCAGTGCCACGATAACGTTACATAATTGTCATTTTCAGCCACAGTGGGGCACGTCTTTCTCCCTGTCTTTGTGCGTTTGTCAGCTGCAAAGGGGCTGCAGGGAAGCGTAGTCACCGCTACTCGCACTGAGGCTATATTAGGAACGAGTGGAGCGGGAGGGGAGGGAAGGAAGGGAAGGGGATGACGGCGGAAATTTGATAAAAGCGGATGTGTGTGAGCTGTTTCGCTGGCGGAAAAAAAAAGAAAATCCAAACAACATCTGAGCAGAGGCCGAGGCCGTCGGGAGAAATATGATACGCCGGCGTTTAATCAAGAGTCTCTTTGGTTGAACTGGTGGACGAGACGTAACAGTGTAGCTATGGTCCAGTCAAACAGTGTAGCAGTCACTGTGTAAATTGTAAAGTGATTTTTTTTTTTTATAAATAAAAGAAAACTGTAACTGCTCGGTACATTAAAATGTACTTTGTCCATTAGAGCCGCGATCATTTTTTTTAAATTACTGCACATCCTGTCCATACATTTTACACACACTGTATATATTGAATTGACTAAAAAAAAATTTTTTTTAAATGATTTCATCTCATTTTATGCGTACTATCTATATGACGCACGGCGTCATTCATACTGACCGACTCCTCCGTGACAGAACCTGGGTAATCATGTAGGTGTTGACAAAAACAAACCAACGTGGTGTTGGCAGGACAGGTGTGCGCGTTTGTCCGCCTGCATGCGTGGGATGACCTTGACTCCAGTCTGTCAGTCGTCGGACTCTGAAAACATGCGTACAGCATCAGGGCCCCGGAAGTCGTTATGCACGATAGGTCGTAGGAGTGTCGCTCAACTGTAAAAGTCTTTTCATGTAAGACGCCAACGAGAGGTGAAGTGACTTCCGCTGACACACACGGAGCCACAATGGCCTGCTCTGTTGATTCCGAAGGCCTCGGGCAGATTTCATAACGCCCGACAACACAAGCTAGCTGGAATATGATTGGATAAGAACGACCGTAATACGCGACTCTGGAGGCGGCACGGCTAGAATAACTGTACTCACATCTTTACAAAACAAATCAACGTGTGCCTTTATGAGGACACAAAGCTATTTGCCAACGCACAAGACTGTACTTGGAGCAACATTCTAACACATCAACCATCACTTATATGAAAGGGGCTTGGTTTGTGTGTGTGCGTCAGTCCTCTGCATGGGGGATGGGCAGAAAGCTGACTGACAGGGAGAGCACCGCACCAGTGATTAGTAATAATCTGTTTACAACCTCCCCCCCAAATCCCAACCGCACCTCTAAATAACGTCCCTTCCCCCCTGAGTGACCCTCAGCAAGTTTTGGCCAGCATTATTCCTACATTGTCAGTGTGTGCGTGTGCGTGCGTGCGTGCGTGCGGCACCAACATAATTTGGCGTGAGCCTCGGGTCCTCCTCCAGACTTGATATTCTCACGGGCTTCCCGAGCACTCAGTCTGCCCACTTAATCAAAGTTTAATCAGAGCTGTGCAAATTATGAAGCCGTTTGTCAGAGACTTAAAGGCCCCGTATGCAAAATTAAATTAGATTCACTAATGTCTTCCACCAATGATCCGTCTCTATCCTCTCAGAAAGGAGAAAAGTCCCTCCACTCAGCTTTTACATTTCTAGAAAATTGCTAACTGTATCGCAGAGACTCCTGCAAAAGCAGTGTCTTGGCAGGAGCACAGCAAACAGAAGGCTAAATCTGTTGCTCGCCGGTGAAGTCGAAATTTTTGGATAGTAGATCATGCTGGGCTGCTTCGCTGCCGCCTCCTCAGACCTCCTCCTCTCCCACACCAACTCAAATTCACACGCATAAATCTCCTCTCTGGTCACGCAGTACGGCCTCTCTGGCTTTTATCTCCTGATAAATAAATAAAAAAAATTAAAGATCTGAACAATGGCTAACGAGTGCGTCTGACCTCTGACACTGACCCCGTTTCTCCTGCCTGCGTCCGCAGACCTCGTGTCGGCCACCAACACCACCAACGTGAACATCCCCCAGATGGCCGACACGCTGTTCGAGCGCTCCACCAATGCCAGCTGGGTGGTCGTCTTCAAGGCCCTCGTCACCACCCATCACATGTGCGTCCACGGCAACGAGGTACGGCGGCTTCAGGCCCCATTTCACGTCGAATCGGATCAAGCAGTGATTTCACAAATGAAGGTTGGCAAACTGACTGAATTACTGACACCGTTCCGCTTTGTTCCCCCCCCCCCATCAGAGGTTCATTCAGTACTTGGCCTCCAGGACCTCCCTCTTCAACCTCAGTAACTTTATTGACAAAACCGGCTCCCACGGTAAGAGTGCGCGGCGCATGCGGTTGGAAACGGTGCCATCTGGCAGATGGCGCAGCCACGTTCACGCTTGCGCTCACAGGCATGCAAGCAGATGCCGGCATCTCCATCTGCCGTCACGTGCACGGCCGTATTCACCTGTGGGTTTAGAGCTGTGCCGTAACGTTCTACGCTGCCTCAGCGTTTGTTATTCTGCAGCCTTCTCGTTCTTTCAAATTGATCTCGAGCCAGATTAAAAAAAACAAAAAAAAAACAACGGCCCAGTTAGCCAGACAGACAACATCATTATCATTCAAATGTCCTCCATCCAGGCTACGACATGTCGACATTCATCAGACGGTACGGCCGGTACCTGAACGAGAAGGCCTTCGCCTACCGTCAGATGGCTTTTGATTTCACCAGAGTGAAGAAAGGGTGAGTGGACGGAGCAGCGCTCCTACCGACAGGTCCTCTCCCGACTGTCTGTTACTGAACCGGGCTCCGTGACGTTCTCCCAGGGCCGAGGGCGTGATGAGGACCATGACCACCGAGAAGCTGCTGAAAGGCATGCCGGTGCTGCAGACTCAGATCGACACACTTCTCGAGTTCGACGTAAGGGACATTTTTTTTTCTCTTTCACGGAATCAGACTTCCTTTCGTGGCCGCGGGGCGGTGATAGTTTGGTGTCGACATGTTAAATGTAATTGAATATAATTGAAAAGAAGTTACGTCCGTAGACATCCGAGTCGGCATCTGCCTCCAGAGCTAAACGAATCAAAGGCTGCAGCACCTTTCTCCAGGCTCCCCGCGTTAATTCCATCATTTCAATACGTTTCATCGGAAACTAAGACTGGGAGAAACGTTGCAACGTCGCGTCACAAGAACCCATCTGTCTTTATTAGGTTCATCCCAAGGAGCTGAACAACGGCATCATCAACGCAGCGTTCCTGCTCATGTTCAAGGATCTGGTCAAGCTGTTTGCGTCCTACAACGACGGAATCATCAACCTATTAGGTTTGCCGTCGCAGAGCGCCTCTTTTCGTGAGACTTCTTTCGGGGAAAGAGAGCGCGAATCGGGGGCGACAACGAGCTGTGTCCTGTCTTTTGTATTGTAGAGAAATACTTCAAGATGAAGAAGAGCGACTGCAAGGAGGCCCTGGAGATCTACAAGAGGTTCCTGACCAGGGTGACAAAGATCGGAGAGTTCATGAAGCTGGCTGAGGTAAAAGTGCCTCCAGTTTGTGTGACTGTCATTTTTCCAGGAATTTGTCTTTAGTCCAATCTTAATTTTTTATTTTTTTTTGTATTATACTGTCTGATTTGCCTAAATATAGGTGTAATAACTGTGTAATACCGCTTTTGTCCTTCACAGACGGTTGGAGTTGAGAAAAATGACATTCCAGACATCAACTATGTAAGTTATACATATTTTAGCGCCATTTCCTTCTGACACAAACACACACGCACGCACACAGACTGGAGGGCGATATCAACCAAAGAGAGAGAGAGAGAGAAAAACTCAACTGCCACAATCTCACCTGCTCAGTGTCTCCACCCGGGGGTAGTGGTGGACCTAGCAGACTCAGATGATGAGGACTGCCAGTTTCACTCTCTCCAGGACCCGGTAACCACAGCGTTTGCAGGGTGTCCTCCTCGCAGAGTGCCTGCTTACAGGATGGAGTGTCAGCGTGCTGATTCTTCAGTTTCCTACATTCACAGTCACTGTCCTGTTTTTCGATATCTACCGCTGTTTGAATTTTCTTTCCTTTTTGGGTGATTGGACGTGAAAGGATATGAGTGATAATTGGTTATTTTAATTGGTTCATTTGTTTCATTTTGCTTTTCTTGCAGGCTCCTAGCAGTATTCTGGAGAGTCTTGAGACACACATGAACGGTTTGGAGGATGCTAAGGGTGGAAAGAAGGGGTAAGATCTTTTAAAAGGATTGTTTGAATGATTTTAACCATCTTAAAATATGCCAATGTTTTTGTTTTTTTTAAAATAAGGTTCATTTGCCAAAGAATAGAACCCAGAAATTTAGCGAAAAGTCTCAACGGCTGCTTTATTTCTATGTTTTCCTTAATCCTTCCTCTTTCTTCATCCCCTTTTCTGTTCATTCCGAATCACCAGAGAAGGGTGAGCATACACTCTGTGTTTTGTTTTGGGAGGAAAAAAGCAACTAACCTGTCAGAACACTGTGTCGACTTCACACGGCCACTCTCTTAACCCTCCGCTAGTGCAACCCGCACATTCACTCACATGTGACCGGCGACGTCCTGCCGATGTTGATGTGGACCGATACGAAAAAAAGAAAGAAAAAAAAAACCAAACCTGTGCTCACATGTGCTTAATGTGCGTGATGCTGTGAAGGCATGTGTGGTCACTTCGCCTCAACACGTGTTTGATCAGCAGTAGGCCACCTCGTGTGCTCTAACATGCAATGTGAATCTGTATGAAGGGTTATTTTTCTTTTGTTCCAAATTAACATTCGTGAGAAACTCTTAGCGCCATAATTGGATGTGTCGTGTTTTTTCTTTGTGGAGTTGGTCAAAAGGTCTTAAGGAAATAATCCCTTCATATATGATCACATAAGATGCATTAGATTCTCTCACGCACATTTGTCTCCATCAGAGCTTTTTCTATTTCTATGCAAAAACCCACTCACAAACCTCTCCCGCTGTTTCAGGTCTCCAACCAAGGTGAGTCGCCCACTACTGCCACTGCTATCGCATGCTACCATCTCTCCTCTACTACTGTGGCGCATGGCTAAGAGGGCACGTCTCTCTCTCTCTTTCTATCTCCAAGGGTTCCCCAACGAACAACGTGTCTCCAACATCAACCCCGGCCAAATCTTCAAACGCCGTCCCTGCACTGCAGCCTCCGCCTGGGGATGGCGCCGCCGCCGCTGCGGCTGCGGCTGCTCCCGAAGCTGCTGAAGAGTGAGTGTCCGAGTGGATAGAAACGTAGTTATGGTAAAATCTCATCCCGCGGGATTTTGCGAGAATTACAGCTTCTGCGTTTCGCACAATTCAATGAAAAAAACGCCTGCAAATCGCAGTTGTGCTTTGTTGAAATTTTGCTTTTATTTTGCAAAAAAAAAACTGTAATGGAGACGCACGCGGACGATGCTGTTCTAAAAACGCCCACTCTTCTCTCCTTCCTCTGTTCCCATCACCTTGCCCAGTTCCTTGTTGGACCTGGATCCGCTGTCCTCCTCAGGGCCCTCGGCACCATCAGCTGCTACCACGTCTTGGGGAGGTGAGTCGGTTTTCTTACTGCTACGATTCCGTCCTAAGGTGAACAAATTTTTTTTTAAGCACCCATTTGTCTGTTTCTGCAGATCTCCTCGGATCGGGTGAGTGCGTCTCCCCTCCTGATTTCACCTGCGGTGTTTAGTGTAGACTTTAGTCTTGAGTCACGCTTGCCTGTGAATAATTTAGCTGTTCTAGCTTAGTCGAGCTAAAAAGAAAAGGCAGGCAGCTGCAGTGTGTTTGCTGTATTCTAAGTGTCACATAGTAACCTTCCTGTTTGTCTCTTTAGTCTGAGTGGTCTCTCTGTTTCTCTTCTCTCTCCCCTTCCTGAACATCCTCCATTGTCTGGTTTCTTTTTTTTCCGTTACAACGGGGGCTATTTTGTGTTGATTTCTAATTGGTTGCTTCTCGGAACGGAATCTTGCTTGCTCTTCGATAATTTTTGCAACTTTGATTTGGTTAAAAAATTTTGGCTCACGCTGTGGTCGCTCGACTACAAAACTTTTGTTACCCGGGTTTGATTTGAACTGGATTTTTGTTCTGGCTTTTGTTTTTGTTGCTCCGCTGACCCAATCGGCTATCTTGGTTGCTCTTTTTTTTTTTTTTTTTTTTTTAATTGTTTTTTGGCTTTTTCTTTTTGTTTGTTTGTTTTTTTTTGGTGGGGTGGAACCTTTTGAATGCCTCTTGGGTGCTCGCAGAAATGGGCGATTCCTTGTTATCTGAACCCACCCTCACGGCAGAGTCCGCCGCCTCCCCTGCAGCGACGCCCACTCCCGCAGCATCAGAACCCGGAGTGTCTCTAGCTCCTCCCACTAGTACAGCAGCCACCACCTCCCCAGGCGCCGCCAATACGGATCTGTTGGGAGGTCAGTGGGCTTCCAGAGGATTCTGTGCTGAAGAATCGCTCTGGGAAGCTCGACCCTAATAAAAAAAAAAAAAAAAAGAACATCACACTATATGACAGCACAGAGACGACTGCATGTTCGCACACGTGTGGACGGAACTTTGCTGATTCCAAGGCATCAAATTGCATTCAGACAGCGAAGTTGAATGATCAAAACTAGTGAAGTCCACTGGATGACATTTTGATGCAAACCATTGTCATTTGTTTTTTCTTTAGCTTTGCATTGCCATAGACAAAGTGTATATTAGCACAAAAAGACAATGGTCAAATAAATGATCACATGAATAGCTCGACTGCGATTAAATGTGCCAATGTGTTTACAAAAAAATACAATAATAAGATGCGTTTCCACTTTGCAACCATTATTACTCTTGGCTCACAAACAGGAGTCCATTCTTATGTACGCGTCACTTGACTTTCAGGTGACTTCGGATCTGCAAAATTGGCCAGAGGGTAGTGACTGGTAGCTAAAGTGAGAAATCTCTAAATAAATATACAATTATTTTAAAAAGACATGTTATTAAATAAAAAATAAACGCCAAGTGAAAGTAATGAATTTACCTTACTTTCTGCTAGGGATGCACCGATACCGATACCAGTATCGGGTACCGTACCGATACTTGGGTTGAGTACAATATGACAATTTTGTTAAATCTGTGTTTGTACTGTAGTGAAACTTGACAGTCACCCATGTTCTATTAAAAAAAAAAATGCTGAGGAAAGTTATCAAAATAAAAGAACAGAACAGAAAAATCTAAAAATCAAAGTAATTCTATAATGTGTAGTGGCCTTATGAAAAACTACTGTAAGTATCGGTATCAGTGAGTACTGAAATGCCAGTACTCTGTAAATCCTGCGGTCTTTAATGCAGTGTATTCATGTGATCGTTTACTTGCGTTAACTTAGCAGCCAACGGCTCCATCACACGCCCGCTCGAAAAACAAATATGCGCCGGCGCCACCTACACACATATTTGCAACGCGCACATGACGGCGTTCACTCTCTTGCCTTGCTTCACAAAAACGCTCATCCCTGCTGGTGCTGTTTGATGGGCGCTCGAGCTTCCCTCCGACCTCCCCGGAGAGAGCGGCCCGATCAAACTGCGTTGCGTGGCTACAGCTGCAGCTGTAATTCTCGCAAAGAAAATAAGATCAAATAAAATATTCTTTACTCGGGTGAATCTCCGCCGCCGTGCCTCCTGTCTTGACTTCTCCGTTCGTCCATTCACCTGTCAGTCATTTAGTGTCCGACACCGACGCTCTGTGCCACGGTTTGTTTTTCTGTTTTCTTTCACTGACTGTGGCGGAGCTGTTCTGACTTCTCTTCCCTCCTTCCGCTTCCTGACTCCTTCTCTCTTCCTCTGTTCCCTGCTCTCGCCTGGGTCTCTGTGTGGGGGGGGGTTTCTGGTCGTCGACATCAGATGCCTTCGCTACACCCGCTCCTGCCACCGAGGCCCCCGCTGCGGCAACTGAGGGCGCCGCTGCCGCCGCCACGCCAGCACCAGCCGCCAACGCTGGAGCTGGTGGGTGACTGATCGTCCGTGTGTGTGTGTGTGTGTGTGTGTGTGTGTGTGAGCGAGCGAGCGAGCGAGCGTCCGAGAGAACGTTGTGAATATTGGCTGTGGCTTTTGATGCGACGCCACGGCTGATGAAGACGTGTTCACGGGCTCGGTCTCCTCCGGGGTTTGAGCCTTCAAATCGGGGCGTCATGTCAAGCTGTCGCGCTGAGACGCTCTGCTCTGCTCACAGATCTGCTTTGTGATCTGCCGCGGTTGTTTGGAAGGTGTTATTGTTGTTGCCATGGCGACGGGAGACAATCCACCCCCCCTTGCTTATCTCCTGACATGAGAGACGGGTTATTTCTTTTTGTGCTTTGGTGGCCATCTGCCTCAAACTGTGATCCGTCGCCGAGGTTTGCGCGCTGCAGGGGACTTTTGTTAGCCATCTTTTTTTTGGTTTTCGCTGATGCCTTTTTTTTTTTTTTTTAGCTTGGTCTGTTTCAGTAGAATGCTAGATAGCCGAGCGTCCTCCCTTATTATCTTCTCATTGTTTCTATTTTATTTTTCTCACTTTTTTGTTTGCGCTTCATCCTCTCGTAATTGACATTTCCGAGTGATTCCCCCACTTTCATCTGTGCCTGCGACAGGGATGATTGGAAAATAGAAAATGGGTGAGGTAGTGTCTCTACCAGTGGCAAGAGACGGGGGCAGTGCCCCGAGTTCCCAACATTTCACCGTTTTTGCGGCAAACCTGCTCTGAAAACACTTGCAGGGACGGCAAGTTTCAAAAAACACAAAAAAAGAAATCCCCATTTTCTATTTTTCGTTCCCTCACTGGATAATCCGACTCATCACCATTACAGGGATCATTTCCGCTTGTTCAGCTGTGGCCCAACATCTGACCTCACACTCTTCATGTCGCCCCTAAAGACCCCTTCGCTCCCTCGGAAGGGGGCGGCAGCGCAGCAGCGTTGTCGGGTCTAGACCTTCTCCACGTGTCGCCGGCGGAGAGCAGCCACGGCGGTAGCTCCTCCCCCTGCACCTCCCCGTCACCCTTCGCCGCCGCGTCCCTTTCACCTCCCACAATCCCCCCCGGCGGCGCCAACCCCCCAGTGACCGACCTGCTGAGCGGTAAATCCCAAGACGAGATGTGTGTGCGTGACCCATGCGGCCTTGCGAGCTTGTTTCTGTCGATGAGCACCTCCTCGACTTCCTCCTTCCTGCCTGCCTGCCGTTCCCCCTTTCCCTGCAACGGGCTTCCTGGTGTGCGTACGAAGGAGAGACTCTTTCAGTTGAACTTGGCTGCCGTGCGTGAGCATCCCGGCTGGTTTTTTGTCGTTTTCTTTTCTTGTTTCAACCGACACGTCTACTCTTGGTGTGCACGTCCCTCCCAGATCTCTTTGACTCCACGCCAGACTCGAGCTGCAACAGGGTCGAATCGGCCACGAGCGTTGACCTGTTCACAGCAGGTACCTTCGGCCATTTCCCTTTGTGCCCTCGCTCTCATATCCTGCATTGCCGTGCGCCCTGTCCCGGATTTTGTTTGGTAAAAAAAAAAAAAAACAAAAAAAACAAAAGGAAATGAGTTTTCTTCCTTGCTGGCTTGGCTTGAAAAGCTTTTTTTTTTCCAGCTGTGTGTTCACGTTCAGATTATCGTTCCTTCTTGAGCAGCATCGTGAGTGAACTTCCCGAGTCCGGACTCTAAACACAGTCTCCACCTTGCCCTGCCCTCCCTCCCTCCCTCCCCCCCACCCAGCAGATATGTTCATCTCCCCCGCCCCCATCATCCCGTCAGCGCCTCCGCTCAAAGCCGACACGGGAGGCTTCCTGAACCTGTTTGGTGGTGGGTAACTCGCGCGACTGCCTGCCTGTGAACGCCTCGTCGCTGAGGAGAGTCTGAGTCACACTTCTGACTTAGAGACGAGCCTCATTGAAGGTCTAGTGTGTGATTGTTGAAGGGGTCTAACAGCATGAAGTGGCTTTCAAAAAAAACAAATAAAAAAACCTGTATGCTTTAATGAAGATAATGTTACCAAAAGTGGGTATCGCTCGTTAGCATTGTACTATTGTTGCATTTATAGCTATTTGAGGAGCAGTTCCATATTGCACCACTTAGTTTGGGGGATTTTTACCCTGATATCACAGCTGGGGGAAGAAAGCCGTGAGATCAAGACAGCATCACAAAACTGGGATTAATATTATGTTTTGTGTTTGTTTGGGTTTTTTTTTAAAAATCAGTGGATGTTAAGAAAAAAAATCTCCCAAACTGGGCCTTTAAATGCCTCCCTGGGTGCTTGTGTTAGTTCTAAAATTTGGTTTCCATTTCAGGGTCTGGGTTTGAATATGCAGGCTATGATAACGTTATATCATCTATAAAGAAAGTAAACACAATGTACAGTGTATATTCTCTTCATTATTCTTTACTGTTTGCCGGTTTTGTTCTAGAAGGTAAAATTAATTTGGTTTATAGAGTGTTTGTATCATTTTTATTTTATTCTTTTCCAGTGTGGCGTGCGTGTGTGTGAGCGTGCTTGAATGACAAAACCGACACTTCCTGCTTTGCACACCTTTTTGCCTCCACTCGTGTTGCGTTCTTCACCCCGAGCCCTGTTGTCTAACTCTGGGCCACTTTGTTTGGCATCAGCAGCGTGACTGTTACCCCCTTCTCTGCCCTCATGCTGCGGTGGGACACGGTAAACCCTCTCTGACCTGGCACCGTACGCTCGGCTAACTCTCCTCGTGGTCGACCCACCAGAGTCGACAGCTGGAGACGCCACAGCAGCGGCCGCTGCCCCTGCTGCCGCCGCCGCCGCCGCCCCCGGTGCCGAGCTCATGTCAGGTGAGTGAGCGTCAAGGGTCATCCGTGCGCAGTGCGTGCAGTGAATCCAATCGTGCCGGAAGTGTTTTCCTCCCCATTTTGTGTTGTCGTGTGGCTGCTCTGGTCGCGGGCGGATTCAATTATTAAGTGTGTCAAGGAGCAGCGGGACTGTGAGCGCAGGGTCAGTGGGCAGTTTAGCAAAGAGTTAGCAAGTTTAATTAAGATCAATCTCTTAGGAAATTTTTTTTAAATGA
Organism: Nelusetta ayraudi; assembly: GCF_046127955.1. Classification (NCBI taxonomy): domain Eukaryota; kingdom Metazoa; phylum Chordata; class Actinopteri; order Tetraodontiformes; family Monacanthidae; genus Nelusetta; species Nelusetta ayraudi. The sequence continues at coordinate 676,285 of NW_027466150.1, read as the reverse complement.
AATTATGCATTAATTATGAAAACCTTGATTTTCACAGTGGTGATGACATCTGAGCATTGAGAGCGAAAAGCTGAGTCACAGCTCATTAAATCACTTTCGTCAAGAGAGTCAATTTTGAAAGGTCCTGTATTTTCCCCTCATATTATGTCATTTTGTTCATCCAAGACTCTAGTCAAGTATCCTCACACAATTATTTCAACAAAAGAATGAATAAATCGTAGAGAACAGTTAGTTACTGCTGGGGAATTCACTGAGAGGATGGAGACACTTTGCTGGGAAATGTTGGTAAAGCAAATCTTGTGTAATATGGGACCTATAGAAGTCTTTTGGAAGGTCGGTTGCAATGAAATCCATCAGTGACTGCAGCACGTTGTCGTCCCATTAGTACCTGTAGTGTTTTTCTGTTTACTTCCATCATTTTATGTGTGTATATTGTGTAAATATATTTATTCTTAGTTTTTAGCCAGTCAACTCAAAGAAGTTGTTTATTGTTATTATCAGTCTGTCTGTACTTCTTGCTCGTTCTGTCTTAAAGTGCCTGCTGACAGGAGGAGGCGGCTCTGAAATCTCTGCTTATCAACTAATCTTTGCCCTGCCTGATTTTTCACCGTGCGCTGCGTCAGCTGTCAGAAAATCATTTGAGCCTTTCCACATCGGTGTCTCTTGCCGTGATACGCGCTTCACTGATTCTTCCGCCTAATGAAACTGACGGTCTGCAGCAGTGCCGCAGCATCCAAGGCTTAACTTAACGCCGCCTTTCCTCTCCTTCATTCAGTAAACTAACGGTTCCATCCTTCTCGGCTCCACTTAAACCTCATTGCTTTTTTTTTTCCTTCTTCTTCTACTTCTTCTTTGGTTATCTATGCTTTTTTTTTTATTCCCCCCTTCCTCTCTCTCTCGCTCTCTCCATGTGGCTCTTGGGCTGGCTCTTTGCTTGCTTCCTGCAATATGATTGGGTGAGTTTTTTTCCCTCCCTTGCTCTTTTAACACGCTAACGTGCCACAGTTGCGCTGCTGCATTGCAGTTGCTCTGCTGCACCGTCGCCTCTGCCGCTTGCCCCTAGTTCCTGTGACTAGACTCTGTGTAGATGTGGCGGCTTGACTGGACCTTCTCTAAGGTCCTATTTCCCTCCGACACGTAGCGTTGTCAGGGTTTCTGCAGCAAATCTCACAAAAAAAATAAGAATTTACTTTAATTTTAAAGCAAGCTCTGATAATTTGATCCAGAAATGATGCATGCTAATTGGAAATCTTATTTCTAAATATTTCTCTTACCCAGTGTTGGACTGAATTTTTATTTGATTTTTATATGAGACTTTGCGACTCGATAGATCCCTTTGTATAAATCCAGCTTTGATACACATCATAATCTGATATCGACTTGATCTCTAACCTGGCTAATCTCTCATCACGCAGAACAATTATTCCTGAGAGGGATTATTACTGAAAGACGCGTATATCTCCCCCTCCTTCCCTCTCCCTCCTCCCTCCTTCCTATAGTATTTGATGGACTAGGAGATGTAATGAAGCCCACTGTGACCCCTCAGGCAGGCGATGTTGACACCTCCATGGCTAACATGGCAAGTAGTAAGTAGCCTCTTAGACTGACCCTTTAACACAAAGACGCATGCCTCATAGTTGTTGTAATAAACAATTAGCAATGAGATAATGTTTCAATGTCTCAAAGGCGGTTGCAAATAGGTGAACTATCCCTTTAAGGATACGACCAACAGCTTATTGTCATTCCCATCCCGTCCAGCAGGTGTCCTCCATCTGCTATGTCCTGTCTGCTGACCTTATGTGAATGCACCAGAATTCATTTTTAACTATGATACCAACTACTTATTTTTAAATGCTGCTCAGAGGTTTTTCCAAACATGAGCTGTTACCTAATAAGACACTTGTGTTACTTATAAGAATGTTAAGACGAAAAGCTCAATGTTCATGTTAATTTGTGCCTTTAGAGAAGGTAAGATGTTCATCCAAATGACAGATCCAAATGACAAAACAACTGATTGTTCATTTCAAGTCTTTAGAATAATTGAGATGAAAACTTTAACCGCAAATTTACTTTCATTGTTGCTTCTAGTTGTTGATTACAAGGTGTGAAACAGTATTTTTGCAGTACCTCTCTTCTCTTTTTCTCCTTCCCGCAGATCTCACGATGGGAACCGCAGCAGCCCCTCAGGTAGCTCCCCCCTGTTGGGGTGCTCCCATGGTAAATGTTGTCTGTGTCTTTAGCATGGAGTGGAGCCGCATGGCCGCAGCAGCAAACGCGGGAAATAGAAGCCGTCACTGGCGTCGCCTTCATCTGGCTCTCCAGGGTTCCGGGTTCACCTTGCAGACCTGAGGGAACTGAGAGGGGGGCAGCAATCAGGACAGGAACCGAGAGAAAATACTTGGCGGCATTTTAAAGCGCCTCTGATAGAGCACTGGTTATAAGGAAAGACAGGAGAGATGAGCAAAGTTAATACGTTTGAAGTTTGAGCAGTCCGATTCCCATTAGTTTGAAATGTTTTTGGACTATTTGGACGAACTGGAGAGCAATGAAGTCGCAAAAGTAAGAGACTGTTCCTGGGAAACAGCCTCTTCTTTTCTATGAGCTTTTCTTCTTCTTCTTCTCTCTTAGCCTGTCTTAGTTTTGACAGCTTATCGCTTCCTATAGACATTTAAAAAAAAAAAAAAAAAAAAAGTCAAACTAAACAAAAATCCAAAAGTCAAAGCGTGAATGCAAATTCCAGGATGTCTGAAGTGGGTTTCATTATTGGCAACATCAACAGAAAGGGAGCGACGCAAGTCATTTCCCAAGGCCCACTGTGAATAGATCTATAAATGTAGGTGATGTGTGGCTGCAGGTTATAGTTAGTTTGTTAAATACAACATCTATAGAAGTAATTAGCAGTGACGCTTTTGTTCACTGCTAATTGGAATTTTCCATTTACATCATCAGCAAGAGCGGCGACTTACCGTAGCCCAGAATGTTGGTGTGCAGAGGGTTTGATATTTTACCCTGGTGCCGTGGTCATTAAGCCTATAAGTAATGTTTGATAGCCACAACCAACACAGCACCATGGCCAAGGGTAAATATACTGTAGTGATGGCAATAAATAAAGATAATTAGCCTACATTCAGTAGAACAGAGAGAATAATCATCCAAGGACTTTGCTAGAAGTTTGTGCATTCCTATAAAGTACTATAAACAACAAGATCAAGTTAAGTTAACAAGTTAAGTTCAAATTCTAAACTCACTTCTGCCATTCTTGTGTTGGGATTCCTACGTTATATTGTGGATCTTTCATATAGTCTGACAGTTTGGCTGCAGGATGCTGACAAATCTTCCTCTGCTCTCACGACATTGTGCACAACAAAAAGAAAAACTTAAAAAAAAAAAAAAATAGATCAAATGGGAAAATAAGAACCTGACCCAGCAGTAATGAGGTTAAATTAGGGCTTTTGTTGTGTCCTGTGTGTCTTGATTTGTTGTGCGCAAGCATCCCATCATTTTGTCATCACCTCTTCCGCAAGTTTTTTGTGTGTGTGCTTGGTTTTTGTTTTTCCTTGTTTTGCTTGTGTGTTGTTCATGCATCATCAGTGCTAGTGCAGTAACGTCCCACTTCCTCCTCCTCCTCGTCTGCATCCTCCGTAGACCGCACCCATTGGTGTTCCTCATTATGTGGGGGTGTACCCCAGCTTCAGCATGGTAAGACCACCAGTCCAGTCTGCTCCAGTAATGTCCTCGGAGCAGCATGGACATTACTGGCAAATGATGGACAATGAGCCCATCAGGGTGGCCTCGACACCACCAAACCACAGACGTGTGCACACACAACACACACACACACACACATTGCCAGAAATTTAATCCTACTTTTCTTTTCCTTTTGTCCCTGTGAAGCCTGGAGCACCGGGAGCTCCCATGATGCCCATGGTGAGGCCCGGCCGGGGGCGCCGGTATCGCTCTGACTTTTGAAAGCAATAATATTTTGGTATAAACGAACTAGCCGCTTTGACCAGGAGTGAAATGTCTCTGCAGATGTCTCCTGGAGCAGCCCAGAGTCCCAGAAAGCCTCCTCCACCGAGGAACGCTCTGGATGACCTCAACATAAAAGACTTCATGTAGACTGACTGACCTGCAAACCCCCCTCCCCCAAGGTATCTAATGTTGATGATACTGATCGTGACTGAATTTTCAAAGTCATATGTAATTTGATGTTCTGATTTGGAGCCATTAATTGTGACGCACTTTGTTCCGGCAGGTTTGTCATTGTGTCTGAAGCTCCGTGGATGTGGATGTCTGCACCCCCTCTACTGCCCTCCCCCTCTGTAACAATCCCGCCCCCCTTTCAACCGTCCAAACAACCAACCAACCGACCAACCAGCCATTCCATCACATCTTCCGCCTTGACCCCTTGACCCTTAAAATAACCAACCCCCTGCCCCCGGCCCTGCCACCTTATCTAATGTTGTAGCACAACTGTGAATGTGAACCCTAGATACAGGAAAAGTTACAATTCTGTTTAAGTGTGTGTGGGTGTGCGTGTACTTCAGTGTTAACCTTTTAACTTAATATGCTATGGTGACAAAAAAAAATGGGGGGAGAAAAAAAAAAAATCTATGTGTATTTAAATTCATTCTGAATTTCCACGTATCGGCTGACTTGGAGTGGTGGATCTGTACGTTGGTTTTCTTTGTGCATCTCCCAGACTAGGACTGTGTTGTTTAAATGTGGAACGTGTTCAGTGTGTGTGTGTGTGTGTGTGTGTGTGTGTGCGTGCGTGCGTGTGCGTGCGCGTGTGTGTAAAACTTCGCTGGCCAAGCCTCGACTCACCTCCTGTACACCTGTCGTCCCAACTAATACTGAGCTTTGCTTCAAAACGTCACAATAAACCTGGTTCTATAAGAATATCTGCAAGGTGTCCGTCCTACCGAAAAATCTTTGGACTTTTTATTGTTGCTTTTCATCTTCAGACTTCAAATATCTGTTCTGTTCTTGTTTTGAATTATGAGAAGAGCCAGGCGGAAAATGGCGAGCTGTGTTTTATCCGACATATGCATTAAGAGTTTCAAATTTTAAATGAGACATTCTTTATTCATCTGATTTAACTTTATATTTTGTGTTATTTTACATTATACTTTAACAGGCCAGTAGACTACAGATAAAAAAAAAAAAAAATGTCCCCACCTCTTTTTGTACATAACTATTATGATGTAATCGGCTGCTGTAATGACTTAAAAGATTTGCTCCAGGTGTGGTGCGCCCTCTGCTGGTTTGGAGTGAAACTGCAATGTAGCATCTGACAGCTCATTCCGGGGTGCATTCTTAACACACTCAGAGTTCATTTCCCTTGTCTGGGGGGGTGGTGGCATCCACACCCTATGATTTAAAGGTTCGGCGAAAATCCAAGAGACAAGGCAGCAGTTGTATCATGTGACCGGGCCGCGGCCTCCGCAACGCTCGCCCCAACCTCCCCCCCCCCCTGGGAGATGTGCAGACTCTCACTGTAAAGCACCCAAGTTATGCGCTGGATGTTCTCTGTGTTGTTTATTTCCAAAAGTGACTGACTGTATCTTCTAAATCATCTGTGGCATTGACAAAGTGTTGAAAGGAAGAAAAATAAAGACGACAGTGACCCATGAAGGCAAAACGAAACATGGATGACCAGCGTTTGCAATGTATTCTTTGTTTTTCTTTTTTGTCGTTACCGATGGCATCGTCCTCCCTCCTGTCCTTCCTTCCCTCCTTCCTTCTATCCGTCCAACCATCCTCCATCACCTCCACCCACTTCCTTCCTTCCTCCCTCCCACCTGCATGTGAGTCCAAATGAGATGCAATAAAAGAGAAATCAACTGATACTAAACGGCCCTCATGGCTCGTCACTTATCTCTGTTCCGCGTGTGTTTTCAATGTGTTTTAATCCCCCGGCAAAATTCGTGTGTGGCATGACCCCAAAATAAACTTCTTTTATATGTTTGACGTTAAATATGTTGCCGTTACAAATGTGTTGACAGACACATGCCCATTTAGTCGGCTTTAGCCCTTTGGCTAAAGTTTTGTAAAGGTTTTAAAGGCTGATTTGTAACAAAACTGAAAACAGGCCTAAGCTCCACTTCATGATTAAAGACAGACTTGAGCATTTGAACTTTGCAATGAAAAGAAACAGGCAAATCCTGTCAAAGTCCACTTGTATGTGTATAGCATACTGCTATTTGTCCTTTCTGGGCTTCTGTAGAAACATGGCAGCCAGATCTACGTTTAGATCTGCTGTGAAGTGACTTATTTTAGAGTAAACGGCAACTAATTTCTCACACTATATAATCTTAAATCCTCCCAGTAGGCCTTTAATGACTGTACCGTCAGGCTCCAGATTCAGGACGATGACAAATCTAAAACATATTTTTTTAATTATGATCTATGAAGAGAGTCTGTCATCTTTGTAGAACCGTCTATGGAAACAACGTGCTTGTGCGACCATTAAATAAAGATGTTCTCACATTTGTGGAATATTTCTAGTGTCAGTATGACTTTTATTACTCATTATGAACACACACTGGCAGGGTTAAATATGTGAATTTAGGGAACTGTTGGCAAGACGACAAACATTTGATTGTAATTGATGTGATATGTACATGGCACCATCCTAAGCAAAAGTGACATCAGGTACTTCCAATAAACTAACCATTTACAGTCAGACCTCCGTGCATAGACTGGGATCTGTGTGGATCCAGTGACAGATCTGGGCGTATTTGAGTGGGGTGATCCTCACTGCCGCGTTGTAGTCCCTCTGTTCACCCCCGTCTTCCTCCTCCACCCACTGATGGCCCGAAAACACCCCGATCACCCTCCGCTGCCACTTCCCTTTGCCGTCCCCGGCTTCCTGTCTCAACCGGACGTAAACGCCGGCGCCGGCGGCGCCCGTCTTTGCGTCGCAGCGCTGGTAAATCATGTCGTCGGACTCTTCTTCCACCGTGCAAAAGCGGTAAACCACCGTCTCCTCGCCACCGCCGCCGCCCGCCGGGCGCCTGTCATCGTCGTAGGCCGAAAAGTGGATGCGTGCCGTGGGGCCAGTAGGGGGCGCCACCCCGAGTTCCATGTGCTTCTGTTTGATGGGCCGTCTCAGTTCCAGGACAGCGTAGTTGTAGTCAGAGGAGACGCTCTGGATCCATCCCTGTGGGATGCGGATTTGTTTGACTCTGGTCCAGCGGAAGGCGATCCGATTCTTGGGATCGGCGCTCCGGCGCATCCGACTCCGTCTTTTCCCGCCTCTTTCAATCCCACCGTCATCTGGGACACCTTCCTTCTTTTTCCTTCCTTTACGCCTCCTCCCTCTGCCGCCTCCCCTTCTCCCAGCGACGCCTTCGTCCAGGCTGTTCTGCTCCTCGCCTCCCTCCATCACCTGCGCCGCCGCCTCCTCCTCCTTCTCCTCCTTGCCTGCGACCCCGACTCTCCGCCGGCCTCCTCTCCTCCTGCCCTTTCTCCCTCTTCTGGTCTTGACCTGTAACACTCCGACTCTAACCGCCCTGACGCCGCGCAGGTAGTCCTGCCCGTCGTGGACGCACTGAGCCGCCGTCAAGACGTGTTTGGGGGATATCAAGATGCCGGAACACCCCGTGGACACCTGCACGGCAGCGGAAAAGGGATACTTGGTGATGAAGTGAGAGTCCGAGATCACAAAGCGCCCGTCCGCTCCGTACACCTGCCGTTTCCTGCGCGTGTGAGCAGCGGGCGGACAGCCGGGCCTCTCTGAGGCCGTCCAGTTGAAATTCTGCACGCTGACGTCTGTGTGCGTGCGAGTGCCATTCTCAAACACTGTCTCGTATCCCAGGAGCCTCTCTTGCTCTCTCCGGTCCAGTGAAGGCCTGCCGTGGTGACACCCAAGTGTCGTCTTGCCTTCTACTGCCTCATCCTCCTTAAGTCCATTAAACAAAGGGCTACTTAAGGGCTTGGTTTGTGCGTCCAGCAGGACCGGGACACTCTGCTTTGTCCAACTGTAGTCCTGGCTGTTTCTATCCTGAGCGAAAACTCCAGACACCGACAGAGAAGCTGCGACAAGCAGCACAATAAGGCCACGAATGAGTCCCATCCTATTGAGGTTGAAAGAGACAGAAAAATGTAATTGCTTTGCAGAATGATAAATAAATCAGACAAGCACCTGATTATATTAATCAAGCTGAAAAGAGAAGTCTTATGTATGGACCACAGTTCAATCGGTGGATTTCCCTTGCTGTTATTGCTGGTATATATACTATGACCAGCAGAAGGCGCACTAGCTCAGTTTGGGGAGAAACCTATGGACATCCAAAGTAATTGCGTTACTTAAAATTGGCCGAAAGCATCATGTAACTAAATCAATTAAATATAATATGCAAAACTGCAGAATGAAATTCATGCAAAGCATTGATTTTTCCTCATTAAGTAAAAAGCTCAGATAGCTCTTGAAAAGTATCTCATATACACGTGCTCATTTTAATTTAAAAAAAAAAAGTATATATATATATACATATATAATCATAACATCATTGGAATCCTACCTGAAAGTGAGTCTTCCTGAAAGCTTCTGGATAAAGTTTCCTCTAAAGTTCCTCCTCAGTATGCAGAAATGCTCTCAATCCAAACAGCTTCCAGCAGACGAGGCTTCATCGTTTGCATCACGAAAAAAAAAAACAAGCACAAAGAATGAGGGGAAACGTGCACAGAGGCACTGACTGTGCTCCTCAAGCATGCATCTCACTCTGATGCAGGGAGGAGAAGGAGGGAGGAGCTGAACCTGGAGGCACCAAGTGCAGATTCACAGTATGGGACGTTTTACAGAAATGTGCAACGCTGATTTTGAGTGTGAGTTATTTTTGGAGCGTTAGGGTAAAAAAACAAAAAAACAAAAAAGGAGCAAATTTAATATTAATTGTAATTTGATGGGCGTCCGTACAAACACATCCACTGCAAGGCTACGTTTCTTAAATTTAGAGAAAAGAGCTTTAAAAAGTCTGTCAATACAAGTGAAAATGATCACGTGCAGACACACACACACACACACACACACACACACACACACACACTTTGATTATACAGGGGAGTGTGGTCTGGACTCTTCTGGACTCTTTATAGCCTATTCAGACACTTGTGGACACTCCTCCCAGAACTTAATATTCACCCATCCACTCCTTTTTATCCTATGGTCTGACCACACACGCACACGTGCACCAACACAGTGATCTGGATATAAACCACCACAACAATTAAGGGATGACCGCTGGAGGCCCGTCACCTCAGCCACAAGTGCCACTGTGGTTGTGTTGTGCTGGCCCGAGAGCTCCTTATTGTTAATGTTGCGATACAAAAATATATGTAAGTTCACAGTGAAACCTCAAGTATGTGGACTTTCCAAAATGGTCTTGATTGTTCAGAATGACATATTATGGAATTGCAAACACATTACAATGAAGTAGAATCATATGTTACACATTTATTGAGCAAAAAAAAGGGGGGCCTGAGTAGCTGGTGGGAGAACCACAAGGCAGTCACACCAGCACCATCAAATATGACCTCCTATTGGTTGCCTGGAACCTATCACAGCACAGCTAGCACTGTTGCACTGGTCACAGTGGCAAGTCCTAATCCATTTCCCTCCACAAACATTTGCACCAAGTGCCAAAAACAGGCACATAAATATTGCTGCTGGCGCGGACGCTGGCCTCTCCAGGAAGCCTCAACGACTCGCATCCATCGCATGATTGACGAGGACCACGATATCTCACGGAGAGCTGGGTGCAATTTGTGGTTAAAAAAAAGATGATTTTGGAGGTGAAGAAAAGACAAAACAAAGCAACAACTGATCTCAAAACACATGCGTGCTGATGAGCTTGGTAGTTGGCAAAAGCTGGAAAATTGGGGGACTTCCTGCATGTGTTATCGTGAAGACTGACAACATCTTTCCTCTATATATGTTAAACCCACCCCTAACCCTCCATAGATGCTCATAAATGGGTTTAGACTTTTTCTTTTAATGTGTGTTTGCTGATGTGGTTCTGTGGGGAGACCGTCTAAAAGAACCATTGAGCTCTGGTCTAAGTCTGTGTTGGCATGTCTCAACAAAGGACGCATCCTTTTCCCTGGCAGGGGTGACTTCTCCTCTACACTCAGTTCAGATCAAATGACAAAAAGAGTCCAAAAGACACGTCTGGTCCGTCAGGAGGGAATTATCTTCACCGTCGATGGGCAAACATGTGAGACAGAAGACGCATGCAGACAGAATTGTGAGCTGTGTTTGTGTGAGATCATGAGAACGTCAACCTCAGGGCAAACTCTGTTTGTTATTAATGTTTTGTTTTTTTTTATGTGTCAAGTCACTTGGCTCGGCAAACAGGCTGCGTTTAATCATTGCGAGGCAGAAATTATGGAGTGGTGAGGAAACTGAAACACGCTCAACTGCTTTCTTGTGGACGGTCGAGCGAGGATAAAGGGGGAAACTTTGAGCGGGACGTTTCTCCGATGGTTCCTCCGTCCGCCTGTCGTGCGGTTATTATGTTTTATGTCAATACATGGTGCTAATTGAAAGAACCCAATTTGACGAAGTAAACAATGGAATTTTCCTTGACAGGCTGCAGACACAGTTTATTGCTGGAGGCCAATGATAAAGTCAATTTTGTACGTTTTACAACAGATCATCAAAAATAATCTGCGTGTTTGAAAACTTTTCAGTTAGCATTCAACACACAAAGGGCTTTAGCGTATGAAAACTGGGCGCCGCTCGAGCTAAAGTACAAAAAAAAAAATATTATAAAATAACACGACAACAGCGGACGAGGGAGGCGAGCAGTGGGAAAGAAGCTGACTTTGTGACATTGCGCGAATGTTTAAAGTGAGTCGGGGGTCGAGTCTACGGAAACCAGTGATAAAATAGGCCGTTATTATCCAGGGACGCCCGATGACTCACTGCATGTCTTCCCATTTCGCTCTTCTCACGCGTCTCACATTTTCCACCTTCTAAGTTTTTTATTAAGTGCTTCTGCCCTTGCGTGTTTTCTCAGTGCTCTTCCGGGACGTTGCTCCCTGATAGCAGAACTCACCAGAAGCAAGCCAGGTGCAGACAGAACGCAGAGGAGAGGAACAGGTTTATCTTGGCTCCCCACTTCCCGCTGTATCCCGGGACGGAGCTTTGCTGGTTCCTATCTCCACTTAATTCTCACGTATTAGAGGGACTTTTCCCCCTTAGCAGCAGTCCAATTAGAATGTTCTAGCGGGACGTGACCCTCCTCGCTGGGGTCGACTTTTTTTTCCCCTTCCGATTTCTGCAGCTGCATGTGTAATCCGCTAAAGCTATGTAAACTAAGCGAGGAGCCGTGATTCACTTGTTTATGTAAGAAAAAAAAAATGCTCCCGTGTTTTGCGGAAGTTTGTTTGGAGAGTTTGTGAAATAAGTCTTGAGAGCACTGCGGGGGTGTGCGATTGGTTGATTTTTGGCACAAGCACAAACACAGACACACACAGACACAAACAGCAAATTCTGAAAAACTATTTTTATGGGCAGGGGAGAATGCCAGCTGACCGAATGAATGTTCTCGATACTGCCTTGGCATAAAGCGGCACAAAGCATAAAATAAAAAGTATTTATTTTACGCCTGGCGCCCCGGCAACTACAAACCGCTCAGGTTTTCATCTCTGAAATCCAGCTCATCCATCTTGCTAAGATCCAACGGATGATGTTTTCAATGTGTCTTAAACTTTCAGTGGATTCCTCATGGAATCGTCTGCGGATCAAAAGGCAGGAGGCGCTTATCTGGGAAATCACTCCAAGTAGAAGCGAGCCTGGAAACCACCGAAGAAGACCAAAAAGAAACCACTTTGGACTCTGCTTTAGCATTGACGCCAAGTCCAACCGGAATGATTTGTGATGCCAGCCTACCAGCATGACCAATTACAATATGCGCCAGTCGACCATTCGCAGCCAGCCTGACCCGCAAAAACATGGTGCAGCAGCAGCTTGTCTGATAAGTGACACAGAGAATCGGAGTAAGATCAGCCAGAGCTGCTCCTGGGAAAAACTCAAAGTGACAATCACGTGACAATAAATCTGTGAGACAGCCACAGAGTGAAGGGCGAATGAGGACAGTATTTCCCCCTCCATACCTTAATCAGCCAAATGTGATAAATCTCTTTACTTTCCATGGGCCCGGCCCTTCGGAGCCCTCGGGCTTTTATCATAACATATCATATCACAAGCATGTGACCCACTGGTTATGGGTCAAACATAACATACGCAGATGACATGATGGAGAAAAAAAAAATGGAAATTACAACGCAGTTGTGCTCAATGCAGTGAAACGTGAGGCTAGAACATTTTATTGCCCCCTAGAGGTGGAGAGCAGTAAACCTAAATCTTTTCCCTATCTATGGGTTGACTGTTGGGGACGTGTTTTTTAGCAGCCAATATTTTAAAGCAACGTCTTCAGTGCTCGTATCATACTTGAATAAATATCTGTGCAGTTTGCCAATTTTTCTGGCTATAGGCCACAAATTTCTGATGAACAAACTGACTCTGGCTGACAGTCCCGGCATCATCATTTCTGTCGCTCTCGTATTCCAAATCAAACCAGACGAGACTCTGTCTCTTCGGGGGGGTTTGGAACCCGATGATGCTGAATGTGGGTGTTTGTGCATTTTTTTTAATTTTTTTTTTAGATTTTGTCTGAGTTTATATTTTCTCTGCTCGTGTGGTCCACGTTTTCTGTTTACACACTTGCCGGCATTTTAAGGATCCCATGTTCGTGTTATTATTATTTCTCCGCCGCTCTCCTTTCCCCTCTATGTCCACTTCTCCTCCATATGTTTACAAAGTGACCCGAGCTGCACAGAGTCCTCACAGAGAATCCAAGACATCAGGGCGCAGCAAATCAGGCCAGTTCTTGGACAGACAAATGTGTTTTTAATCCGGTGTCAGTGATGAAAACCCCCTAATCCCAACTAGTTTCAGAAGAAATTCGACAAAACACTTCCTTGTTAACCATTGTTATGAGAACACATGAAGAATTCATCCAAGTTTCCGACAAAGTAAATCAGACATTTTTTGGCCAACATTTGACAACAGCAAGACCATTTCTGTGAGAACTGTCACTAGTGGAAAATGACTGCCTTTTGAAATATGCCATTGTACCTTTGAATTATATTTAAAAAGAAAATAGGATTGTAGAAAAGTCCAAAACCTTCAAACTTTTCTTTTTTCTGCCTCTTCTTTCAATGTGGTTATTGTTGTTTTTTTATTTCCAAATTACAAATAACAATCAATTCTAACGCATAAACTAAACCTAAACTAAGCCTGACAGAAAGTTAGCTCGTCGGCAGATGAAAAATGTTACCAAATGGCTGGAAAATGTGAAAGCTGTCGTCGCTCTCCCTCTGCAGCGCCATACGACATATTTTTTTTAGTTAAACAGCCCCACGTTGGCTGCAAGTTCGACTTATCAGCTGGAGAGCCTTGACGTAATTACCGCATTAGACGTCTGGGAAAATAAGCACTCGATATCAATTACATATGTTCTAAATTTGAGCCATGAGTTGGATTTTGAAGGAAAGAGCTCTCTGCAGCGTTTGGTCCAAACGGACCAGGAATGAAAGCCAGTTATTTTTTGATTTACTGTTTGGGCAACATGTCGAGAGGAGAGGGGGTGGGTCTTTTTTTTGTTTTTTTTTCAGATGTCTGCTGTGCGGACAATGTCCACCTTCGCGGAGCTACATTGTGTTCTAGGGTGTGGCGCCCGAACACCGTGTTGTTAGCGAGATTATGAGGATTTAAATTTCTTTCAAAAATTGCATTAGTTTGGCAAATGGTTGACGCGCACGTTGACACTGACGGCAAAATGATTTAAACTTCAAAAAGCTGTTTGTCAGATATTCTGAAAGAATGTGGGGACTAGATCCAGGGTTTTTGTTTGTTTTTTTTTCTCCTGTGGAAATGATCGGGATCTTCCAGTCGGCTCGATAACCTGCTTCAGCCGCCGCACCTCATTCCGAGGCAAGCTCATTGTTGTGGGACTGCATCAGTTTGACGGTCTGGCCAAAGGTGCTGCACACATCCTGGACACATAATGACACGGCTGAGTCATTTCACCTCTCTATTGTACGTTTCTATGCTCGCGGCTTGGGTCCCGCGTTTGAGGCTGATAGCAGCCTCGGCCGCCAAGTTGGACGATGCGCGACCTGTGTTGCCACGTTGTCGCTGCTTGTTTTCCTGTGTAACGCCCTTTGTTCAAACGGTTTGGTTCTGATCTACAGCGGCTGCTGCTATAATAATGGAAAAACATAAAAGTACATTGAATGTATGCAAAATCAATTTCATGTTCTAAAAAAGATAGAAGATATTTATTTTTTAAACAGCTGACAGATTTCAAGGTCTCACAGACGGCCGCTCGCATGTGGCGCGGCGTTTCCCGGAACCATCAGCAGCCATCTGGCAGTAAACTTTTATCAGTTTCATTTGTAAACACGCCGAGGGTCTCTGAGCAACCTAAATTATGCAGTGTCTGTTTACGCAGCACCGTTCTGCAACGCGACGTGTTTTCAATTAGCCGTATTTTGTCTGGTGCTCACGTCTCCCCGTTTGACATTGAGCGTGCACGTGCAAAGCTCCGCTTCTTTTCTCCTCTCTCTCCGCTCCATTTTGGGCCCTGGCTCTGGCTGCAGGAATGCGCCTTGGTGAGTAACCGAGGTCATAAAACACAGTCCAGGTCCAACGTGGGCGTTCTGATCATTGCTGAGAACTGTTGAGGGTCGCTGCCAGACACTCAGAGTCTCAGAAACAAACTGTATTTGAACTAAAGGCCACGCTAATGGAAGCAACGCACCTAAATCAAAGAGGCATCCGACGAAAGCATCGAAAGACGAAGCTCGAGGCTGCACAACAATATGAAATAAATTTGCTTATCAACAGGTTTTATAACATTTCTTTCAGAATGAACAGTACTTTTTTTGAACTTTTATCTCAGTTTCAATGAGAAAAACAGCCAAAGCCATACAGTGGTGCACCCTTTCAGATTGAAATGCAACTCTAAACAACCTTCAGACAGCCCAGGAGAGGTGGTACAGGCTCAAGCACCATCTGTGACCCTGAGGTCACAGCAGGAGGGGGCGGTAATAGAAAATAAATACATGGATTTGCGCGAGTCCCTCAAGCACATTCTGAAAGGCCAATATGCGGTAAAATTAAGTTGATGGTGCGAGGGCCAAATCCCAAAGAGAGAGAGTTCAGTTTGAGATAATAATGATGAATAGTGAAAGAGAGAGAGAGAGAGTCTTAGTGAGGTTACTTGTATCAGAAAAGCAATTTGGGCAGGATTTTAACAACCCAAATGAACACAATTTTTATGGGTTCTGCGATAATACAAACACATCTGTTTCCCTTCTGCACACTTCAACTCTAACTGGCTGTTTATATAGTTATTTGAATCTATAATATGGTAAAGAGAGAGAGAGAGAGGAAAAGAAGAAGCAACTATTTATGCCAATTGGATCTTAAAGGGATGGTTCACCCGTAATCGGAATTTCATCAAGAAGATAAAAGAGCTACAAGAACTCTTGGTTGTGGAGAAGAGATTTCAAAACAACAGCTTCAGAAGGGAGAGAAGCACTCTGGCTAGAGAAAAAAAATTGTATCCTCATCCAACTTGGACGAATCCAGCTGCTCTCATACTGCTTGTGAACTGGGTTAGAATTTTTTTAAGCCTTTCATCACCCAGCCACCTCAGCCCTCTGATATTCCGCTCATGCTTTCCAACAAACCTCGCCCTCAGCCCGAGGTCTAATTCCTCAGTGCTCCACGCGCTCCTCGCTCCCCCGTCTCTCTCTTTTCTCCTCATCCAAGCCCTCAACGACACGCCAGAGACGCAGCTTTTCAGTTTGAGCCCCTCTCGAACGCCGCTGTCCAGCTCAGTGGCAGCGAGAGGAGCACAACCCCACTTGAAATCACCGCTTCATCCAGGTCTCGCCATTAAACCACCTGAGCAGAGGTTTGCCGGCCTCTCGCCTAAACCTTTCATGACAGGGCGAGGTGCCCAATGACCGGTCCGTGCTGTGGAATTACAGCCACATCACCCACGACGGCTGCTGCTCCTGCAGGCCTTCACCAAAACCGCACCGGGGACGGAATTCCTTCAGGATCTCACCGCCAACATTCCATCGTGTCCATCCGTCCATCCATTTCCAATACCCGCTTCTTCCTGAGCTCAGAACATGCAAACTCCACACCGAAAAGGTCCCAGGCCCGGAATCGAACCCCCGATCTTCTTGCTATGTCGCCCCCGAATCCATTGTGTCTTCAAACCCCAGCGTTAAAGAGCACCAAGCAGGTACTTTTTTCGCCCCAAGATAAACACTTCTGTTACATTTATAGGTCAAAAGCACTGCAAAACCTGTTGACAGTGCACATCTCAGGATCAACAGCTTCTGTGAACGCTAGAAGTGGAGTTTATTTGGCACTACTCTGAGAAGCTGGGTAGAACCTATAACTTGTAAAGTTAACTTTAACCTGGGGAAAAAACACTGCAGTATGCATATAAAAGCATAGTGAGATTTTCATTCTAATTACACAGCGCGTGACCTCTCACCTTCGCCATAACCTTTTAAACTGATCCGAGTGGCGAGAGTGTGCGGCTGAACATCTGCGTGGTGCTTTCATTCTTGGTACCGTTTGAACATCCCACATGGCTTTTCTTAACGGGCTGCAGATGCAGACTCTGGGTAGAAATGTCGTCTCGCCACACACACACACACACACACACACACACACACACACACACACACACACACACACACACACACACACACACACACACACACACACACACACACACAAGAGGACAATGTCAACAAGAGACGGCCCCTCAAAGTGCGCTGCCACGTGCAACTTTTGGCCTCTGCCCCGAACTGCTTTCGACGCCTTGTTTTGGTCCTTTAAATCACTGTCACTTGAAGAGAAAACAATGCGGCTACACGCAAAACCAGTCGTTTGAGTCATCCCACAGAGCGGCTGCACAGAACTGCTGACGCTGGTCGTAAAGATTCAAAATGTCAAATAGCTCAGCGGCCGCATGAAACACAAAATGTTCCCCCCCCAAAGGGACGGTCGAAGGATGAAGGTGATGCGACTGGGTAACAGCTGAGCCGGATCGGTTCTTTCAGACTTGCGTGTATTTCATTAGCGCTTAATCTGCTGGTGAACCTCTTTCGAACAGACTCACAATTCAGCAACCTAATGCAAAATAAATGACCTAATTTGACTCTTGGATACCCGACACAGCTGTTAAAATACACGTGCAGTTTGAAGTCTGAAGTGTGAGAAAGTGAAGGCATAGGAAACAGAGCGATCATTCGAGCTGGATGCGTTTTAAGGGAGTGAGAACAGCGCCACCGAGTGAAGTGGAGTGAAAAAAAAAAAAAAAAAAAATCTTGCCGGCCAGCTCCCGACTTGTCAGCATTTTCGTCCCCAACGCATCCAGCAGATGGCGCTACAGCCGCACCCTTCCGCGTTCGAAAGCGACCTCTGTTTTGACAGAACTTTCAGGGGTTTTCCATCTCTCTCATCAAGCTGGGAAAGTCAGGCATAAAAAAGAGGGAAGTAAATTCACAAAGGTTTTTTTGTTTTAGTTTTTTTTTAATCAGTTCCAACTAAACCTTTTAATTGGTGGTCAGCAAGAGAAGAGCACACATAAACCTCGTCACGGTCTGGTTGCTACTTTCCTGAGAAAAACTTTGTTGAGTGTGGTTTTGTTTGAAACTCTGATGCCAGAAGTCACTGCGTCTGCGTGAGACGTGATAAGCAGAGTTGCAGTCTCACTAAAAGTGTAGCCTCTGAAGTCGCATGTGCTGCGGAGGCAGAATTTCAATATCAATACCATATTTCTTCAAATGAAAATATGTGGTGAGTTTTGATGATGCCAAACATAACATATGGACTTTTAAAAGTCTTTACAGTTTTATTTTTCTGTGTTGGGGTGATTTTGTGTGTCCACAATTGATTATTCCACGAATATACACTTGGTTATCATTCAAACCCCTGTAACATATATATGCAATTAGTCATATGCTATATAAATATTATGACATTCAAACAAGAAGAACCTCAATTCAAATGTCACTGCTAGCACTTCAAATGACAGAGGATTAGTTCAAGTTAAACTGTTAAAAGTAAAGAGTTACATTGAAAGAGGGAAGTATGTTGAAACAAAAGCCTTTCTAAGAAATCTGTTGCCCAGGAACCAAAAAAAAAAAAGATCTAAAGAATTTACATCCCATATGTTGGTGTATGAGTATCTTTGTCCATGCCCCCCTTTTTCAGTAAATTAATTCATCAGATATTTTGGACCACAGGCTTGAGCCACATCTCTAGATCCCTGACTGCCCAATTATCAGGTTTCCTAACTGGCAAAAACTACTGATAACAAAATTTCTGAGACTATTATGGGCAGAGGTGCACACGTTTTTAGGATTTATTTATTTATTTATTTATTTATTTTGTCGAAGTGTCTCTGTGTGTTTTCGCGAAACTCAAATCACCACAGAAAATCTTGACATCTCCAACCACAGTCTCATAAAGGAAGCTGAGTCACAGATAGAGCAAAGCACTTCCTGTTTGTTTTGCCGCCGCACTCTTCCAACATGATGTCTGGAGCAGGACAGAAAAGTTTGTCAATCAGAAATGCCACACATTTCTTTGCGCATTTTCAGTTTTCCCATGTTTGTTTTACTGAATACGTCACAATCTGCGTTTCAGTTTCTGTCGATTTAAAAATTTGTGAATTTACGTGCATTTTCCAGAAATTGTCACGGAAGTCTCTCCTGCATTTATGAAACAAATTTGAGAAATGAAATCTTGCACAAGAACACAAACGAGAACGCGACAAATCTTGCACGGGTGTTTTTGCAATGAAGACGCCGCCGTGTGTGGCGAAACACATGACATGCTATGACGTGAACAGAGACATGAAAAACCACTAAAATCCCGTGGTTTACATCTGTTGCATGCGTAACCTGCACAGAGCAATTTATTTCTAGGAGTGGCTTGCAGCGACTACAGCCACTAATGAGATTCCAATAATGGCTGTGGCAGCGTTGGGAAGGGGCTTATATTACTGAATATGTGCTTCAAGGTTGATTGGTGTCAACAAATGTCTCTCTCTCTCTCTCTCTCTCTTAAAGGCTGAGCTTAAAAGGCCTTTTCTTTCTATACCGTTGGCTACAGCTATGCTAATTGGGTCAAGTGCTATGAGCGGTGACAATGGGAATTCAAAGCAAAGCCGCAGGTTCTACATGAGCAAGAACAGAAAATTAAAGCAAATGCACGAAGGTTTGATGATCTGTTCTATTTTGTCGGGGTCGTGAATTGAGTTTCTTTTTTTTAATGCAGCTCAATATTTATGCAACTGTTCTTCTTGGTTCTTCACACCATCATTGGAAGCAAGCAGTCCAATGACATTGTTATCCATCTAGAAGCGCCCTGAAGCCCTGCTGTCATTGATGCGGTCTGGCCCACGAGTGCAACGACTCAGTTTTTTGTAGATTTATTAATGCGGGAAAACATTTAATATTTTGCTCAAAGTATCTTGAAGCCATATTGGACTGTAATAACTCACGGCAAAAGTTTTTTTTTTTATTTCTTACAATTAAGCATGTTGAGTTAATCTACCAAAAGACAGCAGTGTACCGTGGAAATACTGAAAGCGGTATTTTCATTTCTTCAGATTTTCATCTTTACTCTCGGTCACCAGCTTTGCAAAGCGAAACTGTCACTTACAGACTCTTTGACGGAACGGAAGTCGAGAGCACTAGGGCTTTTCATGTGGACCAATCAAACGGCTGAATGTCCTGGCGCTCCTTCTGTAGACCACATCAAGGGGAAGGTGTATAGATGAGGCACAGGAAGACGAAAGAGGCACGTTCAGCTAACGGGCTCACTGTAATCCCTTAATGAACTTCCACGTTTGGGAATGGTGAAAAAGGAAATAGGAAAGAGGATGAGCAAAAGATGGCATGAGGGTGGGACAGACGGCAACAGGAGGGGTTCTCTGCAACAAAGTCCACAGAATAAAGGTTTAAAAGTGCAAAACAATGTTTTTCAAGAGGCGTTTTTGCAGGCGGGCCCCTACCGGATGATGGTCTGTTGTGCTGGCTGATGGTGTCACTGACAATGTTGGTTAGTGTGAAGTGAAGAGTTGCACCTTAAACCATGCACTGCTGCAAGCATGTACATAGTGCATGGCAATTACACACATGGCCACTTCTTGTTGCAATCGCCGAAACAGACGACCGACGAGACGCACGTCGGGCCGTTTGACATTTACGTTCGCCTCCGAGCGTGAACGGCCCGATAAAGGGGTCTGTGTAAAATCCCCTCGTCAATCCTCTCATGCCGTCAGACACTGGGAAGCAAGCCGGTGTCATCCACTTGACAAGTCAGAGGTCATGTAAGTCTCTTCTCCATGCTAAAAATCCCCCAGCCGGGTAAGCCTGACACTGAGCCTGCTGGTGAATGAGGAGGGCACCAGGAGTGACTGACCTGCTGTCACGTCTGCAGCTGCAAGCCAACGCCATCTTTTGCATTGAAAGGTTTGTGGGTTGCAATGAACACGTACCGTTGCTTCTGTTTTGGGCGTGTGAACATTGTTGACGAGCCTTTACTGCATGAGGTGTGAATGGACAGCTGTAACACCTTTGTTTCAATATATAGGCGTGGGTTTTCACCCTAATTCAAATGTATTATTCAGGGACTCCTAACTGAGTGCCATTACATTTTCCTTTCTTTTTTTCCATTCCACCAACACGTTTTTGTTACAGCTCCATATTGTGCTCAGTCCACTTTGGCAACATCTTCCAACAACGTGGCTCTACAGAGTCAGTGAATGAGAGAGGCCTTCTTAGCTTCTCAGAAAGTGTGCACAGAAACACACAGTTATGGATATCATCCCTTTTTGACGCCACACGGAGCACATATACACCTTACCGTTTCCTGATAACAAACCCAACCCGGTGTTGCCTCCACTCTTTAACATCAACTTGTTTTCACCCATTCCAAACGTGGAAGGTCACACAAAAATTTTTGCATGATCAGGAAGCTAAAAGCTAACGTCTTAACCACGGGAGGCTGTAAACAGATGGCTAAACATCCCATTGTCTGGAGATCTGGACAATTAACTTTGCACGGCTGTGATACAAGATGAAAATTACATGGGGTATCACACGGCAGCCGATGACCAGCAGCCATAAGGCCGAAATAAAATGGGCTGTAAATTTTGCAGAGTCTGAGAAACATCGAAGCACACCAACCCGTAAGATCAGTTTCACCTGCAGAGGTGCAAGTGAGCATGTGCGCGTCACAGCGCGCATGTCCACTGGAATGTGTGTGTCACTGCACACACGGGGTAATCTGCGGTAAGCTGGTTTATGGGCTCGTCTGTAGTGACGCAGATCTCCACGCCAAGATCTTCACCGAATCCTCCCTGGTAACCCGCGGATGCTGCAGCCTGTAGCCTACATACCAACAGACGGCTTAGCATCTTCACCACGGGAAGACTGATTTTACATAATCACACAGAGGAGATGTGTAGGCACTGAGGTGTGGAAGATTGTGACCGCCATTGAAAAGTTGTGTCATGAAAGTTGCCTATAAGGTGGAGGAGGGGTGTGTGTGGGGGGGGGGGGGGGAGTGCGCCACTATGAGTGCATGTGATTTTCAAGTCTTATAGGAAATTTACAGCACGTCCACATTGTGAGCTACTATACAAGTGTGGATTTAGTGAAACAAGACAGCAGTTATTTTTTTAGTGACTTTCTCACATATGTGATATATTTTCTATTTTATTGTATTGTTTAATATTGGGCACATTGGGCATTTTAATCGCAGACCACCTGCCTGTGTAATATAGTTCTACTCACCCTAATTTAGAAGACAAAGTGTATCGGAACTCTTGGTGGATATGAATTGATCGAATCGATTTATATTTTTATGTTTTATGAACCGTGGCGACAGTAACACAAGAGCCAAACGAGTTGTCACAATGACAATGGTTATTTCTCTCAAATGTGAGTTGAAAGAAATAAAAGTAAAAATAAAAAAAAATAATTAAGCACACAGCTTTATGGAGCTGTGTGCTTTATAAGCAGACGCAGCTCCATAAAGCTGTGTGCCTTATGGAGAAATAGACTTCCTGTGCAACGAGACAGGTTATGCTGAAGGGTCAGCGCCTGTGCGTCTCGGCAGACACGCCTCGAGTCGCTGCGCTCCGCAGCCACTCAAAGCCAATGTGGCGAGGCGCGTGCAGCCATTAGTAGGCGCGGCTTGTCAATCACGGCGACCCGCCCACGGCCGCTGCTCAGACGGGAAGCGCACCAGTCAATCGTCCCGCAGCAGCTATGAAGCGGAACCTCTGTGGCACCAGCCCACGAGCCGTCCAAAATGTAACGGAGGGACGTGAGAAGAGGACGCAGCCATACACCGCTTACGACAAGTTGGTGTGTGTATATATATCTTGAGCTTTGGAAGAGATGCGTAAAGTTGCCGTTTTTACGCAAAGTCTAGGGTCAGTCCTACAGTCCGGTGGGAAAAGTTCATTCTGCGGATGCAACTGATTGACTCGGCGAGCCAAAACAAAGAAACGGCCTGACGATCGATAACTTTGGATCTTTTCATCAAGTTAAGGTCTGTTCTCAAAAGTTTTGGGAGGGGCGTCCAGGTCGGAGCGGAGCGCGCCGAGAGGGCAGCAGATGCTGACCAGTGAAGAGGAAGCGGCGCGACGAATCGAATTCTGTCTGGCCTTGAAATTAGGACAAGTCGAGACAAGCCGCGACTTCTTTTTTTCTTGTCACGCATAAAAGACGCGCGCAGGCGCACGACACGGCGGTTATGACCGATTCCACCCACGGGCGCCCGCTTCTCCGCAAAATCGCAGCAGGCAGCGGCGCAAAGTTGAGCCCGTGACATCCCCCTGCCGCCTCTGCACCCTTTTTTGCCGACCATGGAGGAGAGCGCCGAGTGCGCCTCCGCCGCCCCGGGCGACAGCTGCTCGGACGCGGAGAGCATCAGCCTGAGCGTGCTCAACTGGGAGCAAGTGCAGCGGCTGGACGCCATTCTCACTGGCTCCATCCCCATCCACGGCCGCTGGAGCTTCCCCACGCTGGAGGTGAAGCCGCGGGACATCGTGAAGGTGGTGCGCAGCCGCATGGAGGAGAAGCGGATCCGGGTCCGGGAGGTGCGCCTCAACGGCTCGGCCGCCAGCTACGTCCTGCACGAGGACAGCGGACTGGGCTGGAAGGATCTGGATCTGATCTTCTGCGCCGAGTTGAAGGGGGAGATGGAGTTCCAGATAGTGAAAAACATCGTTTTGGACTCTCTGCTGGATTTCCTGCCTGAGGGGGTGAATAAAGAGAAGATCACGCCGACCACTTTGAAGGTACTGTGCAAGTTGCCCGAACACACAGCTGACACGACAAAACTGTTCAAGATGTACAAACCATTATTTTAAATCGATTCCTTAAACAAACAAAAAAGAAAAAACACCACCTCACAAACACACTATTTGAATTAGTCATTGATCAAAAACTTTTGGCCTCCTTTAACGGATCCTGCAGGGAACATTTTCTTATTCCTAAACGGATCTTGTACAGGTCAAATGGGATTCTGTTTAATCTGAGTCATACTTACATTAATGGCCTGCTCTCAGTTACCTGGATACAGAGAACGATCCCGGCTACTAATGGACCACCGACAGATGTGATCAGCACAACATCATGACTAACAGACATAGTCGAGCTTTGTGTCTGCCTCAACATGGAATCCAAATCTCAACTCAAACAAAAACATTGACTGCTTTTTGCTGCTTCTTCTTTTATCGGGGAGGTGTATTTTTCTTTCTTCCTTTTTTTTTATACACAAAACAAAATAATAAAATCCCACCACGTTTTATTGTGCCAGAAAACCAGTTGGTGTGTGGAATTCTTTTTTTTTTGTTTTGTTTTTTTTTTTTAGAATTGGAGCCAGAAGGGCTCCAATTCTGCCTAGTCTTGCCTAGTCTTTGTTTAAAAAAAAAAAAAAAAAAAAAGAGCGATACAGAGAAGGAGCAGCAAGAGGCAAAAATTCACATTTGGTCTTTTGTTCTTTTTAGGAGGCCTACGTGCAAAAGATGGTAAAGGTGTGCAACGACTCGGACCGCTGGAGTCTCATCTCCCTCTCCAACAACCGGGGCAAGAACGTGGAGCTGAAGTTCGTCGACTCCCTGCGGCGTCAGTTCGAGTTCAGCGTGGACTCCTTCCAGATCCGCCTGGACTCGCTGCTCCTCTTCTACGAGTGCTCCGAGCACCCCATGGCCGCCACCTTCCACCCCACCATCCTGGGCGAGAGCGTCTACGGCGACTTCCCCACCGCCCTCGACCACCTGCGGCGCCGCCTCATCTGCACCAGGAGCCCCGAGGAGATCCGAGGCGGCGGCCTGCTCAAGTACTGCCACCTGCTGGTGCGGGGTTTCCGCGCGGCCTCCGACAGCGAGATGAAGCTGCTGCAGCGCTACATGTGCTCGCGCTTCTTCATCGACTTCCCCGACGTGGCCGAGCAGAGGAAGAAGCTGGAGTCGTACCTGCAGAACCACTTTGTGGACCTGGAGGACAGGAAGTACGACTACCTGGCCACGCTGTACGAGGTGGTGCGGGAGAGCACCGTGTGCCTGATGGGCCACGAGAGGCGGCAGACGCTCGGCCTCATCTCCTCGCTGGCGCTGCGCATACTGGCCGAGCAGAACGCCATCCCCAACGCCGCCAACGTCACCTGCTTCTACCAGCCGGCCCCGTACGTGTCGGACTGCAACTTTAGCAACTACTACGTGGCGCAGGTGCAGCCCGTCTACGCCTGTCCTCCTTCGCCTCAGCAACATTACCGTTCTCCCTCCCAGCACCCCATGTACTCCACCTGGTTGCCCTGTAACTAATTCTTGATCGTTTGGCAACGTCTGTGAAACTCTTTGTGAGGATGAATGAGGATCATTGACCTCCTTTTGCTGACTGGCGTTCTTAAAAGAGGGGAGGAGAAAGAAGGACTTCAGGCCAGGTAACAGGCATCTAGGCGGTGGGACATTACAGGGATTTTTTTCCCCTCTGGTTTTTGGAAGCCGTGAACGTGAAAGCTGATGATTAACGGAGAGATGCCAATTGGCAAGGCAGACCCCGGGGTTCGGGGTTCGACCGTCATCCAATAAGACCACCAGCCTGAGAATAGTGCCGTGTTCCTTGACACTTGCACCTCACAGGCCCTCGCTAATGATTCTCAATCAAACCAAGCATTCATGCGCTATGTGTTGGGTCTGCGTAGGACTCCTTTTTTTCCACAGGCAATCCGAAAATGGGGAACTGAGCACTTGTTTACAAATCCACCAGTCAACTTTGATACTTTACAACTTGATGGCAATTCTGAAAGAGGAGACGGAAGAGACAACGTAACAATGCATGCGTTAGCCCTGTGATGGGATAAACGTTCAAGTGCCTGACAAAGCCCTAAAGGGATGTTTTTATGATTCTGTGTCAAGGAAAACCGCTTTGAATGCTTTGATGTATGACAGGTGATGCTGAATGTACTGAGGAACAGAGTCTACCCGCAGTATGTAAAGTCAGGTCGGTCTCTTACACTGAGGGTGGTTCTTGGATTTAGATTTTTTTTTCCTATTTGATAATGTTTAGTTTATGTTGCAGCTCTTATC
The DNA here is from genome assembly GCF_046127955.1 of Nelusetta ayraudi. Lineage (NCBI taxonomy): Eukaryota > Metazoa > Chordata > Actinopteri > Tetraodontiformes > Monacanthidae > Nelusetta > Nelusetta ayraudi. Next base: position 650,564 of record NW_027466150.1, on the reverse strand, counting down.
TGCAGCCTCGCAGGATGGGCACACATCAACAGCACCAAAAAGGGAAGTAAAAATATGTCATCATCTGTGCAAGGGAAGGGGATGAGAGGGGGTCAGAATGAATATGTTTTTAATAGTTTACTGAAGGTGAAGATAGAGGTTTGGTGTGATTGCGCAATTCTAGAGTGTGAAGCAACGGCTACATGCTGGACAGCTTGTAGAGGAAGAGGATTACAGAGAAGGAAGCCGCGAGCAACTGCAAGCCTAGCTGCTACCAAAGAGTTTAGCATTGGTTCTGTGCTAGCAGCTGCTTTGATCAGAACCTCTTGCAAGAAGAACAGCACAAGAATCGCACTGAATCTTTTCTTCGCAGAAAATGTATTTTTGTTTAATTCTGGCAGGCCTTGGCAAGAAATTACATGAAAATTGTGGCACATTATGGTTTGATGTCACGCCTCGCACCGACAGGAAGCCTCGACCTGGAGCTGGTTGGCTTTTCTGATTGGGCTGTTGATTGTGATAGGGGAAAGGTTCTTCCGATCACCTTCCAACATCTTGTCTCCCCTTTGGAAGCACATTCTGTGGGCTCTCTACCAAATAGACACACGAAATAAATCAAAAAGGGTGTAGGAAACGTATCCCTGGCATGGAACACATTATTGGTCTCTACGCTGTTGTGTCCTGGGTTGAACTGCTAACATGCTGACATCTTTGAGACTTAAAGGTTTAACTTCCTCTGAAGAAAATTCAAAAAAAAAAAAAAAAAAAAAAATAGAGAGATTTTGATGTTAAGTCTTATTCCTGTGTTGCGAAATACACTCGCCAGTGTCTCTATCAGTGAATCTCAGCTGCACTATAACTTCCACCCTTAAAGATAACACATGAAAAAGAAAGAGATGAAGAAAAAAGAAAAGTTGTTTCTGTTCACCTGTTTTCACCTGTTGCACCTTAGTGCTGTCTGCAAAGCGGTGAACATTTGCAGTCATTAAAAAACATTAATGGATTGTTCACATTCATAGTCCCTTGTATTTCCTATCTGATTCTGCATGGTTACAGTCCTGCCCATCTTTGAACGGGCCACAATCTGCATTTAAGGCTAAAAACTCAAATCGTGATTGATTCAAAAAAATCGATCAAGAGAAAGGAGATGTGATGAAAAATGCCGGAGATTCATTTTGGAAGAGCATATTTTTCATTTAAATTGCGCTGGATAGTTTTAAAGCCACTGTCAACAGGTTCTCTCCCTCGCTTTTATTTTTACGCCAGTATATTTTTTCATGAGTCAACGTACTAAGTGTGAAGAGAAAGAAAAACATGCAAAAGCCTTTGGCAAATACAAAGTGTGTTTGTCAGTGGGGTGGAGAGAGTAGTTTGTGTACGCAGGGATGTAACAGCAGAGGAGGAGAAAAGCAGCGGAGTAAGAAGGCATACTTGTACAGGGGGAGAATATCTTTGAAAGAATGTGTTTGACGAGGCCCAAGAAGCTTCAGCAATGATGTACGATCAGTAAATGTTGGCCACCTTGTGTATTATTTTCCCCGTTAATGGAATGGAGTCCAATTCTGGGACGTGTGGAAACTTGGGCGGTGTGATCACATAATCATTCTTTTGCTTTTTTCTTCTTTTTTTTTTTTTTTTTACTTTTCAGCATAAAAAAAGCACCAAAAAAAAAAAAAAACACTTACAGTATACTGTTAAAAGGGCAAAGGGAAAACAGACGGCGGTAAGGCAGGTTGGCCTGGGGCTGTGTTTCACATGTTAAGTATGAGACCAACAGGTGTACAATATGTGTGTCCTCGGCACATCCTCTCAAATGTGTCTGATCTATTTTTCTATCAATCTCTATTTTTGTATAAAGTTCATGTTCGGGCTGATGTAGAAAGATCACAGCTATGTCGTTCCGAGTCTGTTCTGTCGTGTGCTGTTTTTTTTTTTGTTTTTGTAAGTATGTGACATGAACATCATTGCAGATGAAGACGCTGTGTGTGTTGAGTTGCAGATGTGTTCTTTTGTTCATGTGTACTGAGATATTCATACTGTCCTGTTTCTTTTTTTTTTCCGTTGTTGTTGTTGCTGTTGCTGTCAAGAGATTGTTTCACTGTCGTGTGGGGTTTTAAACTGCTACCCTGAATGATGATCTGATGATTGTGTACAAATTGACCAACTTGAGGATTAAAAGCTGAAAAAAAAAAAAAACACCAGCAGAATGAGAAACCTTTTTTCCATTTCACTGAAACGACGGGCAACCTTGGGGAGGCTTCCACGGTGCGGCCGCGCTGCTGCAGCTCTGCCCAGACTTTGACAGAGGAGTCTACCTGAGGTCAATCCCGGCGTGCACCCCTGGTCGCTGCCAACAAGGGACAGCTGAATGTGACGGATTTCCCCGCGAGAGACGTCATGACGAGCGTCAGCGGGCGTCATCGCAACCACTGCCAAGAGTCCTGAGCCGAGGATGTTCCTTTTTCCTTTTTTTTTTTGCTGCCACCACAGCTGACATACGTGCAGACTTTACTACCAGCAGAGCCCTGGACTCCAGGAGACACATGGTAACTGACTGAGTGGATTGGCACCAAGCCTCCATCTCGCTAATGCCTGTAGACCTCGGCCTCCAGATGTCACTTTCCCTGATGACGGCAAAGGAAAAAAAAAAGAAAAAAGATTGGGCTGAGCATCTCTCGCTTAGTTTTTTCTCATACTTTTTGTCCCACCTGTGAAGTTAGTTTCAAAATGGTTTCATCCTGTTGGCAACAATTTTTTTTTTTTTTTTAATAATATCAGCATTTCTAACACACGTCACTGCAGCATCAAATTTGTCTGTCCAATGCACGGCTTCCCATTTCTCTTTCATTCACGGATCGCTCAAGAGATGGGCGATGGAGAGGAGAACTGGGCCAGTGTTATCCCCCGTTAAGAGGGAGAGAGTGGACGCTAAATATAGCCCCCCCTCTGCTCTGCCAGTGTAAGGACATTAGCCCATCTTCGGAAAGCTGATTAGCCTCTCTCCCTCCGTAAGCATGCGCTCAGAGCCCTGGTGTGGTTACCGCCCAGAGATTTACTGGCTATTGTACTGTAACACATACCGGCCCTCATCTCCCCGCAGTCTTTTAGGTCAGTCTCGCTGGAAAGGGCCAAAAAGTATTGAGTCCACTTCCTTCTCAATGGCTTAAAGGAGAACTGAGAACATGACATAGGGACCTCGTACCGCGTTGTGCAACAACAAGAAGGGTGCACGGTTTAAGAAGTGGGCCAATGTGCTGCTTTTTAGCGCTTGTGCCATCTTTACAGGCAGTGTTACAGGCACTATGTGGCTTGCTTAATGCGTTTGAAGTTCAAAACAAAAAGTTATAAAAACAAAATAAATCTTTTGATCTCACACACAGAAGAATCACTAAAGCTAGAGACCTTTTAGCCTAGCTTAGTAAAAGTCTACAACTGGAGACTAGCAGCCCAAACCAGACAGAACTAAAGGTGCTCCAAGCGCGGGGCGTTTGTGGTTACTGTGAAAGTTGCGTTCCCCACGTGTTTTCTATGGTCAGTGCAACTTCTGTCTTTTCTAAAAAAAATATAGGTACTTCATTTTGACTGTGCAATCTGTGTGTTTTAAAATAGCAACTGACAAACCCGGCCTACTGCACGTTTGCACTCGCTAAATGAAAGGGAAAGACCCAACAATGAGTTCTAGCTCAGCCTCTCAACTTATTGATCATACTAATTTTCAACCCCCTTCCACTGATAATGGGGATCATCTCCCAGGAACTCTCTGAACTTGCAGAAGACATTGTGTAATCAGAGAGGTGAAGTCAGAGGACACAGCAACCATGCATTTCAGAGCCAAACAGAGAAATACGAAGGTAGAAGATTCCACATTGGCTGTTTAGACACTCAATGATTAGACTGAAAAGAACGAGAGACACTTTAATGGATCACTATCTGGAACAATGGGTTTGACCTGTCAGTCAGCTTTAACAAAAACAAACAAAACTGTCAGAAAAACACTCGCTCAAAATAAATGAAATGTTTGGGGCCGAAGCTAAAGACACGCTCGGGGGACGGATCACATGAGAATACGAGTGTCCAGTTGGAGCAAGAGCAGGGCCAAAAGTCCGTCCAGCTCAGCCCAGTCTGGGCCAGAGGTCAGCCAGTAAATCAAACAAGAGCAAGACCAGACTGTGAGAAACAAGCGTGTTTGTCTGTCTGTGTGAAAGAGCAACGGCGCAGCCGACGAGTCTGCGTGGGCTCACACTGCTTTTTTTTTTTTTTTTCCTTTAAATGAGGCTGTCTGTGCAACAGGAAAAAGATAACCGCACGTCTCGGCACACAACCACCGTGTGCAAAAATAAATCTGCAATAACTGACTATTAGCAGCAGAACCGGTGAAAATTGGCGCGGCGCATTTCTGGTTGGTCGCAGGGTAGGAAGCTGCTGCTAGCTGGAAGTCAGACAGAGTACTTGACGCTCAGCAAATAAGATTACATGAGTCGGTCATAGATCCATAAATCTATGTGCAATGTCGCCACATCTGTCTGTGTTTTAACACGCTCATAAACTTCCATCCATCAATTTTACTTGCCTCTCCTGCACTCAGGGCCGCAGGGGTGCTGAGCCGACAGTTCATCATTTTTTATTTTTTTTTCTTGTCATCTGGACATTTTCCATCTAAATATTCTTGCATTTCTATTTTATTTGTTTGTTCCACTTTCCATAAATCCGTGCAGATCGTGTCATATTCACTAAAAGCCACACTGGCTTCAGATCTCCACAGGTTGGGCTGTCCCTAAAATGAGATGCAGTAACAGGGACACAAATATTTATCCTGCACACTGGGATGGGGTAATCCTGGTTTCTCTGTGTGTGCATGTAAACACCATATCCCAAATATGATGGGGGCGGCATCAGGCTCATAACCGGCATACAACAGCCTGAGCAAACGCAGCCGGTTTGTACATGAGTAATAGGATCGCAGAGGACGATATCTGCGGGTCATAAAAATCAGTGGGAGTCATCGCTTGATAGCTGCGGTGCATCTTTCCGTAAATTAAACGGCATACAAGTATAAAAACAAAATGGTGGAGGCGGGTGGGGTGGAGGAGCAGGGAGTGCACGACTGCTAGTGCAAAAACTGCAACAGTCCAACAGACAAGAACCTAAACCTGGACCATGAGCGTTGAACCGACAGACCTCCTCAGGCATCCGGCGAGCTCGGCCTTTTCGGTGGCTGATGAATCATTCACCAACACTCTAAAATCACTTAGTGGCCATTAACAACAAGATATGGGGGAAGCCGTTCCTGGTTGCCAAGTTGCGAAACGTCAGCAGCTATGAGTGATTGTACTCCATTACGAAAGTCATCATGGGCGTTTCACTTTCTAATAACAAGGGATGGTAAATAATTAAACTGCCATCAGCGAGTCTTTCTGAAGTTCTGCCTCGTACAAGGCAAAGAATCACTCTCCAAAAAGTCTTAATGTAATTTTTTTTTTTTTTTTACATATTTGTTTCAAAAGTATGTAAAAAAAAAAAAAAAAAAAAAAAAAAAAAAAGCATGTAAAAGTAGTTTGCACAGTGATTGGCTGAGAGGCCTGAATGTGTTGACGTTTAGATCATCCGGGAGGGAAATGAGAAGCAGCCACTGAGGCGGACTCTCATGGTTTTCATAATTACTTTATCGTCCCGGGTTACATTCTCCGTCCAAGTCCCTGGGGCAGCGGGATGAAAAAAGAATTGTGAATAAATGAATGAAAATAATGAGTGTGCTCTCCAAGCTCCCCATGCAGCCTTTCGTGAATTAAAGTTCCTCTTTGGTTCCATCTGTTCAAAACATCTGACGTTGTTTTTCGTACTGCCAAAGTGCAAGACGGCACTGGAAGGAGCGAAAAATCAACAGCAATAAAACCCAACAATGACTTTATTCAGAGTTTTTTTTTGCCTGTATAGACATCATGTTGGAAGCACCAACTGCTTCCTATTTAGAATCCACTTCCTGTTTTAAGGCAAACTTATACGTAAGTGAAACTGGTGGATACCACAGACATGTGATGAAGGAGACACATACGTGGGCAAATAAAGTGTGTGGACACACCAGAGGACATGGAAACACATGGGCGGATAGGTTTGGGGCATTTAATCATAAAGACGGTTTAGAGCTACTAATACTCGTACTAACTGTTAATAATTGCAACATGGGGCATTTTCAAAAAGGATTATGAAATATGGCCCAAGAGGCCAAAGACCCACTGATAGGGTAACACCACTTTTATGCGAACCAGTAGAAATTGGTCTGCTTCATTAAAAATGACATCTGATACATTGCGCTGTCTCTCTCTCGCGCTCCCTCACACACACACACACACACACACACACACACACACACACACACACACCACACACACACACACACACACACACACACACACACACACATTATTTAAGTGGATGAGGATTTTAGAAACGTTATGCTGCAGTGATCCTTTCCTTCAAATATGCAAACCAGTCCAGACTGGATTTAAATTAAGGCAATGATCATCATCATTACCACCGGTATAATTCGCTGCTATCACAGTCGCAGTCGGCAACTGTGATTCCATATAATTTGTCTTGATGCGGCAGTCTCGTCAAAATGTTTGCAAGCACTTTGGAAAAAAAATATTTTCTTTGGAGAGCTCACTTTTATCTGAATGTTGCTAGCAATGCACGTTTGTTTGTATTTAGAGGGAAACTGAAAAGTTTCCATTGTGGGAGAAAAACGAGGGGCATTTTGATTTTGATGATTCAATCTGTTTTTGTTTGTTGCTTGTTTGTTTCGTCAGGATTCGAGATCGAGGGTTGTACAAAAGAATAATTGGATGTCAACGCTAATTGTAAATGCTTTTTTTGTTGGTAAGCATATCAGAGATTAACTAGCAGAACCTGAATGTGCGGCTGGTTTAAATCACTAATTAATGGAGTGTGTAAGTTGGTTTTAAAAGAACTTTGATGGGGTTTCTGAGTGAGTTCATAGATGATAGAGCTGTTTACCATCGAGCTACGTCACTTCCAGTAATCTGAGTTCATTTGGAGCTCAATTTATATTGCGGAGGTAATCATCCATGTGAGTGTCTGGTCGTTCATCTGTTCCTTGCTTTGTTTGCGGGTGCACACGTGCGTATGTGCTTTTTTGTTTTCCTTTTATTTCCTTTTGCTTCTTTTTGGCTGCTCAATGTCTATTACCTCCAGCCAACACTCCCTGTTCTTACAGGGGCTATAATAATAGTCATTATCACACTTTAACAGCCAATACACACCTGCGATCTCACCACTCATGCCAAAAACACACCTGTATGCGTTTAAGTGCAGCTTTTCTGCTCGATAAAGGAAATGGAAAGTTACAACTGGCTCCAAGAAGTGCCTGCTTGCATGAGGCGCATTTAGCTTGTGTACAGCTATGTTGATGATGAAGGAGGAGCTCCTCTGTGACACCTCTAATTAATTAATTAGTCAATGGATTGGATCTATACAGCGCTTTTCAAAGCACCCAAAGCGCTTAACAGTGAACCCATTATTCATTCACACCACATTCACATGGTGGAGGTGAGCTACATGTGTAGCCTACAGTTGCCCCAAAGTAAAATCTCTGATGCCCTATTATGAAAACATTAAGAGTGACAGTTTTTCACAGGTAAAAAAAAAAATTCCTTTATCTAGGCCCCACCCCTTTTGTTTATAACTGCTGTGCCTTTGTTAAACACTAGCATTCAAATAGGGCAAATACGTATTTTCGGGACGTCATCCAATTCGCTGCTACATCAGCAATTCCAAAGGAAATTTGATTGTGTGACAACATCGAAAACAAAGTGGGCACAAAGATTTATGATGTGCATACTGAACAATATCAGCTGCCGACTAAGCAGTGTAAGTGCCATTGTTATTTTTAAATTGTTTAAATTGTTGGCTTGCATTATCTATTGTTAATATTAGCCAAGAGCTTGCTAAGCAAAACTGACTCACTTTTGTTTTTGTTTACATTGCAGACAGTGGCGAGTGACCTTGTTAACTGGTCATTATCAAACATTATCTCACTTAGCACACAAAGCTAGTTAACAATAAGAAGTCAATCTTAAGCCTGGACCAAATGATTATAAGTCTTCAGTCTTGATTACCTCGGTAATAAAATCAGTTTCAATCAGTAAATTAGTTTGAAAAAAAAAAGTAGTCAACAATGGTTCAACGGGAGCAAGGCATCAGTCCAACCTCCCAGTAGCCTGACAATTTGCCCATTGGTCCTACATCCCCTTCTGTGGGACAGGCCACTCTTAGGAGATCCTCCAAGACTCAGTTGTAGTTGATGGGTGCGTCGTGCAGCCTGTCGGCCACTTTTCCTGAGAATCGAACCCACATCCTTCTTACTGTGAGGTGGCAGCGCTAACCACTGCGCCACCGTGTCGTCCAAAACACAACATTAAACAGACAAACAAAAAACAGACCGAAATAAAATTTGCTTAGTCTGCACAATCATCACATTTTCGCAATTTTCCCCAAAGTGCTCCAAGCCAGATAAGCTCAAGACAAACTCAATCAAAGGTCCCCCAGTCCGATACAGACCAGGCCTGGGCTAAAAGTTTGTGTTGTTGCAAAGGGAAGGTCTTTCTGTCCAGGCCAGACTGGTTTTACCTCCAAGTCAGATTAAAGTGAGTGTTCCACAACATCACGTTAAATGGAGCCGTTTGTGTGATCCTGTTTAAATGAGCTTAGCAGCTTCTTCAAGGGTCTTCGTTTGGTGGTAAAAGTTTTAGCTACAAATATATGCAACATGTGTAAGTGTTTGACGCGTCTCTCTGTCAATACTGAGCTGATACAGGATACTGAATGACTGTACACTGTGCAAACAAAGTTGATGATTTCAGGGGAAGTCAAACCCAGCTAAAAGAGATCCAGCTCTTACTAGCCTGCAGTGTGTGTCGTCTGTATTTGTTTATGTTAATAAGAGTTACCAGGGCTAATTTTTTGGTTTTCTGAGCATCACGAAGCAGCAGCATGACTTTAACTTCCTATGCACGTGCAGTTTCGACAGCATCTGCAGGGTTTTGAAGTAAACAAAGTGATTGTCTTCAGTGTGTCGCCTGTGTTGCTTTTGTTTTATTGACTTAAAACAAGCTGAAGTGACGAACCGCATACCTCCCAGCAGTGTAAATATGGATTATTTGCTCTACACTTTAATGAAAGTCCCAGTTTCATTTTACAAAAACAGTATAACTTTGTCTTTTTTTTTAGACAGACTCTGTTATTTTTCCTTTCATTCTTGCCTCGATATGATTCCAAAGGAATTAGTCTGAGTTTGTTTGGCTTTTCGGGCCATAAATCTGTTACACCAGAATAGAGTGCCAACATCAACAACCCATCACGACTCATCAGACAAACTAGTAATTCAAACCCAACTATTACCAGTTTCCAAAAAGTCTTTGGAAAAGTCTCTCAGGCTTTAATCCTGTCGCAAAAAAACGAATTTGAAACGCGATATGAAGGCTGTTTGTGGATCCTTCACCAAAGGAAAATCTTGTGTAAAAGGAATGGCTAATTGCATAGAGTAAACCAAAGACTCTATTGGTCAGACAAGATCCAGTCAAACATGGTCTTTAAACCGTCTTCACCAAAACGTTTGTTCCCAGACAGTAAAGGTTCACAATCGTTTTTATCTTTTTGCTTCCTCCTACATATTTAAGTCCAATGTCTTTCATATTTACCTGTACTCTCCTCTCCGCTCCTTAATTACATTGTGTGCAGACCGTTTTAACACTGCTTTTACTTTGAACAGAAATGTGGAACGAAACACGTCTGAAAAGAAAGTTGTTTGTCGGTGAGGATTCATGTTTTGGACAAGAGTTTAAAGAGTGTCTGGCTGGTTTTACCGATTCTTCCTCCTGGTTTGGAAAAAAAGACCCCCCGCTGTCTTGAAAGCTGCTTTTCAAGTAAAGACTGCATATCCTTTAACCAGAGTCTGACTCATTGTAGCTGTTAAAATTAGGAGGATTGGCGATCTGTTGGTGGAACATCTGGAGCCTAAAACGCATTTGTTCTTCCACATCAGCCTGGATGCTATTTCCAATTCCACAAAACTCCCCAATTGCAATAGACATAATGCTGGTGGCTAACAATAAAACTCTTTGATGATCTGCAGTATTTCTCTTCAGCTCAAATAAACCTTTTTGGGCAAATTTTATGATAATTACATTTAGTCCAGCAGTTCTGCTCAGAGACAAACTGAACTTTCGGTCTGTGAAACACTGGTAATTCTGAAATTCTCTGTGTCCTTTGTCGGCCTTAAAAAGAAATGTCTAAAAACGGATAGAATATGGGACCTTTGATGCAGCACTGAATAGGGAGCGGGAGATTTACGTCCATCAGCTGCTGGCTTTATTCTTTACGGTCAAAGGTCAGCAGCTAGGGGTCGGTCAAAAACAGACAAACGTCAGCAGAAAAGCAGCGGATCTGACAGAGCACTCGCTCTTCTCGTGTCTCAAACCGTTTCATGTCCTGATTGATTGATCGTTTAAGGCCAAGTTAGCTTATGGCGCAAAAAGGTGATTGTCAGAATCAGCTGCTCCGAGAGTCAAAATCTCCCTCTCACACAGCCACACACACACACACACACACAGCCACACACACACACACACACACAGCCACACACACACACACACACAAACACCAAGTCTTCTCTCATCGCATGCTAGAGTTATGTTTACCAAGAGGCCCACTGCCGTTCACTTCCTCTGAAACCTTTTCGCTCCATCTGCCCCATGACCCTGGGCTCACCTTCCTCTTCTCCATCCCCTCCTTCACCCCTTCCGCCATTCTACACATGCACGCACGCATGCACGCACACACACACACACACACACACACACAAACACACACATCACTCTGGTGGGACTCCAGCAGTTATGTCACTGGCCAAAGTCAATCGGAGGGAACCATGCAGAAGGTCTGGTCACAGTTTACATGAGGTCACGGAGGTTGGCATCACACCGGCCCTCCTGTCGCCAGGGCAACAACACAGACCGCATGCACAAGGTTTTTAGCGGTAAAACGCGAGGAGCGAAGCCAGGGGACAGCGTTGCAAACCCCTCCCCTGGCCGGACGGGCCGGGCCGGGCCAACAGACCCTCTCACACAATCATGGCCGCCCGCGCTGACATTTTCCAGACATATTTCAAAATCAGCCTCATGTGTGAAAGTTCCTCAGTCTGAAGTTTTTTTTTTGGGGGGGGGGCACCACAGAAACACCACTGTTAAGAAAGTGAGAAAGTGAATGTAGCATAATGTCAATCACTCAAAGCATTTGGAATTTTTTCAACTTCAACACGGGGGGGGGGGGGGCTGAATGAACATTTCTTAAGGACAAACTTTGTTTTCAACACAAACTTTCCCCCCATTCCCAAACCTGCCGTCTAATCACTTTCCCATTAGTCACTCGCACAGGAAAAAAGCCCCCTAATCCAATTAGAAAGCAGAAAGAGCCAAATTCCTGACCTTCACTGTGCAATAACCCATGTTTGTCCGCAGTCACAAGCGAGTTGGAGGCATCTGTTTTATATTGATGTGGTTGTATGCACACGAATAGATGTGCGGGGAGGGAAAAAAATAAAGACGGAGAGAAATCTGCAGACTCTGGGACAAAAGTCCTGGATCCCCGCTGCAGCAGGTCCCTGCGTGACACACACGACGTAGTGTTTGTTTGTGTGCATGGCTGTTTGGGTGTTTGAGCGCGTGCACGGTAGTTGGGGGGGGGGGGGGGGAGACGAAAAAAAAACGGTCTGCTTTGCTCGGCCATCTGAGCACAGCTGGCGAGCAGACATCTGGTGAGAGATGGAAAAGAGTGGGACAAAGAAAAAGTCAATAAAGAGAGAGAGAGAGAGAGAGAGGGAGAAAGAGAGAGTGGGGTTGAATACAGGGACAAAGGTAATCCGGGGTGAAATGCACAGATTTACATGGCGACACAGACGTGCACGACGCAGGTCAAGCGTGGTTATGGCTTCCATGCGCGCTGCTTTTTTCTCCCCCCCTCCCCCGCCCCCCCGAGAGTTTTGAGAGAATCCTGTGTAAGACGAGTCTCCTTTTGTTTTGCTTGAATCCTCTTTGATTTACTCTGAGGGGCTTGAAAAAGAGCAGCGACTGCAACTCTTGGGACACGCAGGGGAAAAAAGAAAAAACAGGGGAAAAAAGTTTATTTATTTTATTTTATTTTTTTAATCATAACTGTCTGCTGTTTTTTCTCGGCCATGCTTTACTTAGAAGGCCCTTATTATAACCCAGTTCAGATCCCTGTCGGTCATCTAAAACTGTGTGCAGCACTCGCTGCAACTCTGTTTTAATTCTGCGTGATGACGAAACCAAAAGGTCCCACACTCGACCTATTTTCAGATATTTATTTTTCCTTCTGGACTCCAATGGAGCTGACTCGGAGGATTGGTTTTCCAAAAAAATAAAAAAGATAAGTAAAAGAAAAATCCTGATATATAGGAAGAAAAAAAACGTACTCTTGTAACATCAAGGAGGGCTGATTTCCAGAACTGTATTTTTGCATAGACTTTCTGAAAAATCACTGGCAGGATAAAGAGAAATATTGCTGTGAAGAGTAAAAAACTGCAGGGCCTGTAAAAGTTGACGCACAGCCGCTCATATGCAAAGACAAATGCACTTCTGCCGGTTAAAAAAAGATTGAATTTAAGCCGAGCGGCGCAGAAAAGATGTTACCCATCCTGCAGCAGGAAGAAACGGAGGCGGACGTCCCTGGAGGAAAGTGAGGAAGATGTGGACGCCTGAAAAACCTCCTTGGGGGACAGCGGGGGCGAGGGTGACCGCATTGTTTGTCAGAAGGGGGCGAAAAGAAAGAGCACGCAACAGACGACTCATCATCTGGGAAAGAACGCACGGGCCATCCACGTTAACGCTGAAGGCAACAAAAACAAAGCCACTGTCTGAAACGTGAGGCCGGTGAAGTCATGGCCGGACGTTTTTCCCCAAATAAAAATAATGCTGCTTTCATTTTTTTTTTTTTTTTTTGGTTTCATGGACGGCCACACAGCTGTGGACAATAATAAAAGTGTGATTTTCTCAGAGGGATTTGTGCAGCATGACGCGACTGCGACGCTTATCCGAGATTTGCGCTCAAATAAAACTGCCACTGGAGAAGAACGACGTGCAACGCATAAACATTATGGTAACATCAACGTACGTGTTTTCAAAGTCTTCGTCGGAAAGTGGGAAACAGAAACAAATTAAACGGCGCTGCCTTCCACATCATTCACTGCCAAGTGTTCAGATCAGATGCTCACGATAAAACCTTTTCAAACAAACACCTGCTCACGAAGGTTTGACCCGCACAGATACACATGCGATGCGCTCGACGGCGACCACAGTCTCTCCAGAAATAATAAGAAAAACTGATTTCACAGAGATGAAAGGAAGCCTTGATGTGTGTCTATCCGCCCGTCCTCGTAGATGGGAGGAAATGGAAGGCATTTAGGGCTTCCCATCACGCCACACAATCACAAAAAAGGAGACAAACACAAAAGCAGCGGGCAGAAAGGTTGAAAGCAAATCAAAATAAAACGGCCTTTGTGTAGTCACTTGGAAAGGACCATAAAAAGGATGGAATTGTCTTTTTATCTTCATTTTTCGAATGGCCTGGAAATTTAAAGCCCGTAGTTTAAGAGAAATATATGAGCAGCACAATGTGTGGTAGTCAGTTTGAAAGCTAGTTTCAAAACTGTTCCCAGTGTGGGTCTGTGTGTTTGTTTTATCGTTTAATGTTCTTTTTTTTCCTGTACGGCACCTTGTTGAAGCTGTGGCTGTTATGAATATTGCAAGTTGTATGTCATAACATTAATATATCCAAAACCAATGCAATTGGTTTTAGAGAAGAAAGAGTTCAGAAAAGTGCTGCGCAACAGACAAATATTTCTCTTTTTCTGGCACTTTTCATGTGCTTTGATTAAACCGGGAACGCGGACGGCCTTATCGTTCCGTCTCTCCGGCTGTTTTCCACTGCAATGCAAAGCAGGCTGCTGGAACAAGCACTTCCAGATTTTATTTGACACTATTCTGGCCCCTCCCACAATCATAAATAAGATGGAGAGATCCCTTTTGAAACGCCATAAAAATATCAGTGTTTCTTCCCGTCTCCAAAATTACAGCTTTTTACCCTTAGTTTGGACGTCCATGAAATCTGCTCTGACCCCTCCAGCAAAGAAAATACAATTTATTGCCCTCGAGAGTTTCCTTCACTCTATCAACTTTGATGGAAGCTCTTGAAAACAAGACCACAAACCTTCATTCATGGCGCATTAGAAAACATTCCTATTTTACAAATCGTATACAATTTGTATGTCGGGGGTTTCCTTTGAGACCTTTGTGACATCACAAGGTCGCATTTCCACATCTCTGTGCTTATATACACATTTAGTGAAAAGGTCAACAGGTAAGAGAAGTAAATAATATACATTTGTTTGATTTATTTTTAGATTCTCTTTTGACGAAGCACAAGACAACAATGGTGACGAGGATTTTGCATCACATGGGACCTTTCACGTTTTGTTTTTTTACACCTCAAGGCACCGTTATAACTGTTGCCGTTAATGAGACGAAATGCAGAGCTGGCGCTGCCGCAGCACTACGATGCAATTTAAAAAAAATAATAATAATAACAACAACAACCTGAGGTTGAATCTTGAGTGCAAAACTACGCCACCATAATAAAAAGCTGCTGATTATAACTGTTCTATCAATTTGCATATCGAGCAAAACCTAGATTGCCTGAACAGGCTCCAGATCACTGCGCAGTCTACTCCACTGAACAAAGAACAAATACAAGGCCGTGGAATTTTCAAGATAAAGCCAGCGGGACACGCAATGGAGTTTTGTTCCCATAGACTTAAGGTATGTCGGTTTAAAATAAAGAGCGTTTCAGGCATGTTTGTGCAGCTCAAACATACCTATAGTGGGTCTGGGAAATTATCAGAAAGAATAATGGAATTTCAGTGACGGCAGGCGTCTGCGATGCGTTGGTCGTCTCTGAGTTTAGCTACAATCTACAATCCCCAGAAGACATTTCAGTGATAGCAAGGCTGTCTGTGTCGGTGCGTGCACGTCTGTGTGTGTGTGTGTGTGTGCATGAGAGTGTGTGGTTTTGCGCGCGTAGTTGAGGGACATGCATGGAGGTTATGGGCTAAAGTGATAAGAGGGTAATTTTTGCATTTAAATTGACAGTCTGCAATTTGGCAGGCAGCATAAATGACACATTATGTTGTGCTCTGTTTAATTCATGGCACATGCATGGCACGTGCGACACAGTACAGTACTGTAGCTCTGGTACCTATGTCATTATCACAGCATCCGTGCTAATCTCTTTAGCAGCGGCTGTCGTTGCAACATCACCGTCTTAATTTCATTCAGACGAAGTACATGAATCAACATTTCCTTAAGAAAGCAAATATACCCGAGTTAGCTGAAGGCTAATTTCCATCGGTAGTCCCTTTGCTAGGCGTAAATAGATACTTTCATGAAATACACGATAGACATAGACAAGAAGACAGCATGAAGACAGATAGTGACAGTACAATCATCATAAGACAAGCCACATCGGCTAGAGCACAGTTTTGAAGGACATCCATTTAGCCACTACCTGATACAACTCGCGCAAAAAACACTAAGACCTCATGGTTACAGGCATTGCATGATAAGTACTGTCATCATCATTAAGTATTTACATAAAGAAAAAGAAAAACTATCAGTAGTACTACAAGTAATAGTGCTACTAGTGCTCACATTGTTGGGAGTCAACAAGCCAACCTTTGCGTCGACTTGAAATGAGTGATACGACGGAGACTCTCTGATTGGGTTGCGGTACTATATTCCATTGGTGTGATGCTCTGAATGAGAGCACAGCCTGGCTGAAAGTCCCGCTCCCAGTGGAGAAGCCAGAGAGGCGCGGGCTCCTTTTACTGAGTCAGCGACCGCGAGACAAACGGTGGGAACAAAGCAAACTTTTGTGATGTCTCGGCTGAACACCGCTCCTCGGCCTATCAGGGCCCCGTGCAGCTGTGAGCCACATCAAAGCCTGAGCAATTTACCAAAAGGAAGCTCAAAGGGGTCCATCCTGGATGGTGTGCATGTGTATCTGACTGCGTGGCCGTGAGGTTTCTCTTCCTTTGTTCGTTCCAGACATCCCCGTCCTTGGTGTTTTGTGAAGCAGCTGAGCGGGCGCTTTGTCTCGCCAGTGGAGCCGTCTGACTCTTGGCATTTGACAACATGAGAGGGAAGAAATATTTTACGACTTTAGCAATGTTCGTCTTTCGCACGTCTCCCCTCGGCAGACGCGGTAAAAAAAAAAAAAAAATTTGACGTAGGAGCCAAATGTTGCAGTAATCGTCAGTTGCTAAACGCAGCCTTAGAATTTCAAAAAAGAAAAAGAAAAACACTTTTACTCTTTAAACTCTTCATGCACACAGCTTTTTTTTTTTTTATGGAAATGCAGCGATAGACCTCGGTCAGTGACGCAGCTACTTGTGCAAAGGTCTGTTAAAACAGATAATGACAGGCTACTTCCTAAATCCAGTCTTGCCCGTTTTATCTCTTTACACCACTTGTGTGACTTGAAATTCGGAGGGCCTAAGCATTTAGATGAACAGAGGCAGCAAAATGAAAATGATGTCGTGCGTGCTCAGATCGTGGCATCGGTCCAGCGGGAAATGTATCTTTATAAATGACAACAAATGTCTCATATCAACGCTGACACTTGGTATGCAGCTTTAGATATGATGGGGCGACTATGAATAGCTTTAACTGGGTCTAAGGCCATGTTATGCATGGAAAGTTTAGGGAGGGAGGAGTGGGAATTATTATTATTATTGCTGGCATTCAGGTCTTTAGGAAATTGAATTAAGAGTTCCAAGAGTAATAAAGCCTATTGCTGCTCTTCTGTGTAAAGGAGCAGCAACAACTCATGTTGCAATATGCCCAGATAATAAAAGAACGCTGCTTTTCTTTTTTTTTTTCAAATGTCTGAGAATCAAACTGTAATCGAAAATGTTTTTTTTTTCACATGCAGCTTTCAGTTGGGTTATGATTTTTAAGGCATTTTAAAGCTGATTGTAGAAGTTCATGCTTACAGCTCTTATTCTGACTGAGTACAAAAAAAAAATGAAATAACAGGCAACAAGACAGTTTGTTGAATAGGACCAATTCCGCCTACACAATTACTTCTGGAGCTCCATCACTGTTTTTTTTGTCTTTTTTTTTTTTCCAATACGGCCAACTCACAGATTTGGTACAAATTGCTTGTGAATGTGGCTTTTCTGATTGAAATGTCTCCTTTTGCTACCTCTCTTCAAAACGGCGTCTCCTCAGAACTTGAGCAACTTGAGTGCCCTCTGACTTCCCCTCTATCCTTAAAGCAGTAGTTCTCAAACTTTCTCTGTCACGCCCCACCTTGGAGGAAGAACATTTTTCAGTAGCCCCAAATTTGACGTGGCTGTGTCTTGAGGGATCCCGATTGAACCTGCAAGTGGTCCCATGTCTCTAGGACAAAGTTGACTTTTGACCCCCTAGACTTGCATGGCATTAGGGCAGTGGTTCTCAAACTTTCTCTGCCCCACCTTAGAGAAAGAATTTTTTTCATTTTTGAATTCTTCTTTTCGTCCCTGTCAAATATTTGTCCATCCTGTGTACCTGAGCAGTGTTTTTCTTAGCTACAACCTACTGAACACTCTATGTTAATTATTCCCCGCGGGCGCCTTGTCTCCCTCCCGCCCGGTGTTTCGCGCCCCCCCCAGATGTGACTCTGCGGGGTGGGGGCATGGGGGAGGGCACCCACTTTGAGAAACACTGCCTTTAAGGCAGAATTTGGCCAAAAAGAAAAGCTTCACCCATTTTTTGTTCGGCACTATGTTGATGGAGTTCTGTCACAGAGGGAAAGAATTACGTCCGTGGCCAATACAATGGAAACCTCTGGCGGCCGTGTTCTCAAACATTAACAAGAGAGCAGAAGAACAAACATACCGTGTCTCTGCACTACTTGTGCGGTGTCATGCAAGTGTCCGGAAGACTTGGCAGTCTGATTTGACTCTAAACAGTAACGTTAACATCACATTTCTTTAGCCAAAATATGCGTTTGGTGTTGGGTCGGCTCAGTTCAAGAGCCCGAGCGAGACATGAGATCAGCAGAAAATGTGACGCAGACGCCCAAATTTACATGCTACCAGAACTCGTCTCGTCTCACGACTCATGAGTGGTTCTGAACCGGGTGCACCTTCTGCCCCGAAGGGGCTACAAGGGATATTTTTTGGGGGGAGGAAAATGGTCGTAACATGGTCTTTAACACCTGATTTGACTGCTAAGTCGGTATGGTAGCCACCATCAACACAGTGGTTAGGAGAAAACTGGAGTCACATCAAGTCTGGGCTAGCTGTCCAATTCAGTCTTTATTTCTGTTAGATTATCCATCAATTAGGTTTTTAAAAAAGTCAAATTATAACGACCACACAGAGATGTGTATAAATGGCGCTTCGTCGTGAAGCAACTCCTGAACGGCTTCGATGCGCACCGACACTAACGGGAGGCTGTTCACACAGGGCGGAGCGCAGAGTTGAACGGCTCACCTTGAGCATCCCTGGTGACGTCCGACGGTGACCTGAGCCGCGGCAGGGTCGCAGGCAGTGGGTCAGCCCCTTGCCGAAGCATCTCGTTCAGATTAGCGGTAACAGAACGTGACAGTGCTGAGAAGCTTTGAGCTCTCCACTGCCGGGGATTAACGACCGACTGGACTGGTAGACCTTCAACTGCCACTGCGGTGCCATCCTGGTTTCCGACTACAGAGCCGTACAAGCGGGTGGCAAAGGCGGGAAATTTTCATCAAAATGAGCGGTGGCGATTTCTAACAATGGCATTTGAGAAAATGCAAAACAAAGCCTCTGGGATTTTGCTTTGACGGTATTTTAAGAGACTGCGCCACCGACTTTACACGTATGGTTTGGTGCTTGGTCACCAGGAGGACAATGAAATCCCTTGTATGTCTGAGTTGCTACTGTAAAGCCAGAGACAGCATTAAGAATACAAGAAAACTAACCTGGGAACTGGAAAGCTGCCATAAGACGGTCTTGACATACAAGGGGCTACAAATCAAATGTGACCCACCTCACTCAAGTCCTAAACTCAACACACCTGACTTATAATATATCCCCAAAGCTTCCTTCAGTTGGAAGGCTGCATGTTGTTTTGGTACGGGTTCTTTTCCTATAAGAAAAAAAAAGAAAAACGGGAACCTCTTAAATGGCTGTTTGTGTGAATAAAAAGGTACGTAGTATTAGCTACATACGCACATCACTGGGAATGTAACAGAACCGTATTTTCCAACTGCGCGACTGAGCAATAAATCAATAAACGAGTTTGTCTAAGTCGACGACTCGAAAAAATGACATGCGTTAGGTGTCCAGGAAAATGCCCAATAACCGTGTCTGCGTTAACAGTCTCAAAGCTGAGCTGGTCCTGAGCAGCTGTAAATACAATCAGTTACAATGCAGCACTGCAGGGATCTCATCCACACTCTTGCTTCCCAGGCCACAGCGTCATTTTTTTTCCTTTTTTTTTTTTTTTTTGCTCGACCCAGACGCCTTGCAATTAAATGCCGATTTATGCTGATTCTTATTCTATAGGGTCACAACTTGTTTCACACATGACCAATACACAATCCAGCATGCACTGTGACTCACTGCGTTTGAGTATGTGGTAGGTGCCAGCAAGGGAAAACGTCTGGAAATCAGATTTCCTGTAGCATTGCCAATATAATGAACGCAGTCTAACTGCATCCAGTTTGCTTACACTCTTATTCCTTCATAATCAACTCTCAGGTCTCTTAAAGGTATGGATTGCAGTACTCGCTAGCTCCAAAATTAACTGTACTGCCTGTATTGATGGCGAGTCAACTGGCACCAAGACCCTGAGCCAGCGCTTACCATATGATGCAAATACCTCGTTTACCTCTTTTGGTAAAGAAAAAGAGTGGTTTAAGCTCAGGCGAAGGGCATTCGAGTGAACAACACAGAGCCCATGAGCACCATAAATGGACGTCTGACCATTAAAGGCCCCGTATGAAACTTATTTGATGTTTTTCATTCTTCAATCCAGTGCAATTATTTTCAGAAAAAGGTGAAATGAAATTCGCTCCAGTTCAGCTTCTCGCTAGAAATGATGCTTTGCGGGGCCTTTGTGATGTCACGTGGGGTCTGGTTCCTAGAGATTTGTGTTTTTCCGCGCACATTCTGAGAAGTGGAGAGGACGAAAGAGGAAAAACACTTTTACGGGAAGTTCGTTCCGAGGGTAGCGATATATTCTTCTTACCGTTGGAAAACATTACTGCTGTTGATTTTGCATAATGTGGGAGCATTAAACTAGCATACAACATTTGAAAAGAGAGTAGTGGAAATATTTATTTGAGGGTTAATGAACTTTTACTTGCTCATTATTGTCTGTTTGCCGTTGCTAAACACAAGGTTCCCTCCAAGTTTTTCACCCTTGAAAGTAAAAGGTGGCGAGGTTCAACTGGTTCAACTGGCGGCTAGAGCTGGAGAACAGAACACCCTAAGGGCGCTGCGAGACCTGCCGCTTTACAGAGGCACATAGCAGAGAAAAGCAGAGTGAGAGAGAGAGAGAGAAAGAGAGAGAGAGAGAGTAACACCAAGAGTTATCATCATTCATCTCTTCATACATCTGATTATGCAGCACAGACGCACCCAGCACAGAGGATTTTTGTCAGGGCACATGGCCCCAGTACACACGTGACTGCCGCGTCAAATGTCACACATCACCGAAAAAGAAGGTGCACTTTGCAGCACTTGCTAAAAAATCCTTGTGGTGCAGGTACGCCTTTTGTAATACATGTAGTTTTTGTTTTGTTTTGTTTTTCCTGAATCGACCCGTAGCTAACTGTCTGGTGAGGCCTTTCAGAGATGACAATGGCGTGACCAACGCCGCCGCACCTTCAGCGTAAATGACAACCTTGAGGGACAGTGTAACTGCTGTTTGACCCTGAGCCGCTCCCACAACTGAAGCCCTTTGACTGAATGATGCACTGAGACCAGAAGATAAATACACGACTCAACATTTTAAATCACATAGTCGGTCAGCCTCCCCTGTGAGTAGGATGTAATAATCACTTGTGCAGTTTTTTTTCTCCCTATTTTAGGAAACCCTCACAATGTCACCGTCTAATTCAGGTCCTCGTCTGTCCCTTTTTTTAGCAGCCATGGTCCATATCACTGTGATAATTAACTAACCGAGTGGTTGGATGAGATTTTCTGGATTTTCTGACCCAAGTAATTGGCAACAAAGGCACTTACAGTATGTACACAGGTCATATCTATGCACACATTCACACTATGCAGAGTAACTGGGCTATTTCTGTGCCATTAGTTTCAGTCGTTTTTGATAAATGACAACTGTGATGCATATCTGTATTCAATCAATGACTGTGTTACTAAATCAAAAGGGGAAAGGATGTGACATGAGAAACAAAGGGAAAAAAATAACTAATGTCTCTGGATAAGGCAAAAAAAAAAAACTTGCAGAAATGTTGTAAGACGACTGGGAGTGGTCAAAACGGAAACTTCAGACTTTGTGGAAAAGTACGTTTTGGTTGGGTGTGCAATGAAAGGAAAGAAAAAAGATGCATTACAGGGACAAATCCGGTGCTGAGGTGACATCAAGAGCGGGCCCTGGCCACAACTGTATACAAGGAGGGCTTCTGGTCACAAAAGTGAAGACGAGACATTTTCTCAAGCGCATATTTATAGTGCATATGCATCCCTGCAGACCAAATCCTTCTTTTATAGGAGCTCTAAAAGTGGTCCAATTATCCTCAGAATGGCACAGGTTCTGACCTAATGCCACATTTAGTCAGCCGCCACAGATGGAGAGGAAACAGCTACCAAACAAGCCCAATCCGAGACCGATCGCTTGTGCCCATCAAATTAAAACCATGTGGGACCATGAAACGGGCATAATGTAGGTCACAAAGAAACAGCGAGAGAAAACAACCCACTGCAACTACATCCCATTAAGGAAGCAGCAGTTAGGACTAATTAAAGGGGCGTTGATTTGGTTGCTTTTCTGGGAAATGACTTGTTCGCATATGTCCACTGTTTTAAGCTTTAAAAAAACACACACACTGCTTCACATGGTTAGACACTTGAGTGTGTGATTTCCTGGTTGCTCATGCTGAAACGATACCCTTACACTGATGTTTATTCCAACACACATTGAATGAGTAAAGTCCTCAGGCTGTCGTCAGGTTGTGAAAAAGGCCAGTGGACACTTGCCGTCTTGCTTGGATCGCCAAAATATTCCAAGATTCATCTGAACGCACTGAGGCAGGCTAAGCAGCAACTATGCTAACAATGTGCAAGTGGCGTCTGTCAAGCGTGCAAACCTTCAGATGTACATTGAGCAGGTGCAAACTGATAAGGCATGCTGACAAGGAACCTCGTTCACTTTGTCTCACGTAGGTCGCGAGTGAGTGCACCGTGAGCGGGTGGTTTTCTTGTGTTTTTTGTGGAGGGTGACGGCAGACTGGATTTGCTGGCATGGAAACTAAGATGTTTGACCTTTTCACGATGCGACCGCTCAAATGCCAAATAAAATGTGAAGGCCATAAAAAAAAGCGTGATAAAAGGTGGGGTTGCAATGGCCACCGTTTGTTTCATAAGCTTGCAAACTGCAAAACAAGCGGGTCAAGAGCGACTGCAGGTGAGAGAAAGAGACTGTGAGCGCAAATTAGGACGAGACAACGAGGGGAATAGGAAGGGGGCGGGGGGGTGGAAACAGGAAGTTGAATCGGCGACAGATGACACACAAAAATACAATCACACATGCAGAACGCGAGTGTCATTAGTGTGCTTTTGTTATCACCACTTCACAAAGTCAGTACTTCCTCAAAAAGCGCAATCACACATCTTCTTAGACCCCCCGTGAAATAAATTAACATGCAAAAACAACACGTTCATCGTGAGAAAGGTCTACACCAGTTCAACACCAGCGTATGGAAATGCAAACGCCACAGCTCTGCTGCGCCACAACTCCGAGAGAACTGTTCTCCAGATGCCACATGACAAATACCACTTCACACAGCAAAGAAGACTTCCTACTGCATGCCCCCTTCTAATATTATGGGTTGTGATTACAGGCGAGCTAATGTGGCTCCTTTATATTTTGTGTTGACCAGACTTGCATCAAAACACACAACAGTAAAACAGGAAGGACTGGGATGAAATGAAATCTGGAGATTTCAGTCTAAAGGGCAAGTTAATTTCCCTTTCTATTTGTTGGGAGGGCTGAACGTGTTGATGTAAAGAGACCAGCTAAATAGGACAAAATGAGTACAAGGAGGCTTCTCTGTTCATGAGGTTTTAGTTTTCTGTTAAAACTGACGTGTGTTTCTTGGGGACAAAGGGACAAACACTAGGTCTGGGTTGTGGTTATTGATCTGTGACAGGGACTATAATTGGCTGGTTCCTGTTTTTATGAACACACTTTCACAAAAACAAAGCAAAAAACATTCAGGACACATTTGTATTTTTTCACATTTGTATTTTTTTTCTATTTTCTGTTAGAAAACACTGCTGAAATGAAGTATGCATTGTTCGAGAGTTTGTACAATCATCTCGTGACCCACCTACTTAAAGAGCGACAGAGTCGTCTAAATTTGGAGTTTTGTCTTGACTTACTGGAACGAAGCAGCCGAAAAGTTTGGTTTCCTGGAGAACCCTAGGCCTCTGGCGTCAGGCGAGCCGGTGAATTCAAGTGGACAGCACCATCTAGCGGTAACACCTGGGTAGCGATTACAGCCCGTGACACCTGTGGAGTCAAAATGGATGGGCTTGAATTATTCGTTTTTCGATATAAAAACTGATTTACTGTACAAAACCATTGAGATACGGACCCAGTTTAAGTGGGAGTGGGGACAACTGCAGTCACTTTACAGAAATTTTACAAAATGTTACGTGAGAGGACAATATTGGACAAATATTCGAGTCGGTTTAATGGCTTTTTAGCTAGACAGGAAGCACGACTCGTAGCCGGAAGGTCTCCCAAGCGGCGTCTTCTTCGTCTGTCGTGCGCGCGCGCGCGGGTGGAGTTGGGGGCACGAGCCGCAGAAGCCGGTCTCTGCGCATGCGCCAATCCGTCTCGCTCCTCAGCGTCCCGGAGATCGCTAGAAGATGATGCGGCGGTGCGGCCGGCACGGACTGAATGCATAATTGGCCCATGCCAGTCATAGATTTCCCCCTTCCTGCCTTGTCCAGTTTATTGCCAAAAAAAAAACAAAAAACAAACGATCACAAAAGATTTTTTTTTTTTTAATGTGCAGTCGCGACTAACGCGGTGTAGAAAGTGATCAAGTTTGAGAGACGGCAGGCAGCGTAACTACAACGGAGTTGGGCATCAAATTGCACCGGATGTCAATACACGCTTTTACATATCGTGGACGTAAGTAGATGCTTTATTTTTTGTGTGTTTTTTTTGCATAGAGTAGCTAGTTTTCGTGGTGTTTTCTTTCGGGCTCGTGCTGTGGAGCTACTACATGTGACTTCGTCCGGGTGGGCTCATTTCAGCAGCCATCTGCCGGCGCCCAGCCCTTTGTGTCCGTGACGATGCCTCTTAACGTGACTTCTTCGATTTCATGTGTCGGCTCTTCAATTGTCGCTAACAGGCGTTATTGATTTCGTCTTACTGTCTTTCATTTACACTATCCAGCACGACAATGAACGTTAGATTTAAAACAAGCAACAACAAAAAAAAAATAAACCGATGTAAATGATTTAGTATGCCTTAATTCCTCAGAGAAGTCGCTCTTAGCATGAAGTCATGCCATTTTCACCATCATCACCATCGTCAAGTGCAGTTACGATGTTGCTTCAACATTATTCATTCATTCATTCATTCATTCATTCATTCATTCATTTATTCATTCATTTTAAAATGTGTGCTTGCAATTCCCGACTTAGTTTGGGGGGGGGGTGGATTTCATTGTCTCTCCTGTCTATCACCGAGGCAGATAACTATCTAACAGGTTTGTGGGTCGCTGGGCATTTGTACTTAGGCCTGCCTCCGCCTAAGCTCGTTGATCAATTGAATTTAAGCCTCTTGAGCGGCCCGGGGCGAAACTTGCTGACACATGCGCCCCCGTCTTTTGTGTGTGTGTGTGTGTGTGTGTGTGTGTGTGTGTGTGTGTGTGTGTGTGTGTGTGTGTGTGTGTGTGTGTGTGTGTGCACAAACGGGGTTAAATCACCCCCGCTGTCGCCCTCCTCGACCCACTGCAAGCAAACTAAAGCTGTGTTACACCCAGTGGAGTCCCGCAGGGGCGCACAAATGCTTGAACCAATGTGCTGCAAATGCCTCGTTTACTGTTGCTAAACACCCTCAGGTGGGCGGCGGTGTGAACATGGGGAATAAATAATTTACTGGACTACTGATCTGAAGAGTTGGCCTGCAGTGCACATTGATGAAGTGTGATTCTCTACGGGCTCGGCTATATGAGACCACAAGTTGCTTCCTTGGTCTCATAGACAGTAATGATTGGATTATGCCTGTGGGACAAAATTTCAGTTTTAGTCATCAATCCCATTTCCTGTTATTACTTGCACCTGTTGAATCTTACCATCAGTCACCAGGATTGATGAAAAGTGCTTTACCTTTTTGAGGGGAGGATTGTGTTGCCATGTTATTTTTAGATTGCCAAGGAGAAGCTTGTCATGATGATAGGAGGACACATAATAAAGGCCCTTCACTGGGCCCACGTGTCTCTAAGATCTCAGCACCGCTACGTTTCGAAAAAAAAAAAAAAAAAAAGATGCCCGTAAACACTTTTACAGGCATAGAAATCACAGGTACATCCAATCATTGCAAATGTCTGACTTGCTGTAGGTGTGTCTCAGCACTCAGGGGACAATTTCCTGTAAATGATGACATAATGTACGGGGAACCTGATACGTGAGATACAGATGGCTTTCGTGTTCACTTCTCCGTGACCCTCTCTCCTTCCCCGCCACAGTGTAATCAAGACCAGAGGAAAGAGCCATGGACGCTGTAACGCATTTTGTGAACGACACCGTAGAATATTACAAATGGAGCCTTTCTATAGCAGGTAAGAATTGGATTTGTCGTCTGTTTGGTAGCAATGACAACCACATCACGGTTAAGTCTTGCCTCTTGGACATTGAAATTGGCATTCTGCCTACTTATTGATCTATAAAGTCGTGTGGCACCACTGCCTCTGTCTATTCGGATGTAATGGAGGGTCAACACGGAATACATGCATGTCATCAGTCACCACAACAGCTAATGTTTCCTTGACTTAGCAACACATCTCTCCTCTCTCCTCAACTCCCCAGACAAGAGGGTAGAGAACTGGCCCATGATGTCATCGCCCTTCCCCACTCTGGGTTTTAGCTGCTTGTACCTGCTCTTCCTGTGGGCGGGGCCTAGATACATGCAGGACCGCCAGCCCTACACACTCAGGAAGACCCTTATAGTGTACAACTTCAGCATGGTGGTCCTCAATTTTTACATCGCCAAAGAGGTGAGTGTACATGCATTTGCAAATGTATCATACTGTTTAAAGTAGCAGTAGAATAGCATAAGTGCATTTGTCTATATTGAGCGAAGTTCAGAATTTCTTCGTCATATTGTCCTGTCAGTTGGTTTAATCAAATGTGAAAACAACACTATACAACAACAATCATGTCCTATCCAATTATGTATCCGCATCTACCATTTAAAAGCCATCATGGTCAACACCAAGTTTAAAGCAAGATCATGGGAATCTTGCAAAGGGGATAATAACATAAAAAGTTGACTTCCTTACTTATTAAAAGTGTAATAAATCCTGCATTACGTCCAGACTTTGCCATTAATGTTGCTTGTTCTCCATGATTATGATTCCCAAATTGCTTTTTTCTACCTCCAGAAAAGGCAGTTTGTGTTTGCACAGAAAATCAGCCTGTTGCTCACTGCAACATAGATATTAGGTAAAGACAAACAAACTTGAACTGGTCCCTCTGTTAGGAAAATTAAATTGCTCTTATATCAAGCTGAGTCTGCACCTACGCAAGCACATTTGAATCTCCAAGTGGCTTTTATTACGGCTCTCAGTCCCTTGAATCTCTAATAACCCTCAGATGTTCATGCTAATCCTTCAGTATTATGAGAAACCTAAAACCACCTGGGTAAACATAAAATCCTAGAAAAATAGTTAAATCTCTTGGAACGTGATTTTTGAACAACTGCTACTCCCAGAGTAGCTTTTATTCTTTATTGAGTCAGCGAGATGATCCGTCCACAACCTTTCTCTCACCCTCTCTCTATTTTTTTTTTTTTCTCCCAACAGCTCCTACTAGCCTCTAGAGCAGCCGGGTACAGCTACCTCTGTCAGCCTGTCACCTACTCAAAGGACGTCAACGAAGTCAGGGTAAAGATTCTTCCAGCACACACGCACACAAATGCCACATTAAGCAGCCACATCCGCAGTGGTCCTGGCCACGCCTCTGTTATTTGGCTTGACTTGAAGGAGAAACCAAACCGGGAGGAGATGAAACTCCGACTCCAACTCCAACTCTGTGTAGTGATTTCAGGACAACTGGGGCGTGACCTGCAGTCGAGTGGGCGGGGTTGTCGAATCTCACCACCGTCAGACCCCGCCCTTGTCACCGCCCTCTGTCCCTGCTCTTTAATGATGGCAGTGTGCCACGCCGCTGTGGCTTAGAGTGACCATGCGTACTATGTGCTTGGTGTGTCAGACTGTCAGGAATAGTATTAGAAGGAGGACAGCCACAAAGTGATCCGCATCTTTTTTACCCTGAGGGGGTTCAATTAGCTGTTGTCCTCAACCACCATCTTGTCATAATTAAGCTTAATAAACTTCAATATATGATGCCTGATTTGCTAGGTGCCTATGAATCAAACTTCTACTGCCTGTCTGGCCATTTGAAAATTAATAAATTCAAAAATGAATGCAGAAATTGATGTTTATAAGACACACTGGCACTGCCTTGCATGTCTTCAGATAGCATCGGCTCTCTGGTGGTACTACATCTCCAAAGGAGTGGAGTTCCTGGACACAGTCTTTTTCATCCTGAGGAAGAAATTCACCCAGGTCAGCTTCCTCCACGTCTACCATCACTGCACCATGTTCATCCTCTGGTGGATCGGCATCAAATGGGTCCCTGGAGGCCAATGTGAGTGAAAGGCCTCTTCATTATGACAGAATGTGCAGTTCGCCACCTTGCTTCTTCCTGACAGAGCGCTGGTAGTTGCTTGCACTCCTTTTGGAAATATCCCTATCAATCGTGGTTCTGCTTTCCCTGCAGCGTTCTTTGGGGCAACCATCAACTCCTCCATCCATGTGCTCATGTACGGCTACTATGGCCTGGCCGCCTTAGGACCTCAGATGCAGAAGTACCTCTGGTGGAAGAAATACCTCACCATTATTCAAATGGTTGGTTGTTTTTCTGTATTTCCTGGGGAAGTTTTAGAAAAGAGACGCTGGTGGTTATTTGCAGTTCTGCTTTTGCCTATAATTTGTAAGAAAATTGTTTCACACTGATTTATTCTTATAGGTAGGTGGTTTGAGTGAGATAGAAAATATGTTTCTTAACAAATTTGCACTGCTTTAAAGTGCTGTGCACACAGCTATGCATGTTTGTTTGTTTGTTTATTTGCGCCTATTCATTTCTGCACGTTTTTACATTTTCAGATCCAGTTCCATGTGACCATTGGCCACGCCGGCCACTCGCTCTACAGCGGCTGCCCATTCCCCGCCTGGATGCAGTGGGCTCTGATTGGCTACGCCGTCACCTTCATCATCCTCTTCGCCAACTTTTACTACCACGCTTACCGGAGAAAACCTTCCTCATCCCAGAAGACTGGCAAAGCCGTCACCAATGGCAAAGCAGTGAGCAACGGCCACAGCAAAGTAGAGGAGGAGCAGGAGCAGGAGGAGGAGAGCAAGAAGAGGCAAAAGAAAGGGAGAGCCAAGAGGGAGTGAAAATGCAGGGCTGAGGGTTTCACTGCAAATAAGACAAAGGAAAGTTGAAGGAGAAGGGAGGGGGAAAAATTAGAAGTTCAAACAAGACCGGCTTCATCATCCCTGCAAATATTGTAGATGGATGCAATTTGTCACCAACTCGGAGAAGGTGAAGGTGTAGCAGTGTGTGTGTCTGTCGATGTGTCTGTCAGGGGTTTCTGGATTTGACAGAAGGAAAGGGGTGTCGCTTGTCTTTATAACAGTTTTTTTTTTTTATCAATAAAAGCAAAAGCTGAGCTGGTAGGTTTGACAAAATCTGTTCTGGACCAAAAAACAGAAGAAAAAAATAAATAAAAACCAATTGTTTATAGGACCTACAACAAGTTCAGCCTCCGCTAACTTATTGACCAAATTTCACCTCCAACTTTTGTACTCTGGATTCCAGTGTTGTTTATAAGTCAAAGCTTGAATAGTATTTAATATGCTTATTTATTTTTTAGTTATCAAATGACTTTTAAAGAATAAAATATTAAGAAGGAAAAACAAAAGATGCAGAAGTGTATACCAAATGTCTTTGGTCTCGGTTGGGGAAGGTGGGTGGGGGATTTTTGTTTACAAATACTTGGTTGTGCAAATTTTGCAAGCAAACAATAAAACATTGCAGTACAGCAGAGTTCCTCAACTGCCATCTACGCAGTCCAAATATGTCATGGACTTTACATTTTTCTGCTCTCAAACAGATATAGCTGTGCTGCATCCAGGGGACGGCATCGTCTGCGTTCGGTCTGGGACACGACTGTAGGTTGTTTTTAGTACTTATGCAAATCTGTGGGTATGTTTGTTATATTTTTGTGGGTCCTCGAGATTTTTTTTCCTTTTCGTTCCGTGCGATGTAGGCGAGATTCAAAAGCAAGAGATTGAAATCCAGCTCTTTGTCTGACTGCCATGTAGGCCGGAAAAGAAAATCTCTTTTTGTCTCAGAAAAAAATTATTTCTTTGTCTTAAAATGTCACACAGGTTCGGGCTGCACGTTCAACCAAAATAAAGACGATGTCAGCATCTTAATGTTTGTGTTAGTCTTTGTGTTAGTTTTTTACTTTTGGCGTCTTTGTTTATTCTCAGCTCTGCGAGTGATGCGTTCGCAACATTGAACATAAACTACCAACTCTCCTCATTCCGCAACTATCAGTTCCATCGATGGATCTCCATCGTGGAAAAAGCTCCTTCAGATGTGTGTGTATGCGCGTGCGCGCACACACAAGTGGCAGGAGAGGACTGTGTCTTTGGCCTGTCCAGACAGATCTGCCCTAATCTTTGGGGTTAAATTGGCTTTAGCTCCAAAAGAGCTTATTTCCACGTCACTCCACAAGGAAAGGAGGTCACTGGAAGGGAAGCTCTGGCTAATCTACCATCAGGTGGCTCCTCCAAACCTCAAACTATATAGTTAATGTAGGGTTCTATCTTCTGTAGCGTGGCAGCACAAAAAAACGTTTAACAAAGACCACAAAATGCAAACTGCCCTGGCTTTGACCTTTCTCATCTACATGCACTCTCTGAAGTATTAGCCTCTGACAATGTGCTGTTTCCTAGTTTTTGCTTCACCACATTTGGGCTGCACCGGCACAAAATGAATAATTCAACATGCTCATCCCTGAGGGTCTCTTCCCATTCTGACGTTCTTTTACAGCTACAACCGCCTCTTTGCAGCCCTCTGCACACGTTCTAATGGACGAACTGATCCCTCTGTGCTACCGCTTGTCTGTCCTCGCTGTGGCATGAAGAGGGTGGAGGTATACCGAGGACTAAGAGTGTCGATGTGAATGATGCACTGGATGAAATGATGGAGAATGGAGAGGAGGTGTGTGTCCTCCGTGGGACACAGAGGGATCTAAGCCAGGGACTAAGAGGATTGTGCAAGGGCTGAGGCTTTTCTATCAAAGGCATTTAGCACAGGTCACTATAACCTGTAGGCCTGCAGCTCCTGCAAGAAGGTGCATTTGCATATGTGTCTACATTGCTTTTACACTGTATAGAACCTGACTATGAACCAAGACAAGCTGTTTGCAAGTACAGTTCCCCAATAGGTCTTCTTTTTTTGTTGTTTTTAACAAATAAAGCGTGCCATTCTCGAGCTAGCATGTGGTTTGAAGCCAGTCTCCATTCATTCACTTGAGCCTCGATCCAATCTACTGAGAGTGCCAATCTGTGGCCAGAGGTTAAATCCGTGCAGACCCTGGCTGTCACTCACTCATCTCATTAGCAATTATATGACTAAGGAGCTCATTCTAGCCTAACAGAGTGGAAACAGTCAGCGTTTTAATGGCTCCTCGTCTGTGCCAGGCAGATTGCCTGAAGAGCTCGCGGTGACTCGTGTCTTGTGTGTGCAGGGCGCCATCTGCTGGCTTTTCATTGATAATTGATGCGTTGTTGTCTTTTCTTCTTTCTTTCTTTCTTTCTTTCTTTTTTTTTTAACAAGACAACACATTGGTGAAATAATACACATTTACAATTATGTTTGTAAATATTGCATGTAAGATTTACAAACATAACTGTTTGATGTAAGATACGATTGATGTAGTGGGACCCGGACTTTTGGGAGGGAGAAAACTGATGAATAGGTTTGGTTTCAACATCTAAGGCTAATGGCTATGCTTTAGTGCAAGGACAGGAGTTTTGGCAGGAGCAGGAAAAAAACCAAAAAACATTTGGCAATATACTTCAGACAAGATTAGGTCGTTTTCAGGAGTATGTGGACGCCGACAATCATAAGTATGACAAAATATTTTTTTTTCAACGAATGTACTAACAAATAAAAACGAGACATAGCAGTACAGCAACAACGTGTGCATTCTTGAGCATTCGTGTGCATATTCGTTTACAAAAAAAAAATGTGACCATCATTCACTGGTCATTGACTCCTTTTCCGCGACACGATCCCTGACAGCCCAGACAGGTTGGGCTCCCATCTTCCCGCGAGAAATGACGGAACCATCGTGAACGAGACTTCGAGGTCCGCTGGCGGAAGGGAGAGGGAGCCCGAGAGCCGCGGCGGTGCAGCTGTTCCCCCGGATGGTGCTGAAGCTGATGTAGCCAGACCAAACAGGGCGGATGCTGCCGGGGAGGACCGAACAGAGTCATCCATCCACCGGGTCGCCCTTCCGCCCCCTGTCCGCCCAAACCCCGAGGGAGGAGCGCGTCTCCACCGGCGCTGGAGAAGGAGAAGGAGTCCGGAAAAGAAGACGGCCTGCGGCGGTGCAGACAGCCGCTTCACTGGGCTGCGGCCTCGGTTTAGGACGGCGGTGAGGAGGATGCTTACGAGCTCCAGTGATTGAGCACCACTTTTGCTGTACGGACCGAAAAAGACGCCACGTAAAAGGATGCAAAACGAGGTGGACACCATGAGCGCACAGGAGGCCGCCGTGGGAGAGCCAGCGCCGGCTGCAGAGGCAGCAGAGGCGGGGGCCGTGACACAGCAGGACCAGGCCTTGGAGGACGAGATCGAGAGGCTGCTGGAGGAAAATGAAGATCTGAAGGTCTGACGCATAACATTTATTATAATTTAATTCCATTTGTGGTACATCGTTTGTTTGCGCGGCTCAGATTAACTGAGTCCGTTTGTGTTTTTCATGTGCTACAAGACATTATGCCCTGATAGTACACATTGATGTCACATCTAAGTTTGTCTAGAACCTCGTGTTTGCAGTCAATAAGAAGCATCTTGCAATGTATTACTTTAAATTGTCTTTCATGGCTTTAGGAAACACAAATTGCTCAGATAGCCCAGCTGCAAATGACTTATTGGTTATTGACAACACTGTTATTGATCACATGAGATCAATTGTCTTTAGAATAATCATGCCATGATAATGCTTGCAAAAAACAAAACAAAAAAAATACTTATAATGCTGATTCTTTTTCATATGCAGCATGCCATAAAACATAGCAAAGATTTACTTTTGCCAGACATTCCTGTTTAATGGCATCATTGGTGAAACGCAATTGTTTCTTCAAACTTGGCAGTGCGAAATTGAGGAGATGAGGACCGAGATGGATGAGATGCGGGACACCTTCTATGAGGAAGACACCTGCCAGCTGCAGGAGATGAGGCGCGAGCTGGAGAGGGCCAATAAGAACTGCCGGATTCTACAGTACCGCCTGAGGAAGGCAGAAAGGAAGAGGCTGCGCTACGCCCAGACGGGAGAGATTGATGAGGAGCTGCTGAGGAGCCTGGAGCAGGACCTGAAGGTAGGGAAGTGCTGGATCAGTAGATTTCTCCTAAAACTCTGAGCACTCGCCTAAATGTAATTCAGACGTTATAAAAAGTGGTAGGTGCCATGGGCCCCTTTAAAATTGTCGGGAAACCCCGTGACAGGTTGCCAAGGATGTGTCCGTGCGACTTCACCATGAGCTGGAGAAAGTGGAGGAGAAGCGCACAAAGACGGAGGAGGAGAACGAGAAACTGAGGCAGAAGCTGATAGAGGTGGAGGTGACCAAACAGGCCTTGCAGATCGAAGTGGATAAAACCAAAGAGGTGTGTTTCCATCCTTGCCACATACTGTATATTCCATACATCCTCTTTCATTTTCCATTAGATCACATTTAGTAGTCTCAGGGTTGTCCCTCTTTTTACCGCCTCCCCTAAAAAGATGAAGTTTTACCTTCCCATGAAAACTGATACTGTTGTTGAACTTCTTGCATATTGAAGACATCAAGAAGAGAAAATCAATTATTGCAATGTATATTTTCATGCATTATACTCCCTTTGACAGTCTCAAAAGAGAAGAGGAAGTAAGGATACCCAGAAGACAGACAAAAAGTCAGCACAGACTCCTACTGAGGTAAGACCATCCGACAAACAGCGTCAGATTTTTTTTCTTCGTCCTTTTTGGCCTATCTTGCCTATAGCAATTACTTTTGATATTAGCGGAAGTCAAACATCTATCAGGCCCAAAGACAGATGACTTGTCCATCAGAAAGACGACTGAAAAATCTTCTTTCCAACCTTCCGTTTTTGCATCTTTGTGTGTTACTGCAGGAACCAAATTTGCAAGGTTTTTGCATTGGGTTTTAACCATTTCTGCTTGAAAGCACCTTTGCTGTTTTGCTGTAAGAACAGCCTGTGTGTTTGCGCTCCAGGAGGACAACGAGGACCTTAAGTGCCAGCTCGCTTTCATCAAAGAGGAAGCGGTGCTAATGAGGAAGAAGACGGCCAAGATAGACAAGGAGAAGGACCGTTTGGAGCAGGAGCTGCAGAA
Source organism: Nelusetta ayraudi (assembly GCF_046127955.1). Lineage (NCBI taxonomy): Eukaryota > Metazoa > Chordata > Actinopteri > Tetraodontiformes > Monacanthidae > Nelusetta > Nelusetta ayraudi. The sequence continues at coordinate 616,290 of NW_027466150.1, read as the reverse complement.
GTACCGCTCCTTCTACGGCGAACTGGACAGCACCCACCCTAAAGGAGAGGCTGGAGGCCCGCCCACCACCCGCGAGTCAGAGCTGAAGCTACGGCTCCGCCTAGTGGAGGAGGAGGCCAACATCTTAGGGAGGAAGATAGTTGAGCTGGAGGTAGGTGTGAGCAGGAAATGGATCCGCAGCTGAAGACAGAGCTGAGCATCAAGCTTTACACACTCCCTCTGTGCAGGTTGAGAATCGTGGCCTTAGAGCCGAGCTGGACGACCTGCGCGGCGAAGGGGAGGGCGCCGGCAGCTCCGGGTGCGGAGCGATGGGCGGGGCCGGCGGCGGACGCGGCCTCGGCGACGACCTGACGGAGCTCCGGCAGCAGCTGCAGCTGGTGGAGGACGAGGCGGAGCTGCTGAGGAGGAACCTGGTGGACGCCGAGGAGCAGAACAAGAGGGTGACGGGCGAGCTCAACAAGCTGCGCTTCAAGGCCGGCACGCACGAGGGCGGGGCCCGGCACGGGAGCGCGGCGGCGGCGGCCGACGGGGCCAAGGCGGAGGCGATGCAGGAGGAGCTGAAGGCGGCGAGGCTGCAGATCAACGACCTGAGCGGGAAGGTATTTGGGTTACAATTTCATTATAAGGTAAAAAGTGATGGTACAGTTGAGTTTCACTGGTCTTAATCATCTGACATGAGCAAAGATAAAAAAAAAAAAAAAAAGATCACGGGACGAAGAAGAAAAAAATTGAAATTTCTTGAAGTTTGACGAAGAAAAAACATTGGAATCCTCTCACTGTGAACATCTCCACGCCCCGTCAGGTGATGCAGCTGCAGTACGAGAACCGCGTGCTACTGTCCAACATGCAGCGCTACGACCTGGCCTCCCACCTCTCCCTGCGGCCCAGCCCGCGGGACAGCGACGCCGACAGCGACGCCGGCGGGGCGTGCGGCCGGCGCGAGAGCGACGAGGACTCCACCTCCTCGCGCCTCCTGCCGCCGCACCGCAAGCGCGAGGGCCCCGTGGGCGGGGAGAGCGACTCGGACGAGGTCCGGAACAACGGCAGCGGCGGCGGCGGCAGCAGCCGCTGTCTGACCCCGACGCGTGGCCTTTACACCCCCACCGGGCCGGAGGGCGCCGCCAGTAGCGCGCTGGCCCGCCTGCTGCCCGGCGGCGGGCGGTGCAGCCTGCGCGAGCGGCAGCAGATGATCGACATCCGCTTGGAGGCCGAGCGGCTGGTGCGCACCATCGACCGGCTCATCGCCGACACGGCCGCCGTCATCTCCGAGGCCAGGGTGTTCGTGTCCAACGGCGACCTGATGTTCGCCAGGGGCGGCGGCGGAGGCGGCGGGGAGGAGGGCGGCGAGGACGACGGCGGCAGGATCAGGGAGCACGAGCTGCTCTACCGCATCAACGCCCAGATGAAGGCCTTCCGCAAGGAGCTGCAGGCCTTCATCGACCGGCTGGAGGTGCCCAGGCTGGAGGACAGGGAGGCGGAGGAGCCGCTGTCGGTGAGTGGCAGCCGCCAGACAGATATGCGAGAAGCGGCGCGAGGGCCCCAGTGCTGATTCTATCTCTCCCCTCTTTCGCCCTATCCACCCTTTTTTATGTCTCATTTAAACGGCGTGTCGCCTGCGCACCCAGATGTTCCAGCCCATCATTTTGCTGATCCTCATACTCGTGTTATTCTCCTCCCTCTCCTACGCCACCATCTTCAAGCTAGTGTTCCTCTTCACTCTTTTCTTTGTCCTGTGACGCTTGCCTTAAATTCTCGTCATCCCGTTTGTTTTTGTTTTTTTTGTCGTGTTTCTTTTTTTTTTTTTCCGTTACCGTCGCTCTTTTTTGATTTCGACTCCCCGCCCCCGCATCCTTTGTTACCAAGGCAACCGGAAGCACAGAAAAGCACTCGCGGCCACGTTGGAGACAGCGTGGCTAATTTCAACACCGGAGTCGTCCGTACTCGCAACACACCACTGCCAACCCGAGACCTCAAGGAAGGTGGGTGACAGTTGCAGTGCACTTGCGTTGTCATTCAGTCAGTGTTTTTCAGGTTCAATATGTTGAGGTTTTAAAATAAACACTCAAAATGAAAGTGATAAGATTGTGTTTATATGTCCAGTAGGTAACAAATGGTGGCATTTCACTGTTCTTGCTACAGGTTTTACTGTTATACACCACCAGTCAAAAGTTCGGACGCATACTTCTGATTTAATTGTTTTCCTTTCATTTTCATGACTATTTACATTGCAGGTTGTCACTCAAGGCATCAAAACTTTGAATGAACACATCTGGAATATGTATTAAACAAAAAAAGTGTGAAATAAATCAAACAAGTTTTAGATTTTAGATGATCTAGAATGGCCACCCTTCATATACAACATATATGAGATAACATATTTAGGTATTTAACTTTTTTTGCCGCATTATTCCACATGTCTTGATCATATGTTTGATGTCGTCAGTGTGTATCTACAGTGTAGAAAGTAGTCAAGATAAAGAAGAAACAGGTGTGTCCAAACTTTTGACTAGTAGTGTTTATATACAGTATGTATACATTATTTTTGTGGGTTAGTTGGTATAGTGGGTACAGCGGGTATAATTTTACTTGTATAAAGATGTATGGGTGTCTCTTGAGTGGTAGCACTGATTATATTTCATTATAAAACACGCACAGCTTTCTGAGATCGACTGCCTTGTTGTTTATCTCCTTGTGAGAGCATTTCCCTCTTTGTCTTTCAGTCTTTCAGAGCAACCAACGCCTGCTGCATGGCGCCTCCGCATCGAGCGTGAGTAAGCGTAAACAAAAAAAAAAAAGAAGTTTGTTTTCATCCTCCTCCTTCAAGGACTTGTTACTTAGCGGTGTCAGGGACCGCAACAGGTGGAGGAATAACGGTGATCCTGCGAGAGGGGCTTCAGACTGGAAGGAATTCTGATGATTGTGCTGAGTGCCAAGTGTCTGATCTCGTCCGATGGAGCCTCCACCCCCACCCCCCGAGAAATTCCCGACAGGACCCCTGGATACACGCGCGTATTAGTCGACGATGAAGTGTCAGACGAACAGTGGCAACTGTCTTTGGATGTCACGGCAAACGGGATGAGTCGAGAACGGCCCGTGGTTCTGGTTACTTCAGGGCACTGGATGAGATGTCGTACATGTTTTTGCTCTTTTGGAACATTTTGAGGCGTGTGAGGCGTGCAAGCGTTGGCAGCGACGGCTGGAATTCTTCCGACACGCGCCAGCGAGTAGGAAAGGGGGAAAACAATGATCACATGTGAGGCAAAAGCAAACATCCAAAGAAACGACTTTGGCCTCACGCGCCAGATTCCAATCGTCAATAAAGATATTTTTAAGGGCGACACATTATTACTGCCTGTGTCATCCACGCCCACCTGGCATCCACTAAGAGAAGGGGAAGAAGATGAGGAAGAAAAAAAGACTTGCTGGAGGGAGGGATGGAGGGAGAGGGCAGGGGGATCACAAGACAAAATCTGCCCGGGCACCCGAAAGCAGAGTAGCAACAGAGAAGCCCATTGGCCGAGACGGCGCGGCAGCTGAAATAGCAATGTAAACACTTTCCCTCTCTCTCCGTGAGCCTCGGTAATTATAGCCAGGACGGCGTGTGACGACAGTTGTCTCCCATCGAGACTTCAAATACTGTTATAAATTTGACATTATGATATTTGACCCTCCGCCCCCCACCCCCGGGCGCGTCCACGTAAACACTGCGCGGCGGCATAAAGGCCGACACCTCGGCTGGAACAGAAGTTGTTTACGCTCCGAGCTCAGCACTACGGACTTAACCCCCAGACGCGAAGCGGAGTTGCGAGAGGAGCGGAGTGGGTGTGGAGGGAGGGGGGTCCCTTTTAAATCCAGTCGGCCTGCCGGGTTTTACGTAACACAGGGTTGAGGAAGAGCCGAGGAGGACGCGGCTGGGAAGCAGCGGGGACTAGACGACTTGGCGGCGAGGGGAAGCGAATGTGCTGGAGAGGCTCGTGTGGAACGCAGGATTTTTTTTTTTTACTTTTTCTTTTGGTGATTGGCAAGAAAGGTTTAGAAAGGTAGGACAGATTTTTTTATTTTTTATATTTTTTTAATCATTGAGTTGTTAGTTGCAGCTGTTGTTATTATCATCAGTTCTATGTATTAGAATTATCATTCTGTGCTTTATTGAGATCCTGGAAATCAGGATTTATTTTGGTTAGAGATGTTAAACTTGCTCGTTTGAAACGTTCCAATTCTTTAGGATTTATTAAACATTCAATTTAAGGTTTCCTGCACATTTGATTTTTTCAAAGGTCTTGAAACTATATGTACGTACATATTTTTAAAGGACTCAGGAGTCTCTGTCATATATTTACACTGTGTGTTCCCTCCGCCGCGCACAGGACGAGCAGATAGTTTACTATGCATAGTTACAAGATTATTAATATCACTCGTGTTGCATCACAAGTGGGAGGCTAGTAGCCAGTACATTCTGGTGTTTTCGACGCTGGTCATATTTATTGACATCAACAACAACAAATACTAGTTTGTGCTTTATTTATTTTTATGACTGGAGCCATGTCAAAACCTAAGTCCCGCCTCCTGACAGTGCAGCTGATGAGGCCTGTGTGTTGTTTACCGGGCCACATTTTACTGCGTTTAGCGGCATATCTGGCATGTGAGACAGCACATTTTCCAAGAAGACACTTTAAAGTTGAGGGGCGGCATTTGGGGCGGCAAGGTTGGTGCGTAGTGGCATCCTGAAGGTCAGGGAGACCAAAAGGTTCTAACACGTGCGGCGATGTCGTGCTGCGTTCCTGTCCTCATACGCACACACACACCCACACACACACCGCATAGGTAGGCTTACACCTCCTATAAATTTTGGACAAGAATGTGAAAGGAGGCTGTAAATATCTGACCTCTGTAAGGGCAGCAAGTGCGCGGGATTAATGAGTCACTTAGTCACGGAGACAAGAAGAAAAAAAAAATAAGTCGAGAAAACTGGTTGAATTTTTTTTTGGGGGGGGGGAGTCAAAACAAAAAAGTGAGTTTGTCGATATGTATTAACCCACTTCTTTCTGCTCATTTGTCAGTGTTTGCAGGCCTTCGGTCGGTTGGACCCCTCCCTCCGTCCCTCCACTTGACAACTTGACAGTGACAGAGCAGGGAAACCGGAGAAGGGGAGGAAATTAGAAAAAAAGAAAAAAAAAAGGAGACACCCCCCTCGCCCCCTGGGTATCGAACTGCCTGCGTCATGGCAGCCATTGATCTGGAGCGCGGGCTGGAGCACGGCGGCCGCGGGTGGGGGAAGGAGAGGCCGGAGCTGATGGACAACTTTGACTCGGAGATGCAAGAGTGGGAGGAGCAGCTGCAGGACATCCAGAGGAAAATTGAAGAGGTAGGATGACGGGGGAGAGTGGACTGGACCGGCGAAGGAATGGCCCTGGTCTTTAGATGGAGACTGCATGAAAGTGATTTATTTAGGGGTGAAGGGAGCGATGAGGCGGATGGAAGTGGCGAATCCTGTACTGACAGTTCTCCCTTTACACTCGGCCGAGCGTGTGAACCACGTTGATGGTCTTGACTTCTGATTGCTGAGCGCTTGCGTTAGTCCCCGGAGTGCACGTGTGCGCACGTGTGCGCACGCTTGCGCGCGCAACGCAGTGTTGGCAACCCTAAAATCGGCCTAGACTCCCTGCTGGCGCAATGATAACAGACAAATGTTAACAGGCTAATTAAACAGACACGCCGAGCATAGACACGCACTGCCTTCCAACAGCACACACACACACAAGTCTGAAACTGGACACCGCTGGCCGGTATTTATAACCCCGATGGCAAACAGGAGCTTGTTGATGCAACATGGATTATGATTGCACAATCCTTTGGTAACCATGGAGGAAAAAGAAGGATGAAACATTTAAAACTGGAGGACCATGGAAATATGCCGATATCGTCATGGGAGTTTTTCAAAACTGTTGCATCACAAATACTCCAACCCTATAGTGTAAAACAAATTAAAAAAAAATAAAAGCTCTGAAATAAAACAGATTTCATCGGGCCCTAAACGTGCAGCTTCTTTCTTTTTCAGTTGTACAATGAAGTTCAGGCCCGCAGAGGAGCAAACGACATCAGCCAGAAGAGCGGCGATGCCTTTGAGTGCAGCAGGGATCAACACGCCGCCAGCCATCACAGCAAGAGTCCCCCGGGAATTAGAGCCGTGCCTCGTCACTACAGCAACGGCTGCGGCTACAGCAGCAGCGGGTGCGGCCACCCAGTCAGTCACCAGAGCGGCTACGCTTACTGCCACACCAACGGGGAGATCGGGGACTTGTTGCAGGATTATTTGGGGCAGGGGAAGCAAATGATCCAGAAGAACAACGGAGGTCGTCATGTGGTAAGTAAAAGTGTATCTGTGACGTGAGGCTGTCACTGCTTTTGCCCCTTTGTAACGTCATGACACACTTTCATGCAGAGGTAGTTTTCATATTCCTTTTGGTTGTTTTTTTTTTTTTTTAGATGAACTGTTAGCTTAAGGTTCAGTCAGTTGGATTTACACACAAGTGCTGCACAATCCAGACAATGGTTGGTAGTAACCAATTGTTCTTACTCGCCCAGCGCTTCAGCGACACGGTCAAGGTGAGCCAAGACATCCCAAAGTCCCACAATGACATCAGAAGAAGCTCTGGAAAGGAACGGTGAGCGAGTTCTCACTGGAATTCTGTGCATTTCAGAGAAGGACCAGTGAAGATGTCACAATTTGACCCAATTTGTTTGTTTGTTTGGCCCAGGCTCGGACAAGATCAGTCCAATTTGCACAGCTTTGAAGAGAATGAAAACAGAAAGAACCAGATGTCGTACCCGACTGGCTACCTGGTCCGAGAGAGTTCTCCCAGCAAGGACAACACGTGTGCAAAGCCTCCTCTTGGACAAAGGGACGTTGCTCCTGGGCAACCGCGTGCACATCACCTGACCGAATCACCTGCCCTGGAGAGGAAGTGCTACAGTCCCGGCATCCTGGGGGAGCGGAAGAACGGCAGCCCGTCGGTTCTTCGAAAGTTCGGCGCCATGCTCCAGGAGAATGAGGGAAAAATGCTCAACGAACTGGGGGTGGTGACCCATCAGGGACTGGCGCCGGAGCCCAAGTGCCCCACCCCGGCCTGTCAGCGCAGAGCTTCTGGAGCCGCCACGGCGGCCGGCAGGGCGCCCGGTCGCGCGCCTGCCCAGAAATGCCAAGTGGATTCCAACAGGCTGGTGCCAGACGCGGTGCTCGGCCAAGATCGGGGGTCGGTGTCAGACACCGGTAGGCACAACCAGAGAGATCAGAGAGGGAGCTACTGCAGCCCTAAGGCGTCTCGGCAGAGCCTTGGTCAGTCCCAAAGGAGGTCACAAGCAGCAGGAAGCCCAAAGGTCAGGCACAGGGTGAACAGCGGGGCTGAGAAAGACGGAGGCGACAGGGCGAGAAGGTCCTCACCGGAACATCTGGACCCGAGAACGGAAAGCAGGCTCTTCGGCTCCTCCCCTGGAGCTCAGAAGGTCCACGGCGGAGCGCTCGCTGGACACGACTGTAGCCACGTGAGAGATGACGGACTTATCGAACTGCTGGACATGCTGGACATCCAGCATGAGTACAGTCCCAGTTCCAGAGCAGGACACACAGCTTACCGAGAGGAGCCACAGCAGGTAACTTTTTGTGTTATTGCGTTGGGTTCAGAGTTCAGTTCTTACCAACAGCAGCTCGCACATGCTGATGCTCCGCGGTTTGTTTTCGCCCAGGCACACACGGCCGAGCTGTCGGCAGACCAGCATAACAGGAACTTCTCGCGTCCGGCGCGGCCAGCCAACCAGCGCCCGCCGTCCAGATGGGCCGGCTGCACTCCCACTGCCAGGATCACCTCGCCCTCCGGCCCAAAGTACCTTCCTCCAAGTCCCCTCTCCCGGCCTGCCAGTCCCATGACCAGAAGCCCCAGCCCTGCCCGGAAGCACCGGCCTTTCTTCTCGTACTCTCTTCAGACTGAGACTGTCATCATGTGATTCTGCCTTTCCCTCTCGGTGAAGCCAGTTTGCTTCCTCAAAGATCACTGTAAATAGCCAAGAACTGTCCCTCCTGTCAAGAGTTGCGAAGAAATGCGAAAATGAAGTCTATCTCTCCGGATGACAAACCTGGTCCTGAAACGTGCTGCTGTGTTGCTGTGGCTTTTTTTTTTTTTTTTTTTTTGCTTCTTCTGGGCTAAACCTTTTGCCAAACACATGATTGCGATGTTTCTGTCTTGTCTTTTTTTTTTTTTTTTTGCAGTTTTCCATCCATCTGATTTCAGGTGTATTTATGCATAAGAGTTTTTCGTGCAGGCCCTCATCCGAGAGTGCATGGTTGTGTGTCTAACAGGTGAATCAAATTTGCCTTTGCCGCCGGTTGCGGTTACCTAAAGTCGCAGCTTTGACCCCTGAGCTGCATCCTGCTGTGTTCTGCAGTGTCAGACTTTTGAAGAAGTTCTGCGAAATCTGACTATGATATGCCTTTAATGTATTTTTTTTCTCTCTCTCTCTCTCTCTCCCTCTCTCTTGGTAATAAATATAACGTTACTTGAAAACTTTGACACGGAGACTCTTTACTCTCTGCCGCCGTGTCTCACTGCGTTGTTGTAGGGTGTTGATGCTTTACAGCATGTCAAGCCCGTGGATATATAATAGCGGCACTTCGCTGCGTGCCAGCACAGTGGCAGCACCAGACAGTTGTCCAGTTGCAGTTACAAATGAGCTAACTGTCCATCAGCTCCATGGCGTCAACTAACCAGAGAGCACCTGAATGCACCATCGTACAGGTTTTTGCACAATTACAACTGGATTATGTTTTTTCATTTTTGCAGGGCCGCAACAAGAGGTTGACTATGTTCACTATCATTACCATGATATCCAGTGTTTGGCACAGACAGTTCTTCTGTAGCGTTAGGGATCAGTTTTCTAGATGCATTTTTCGCCTCTTAAGTCTGAATCGACGACTTGGGGCTCCCCTGACACCGTCTCCTCCGTAAAAGATGAGGAATGCGTCTGACCTACATTCACACAAACTAGCTTCTAGTCATGGACATAAATCTTGCGGGAAAACAACTTTTTAGGTACAAATTTACGCCCCGCCTCTCCTAGCAGAGGTGGCCGAAGTGTGAAATGTCACATAAAGACTGGGTGTTTGTACGGAAGTCCTTTGGCCCCATGACGCCTCCGCCCTGTCACCCAACCTCTTGGCACTATGTGGCACCTCCGACTGAAATAGCAAGCGTGACGTGTGTTTTGGTGCCAGAAATCTTAGACTGCTGTCTTTGGTGGTATAAATAAAGACTGGGTCAGAGGTGCTGGTTCCGCTCTCTCTGTCTCAGGCAGCCCTTTTCCTTTCATCTTGACAATCACTGACATTTAAGCCTTAAATGAAAAATTCATAAAGGCAAAATCAATCACTCAATCGATCAATCCTCACTAAAGTGAGTATTTATTTTTCTACTTCACGGATTGTGATTTGTCATGTTTCCCTTTTCCTGTCAAACACGTATCTTTAACGTCATTGAAATGAGAATTCAGTCGGCCAGGAACTGAACTGCACTCCTCTGCCTCTCCTCAAGAGCCACATTTCCCCTTTGTACCCCTTCGTATCGCTTCCTGTCTCCCCTCTCAGTTTTCTTACAGGTTGACACCTACTTGGGACTCCATAAAGGTATTTTAACAAGGATAACAGGGGCCATCAATCCTGTTACCTCAGCAGGCAATACCATGGAAAGCTGCGACCTCTCTTTAACACGTGATGTCATGTTTGAAATATCAAAAAAGTGTTTTTCTGATGACGGCTGACACTGACCTAAGAATTTGACAGTTGGAGTAGAAATAGGTATATGACAGAGACTGACAGAAAGAAAAGAGTCAACACTTGATCTGAAGCCACCACTGTAACCCTGACATCACACATTTAACACATCAACTTATTGAATAAGGTTCCACTTTTAAACAAATTATGCTTATATATATTTATGCTTGAAAGACTTGTGAGCTCCAGGACTGGGCTGCCCAAGTTTTGTTCAATGCTGTTGGAGCAGACTCACGACATGGGCTACAACAACTGCTTTTCAGCCAGATATGTGATTTGTGAAAAGGGATAGCAAGGGAATATTTTTTATTATTATTTAAAAAGTTTTCCCCAAACAATGTCAGCAGACTGAATTTTATGTCTAGCCCCTTGATGATCAATCAGTATTACACATGATTTATTAAGATATCAAAAAAGTTGACTAGAGGCAAAATATTTATAACAATGTACTCACAGGTATTTTGGACACTTATTTAAGTGCAGTACACTTACCTTGTATCACTCCAGTTTAAACAGCAGGCAGTGTTGAACCAGTTCTCCAGCCAACTGCAAAAATAAAATAAAATAAAAAATTGTAAAGATGGTTATTTTATCGCACTTAACATAAACACACCCCATTAAGTTAATGCCACGCTGAAATGTGCTGCCGTCGCTAGTTAGCTAGCTGTTAGGTTTGCACTACATTGCACTGCTGCCAAAATTAAGTTCACTTTCAGAATTCAAAGTGCCAGGTTTTCCACTTTATTTTCTGAACATTTTAAGGCACACCAAACTCACAGTTTTAAATATTAAACACAAGTATGCGGTTTGGAGGTCACCTTCTTTCAACACTAGTTGTTTGACAAAGTAGCCCGTCTACCAGGAGACACACCAAATATATTTCCCATTCATTAGTGATTATGAGTGTTACATCTGTCTGAATGAGTATCTGGGGAGCTGACATAATGTCTTCTGGCTTGTCTGAGGCACGTGTGATTCTCACGTTCCTTCCTGCCTCTTTTCACCGACATCCACCTGTCCCCTGCCCTGTGCCCTGTGGCCCCATGATGCATCTCTGTCCTGACAAGCCTTTCATTCATTGGCCCAGCTCTTGGGGGTCTGCGCTGAAATCCCGTGCATGTGTCAGTTGCTACTGCAACAAACTCAAAATAGATGGTTAACTGCTACTTGCATGCGAGCGTGTCGCACAAAAATGCGTACAGGAGAGTGACAGGACCACCCTGCACCGGAGGTTAAACATAAAGGGGACTAGACGACCTGCACCTAAGCTGTTTTACAGCTGTTTTATGGGGTTCACCAGTCCTTCACTTTGCATTATAAAGAGCATTCCTGCTTGTTAAAAGTTACCCATGCGGAGGCCTTGGCATGCTTGAAGCTACATACATTTTAGTGGACTTTTATGCTGTACAGTGTTTGCATTATTGTACTTCCTGCATTCTCTCATTGGCATGCACTTGCAACAAACATGTGAGCACATGGTTTCGTAAACAAGCCGGGGATAAGGACACCTGTTCTACAGTCCCTCTATGATGCTTTGATCTTGAGTCCTCCTTCAGAGGGCAATCGAAGAGCAATTGTTGAGGTCTTTCAGTACAAAACTGGAAAATGCTACTCATGTGAGGTATGAGCCAATTTTAGCCATTATTCGTTCAATAGCACGAGCAAGAGACATTTGTAAATGATTGCTGATGTATTGGTAGAGCCCCAAATCCAGTCGACCATGGAAGTCCATCCAGACAAGGTCAACAAAAACAATGCATTGACTGGAATGTATTTACTGTATGTCACAATTGTGCTCGTTCTGTTTTGGTCTGCATGTCCAAACTGTCAGTACGTGCTTCTGACCACTGAAGCGACATCTCGAATGTGGGGTTGATGAGTGTAGCGGTGCAAAAGTTGCGACCCTCAAGGACAACTGGGAAGACCCCTGAGGGTCCTAGAGAAGATAAGACCATCCCCATTAAAATAGAATGGGCCGCAAATATTCCAAACCCATGAGGGTCACCTTTCAAAACATGCGTGTGGTGCTCTCGTGAGATTTGTTAATTTTGCCCGGCAGAAGTAACTAGCATGTCCTGTTCATTGTGTGATGAATGACCATTTTTTTTGGTTTCAGCGGGCTTGTCAACTGGGAGCAACTCCATGGCCTGACCTTGGACCAGCTCTCAGATACCAGTCACACGATACACATACAGTTAACACAGACTGTTCAATAGCAGAAGTCTATTACAATTAGATATGTTTGGTCAAGGTTTTTCTAAAATAGGCTTTTGTTTGTCAGGAATAATGGCATCCTTCAGAATCATCCTTGTTAGCATGGTAACAACTTCTAGCTGGAACTGGAACCTCAAAGTACAGATGACACCGATGGAGACGGACATTCGAACTCGGCCAGAGAAACTACAGAGGCAGATGTTTCTGAAGTGTCTTCGCTGTAGGGGAAGAACTGACAGGCTGGTATGAGACCCCTAGCTGACGGAGAAGGTGCATCTGTCAACCCCTTCCAAGCCCTGTCTCAATACTAGGAAACCTCGACGGTACACATGGACAAATGGTCTTAAATATGTGGTGCCAATGTGTCTGACTGAAGCCCCTTTGTTTGTCTTTTGCCATCAGAGGTGTCAATGTGCTTGACAATGAGCAGAAATACCCCAATAGATCCCTCAGAAAGGCAGACAATTAAATACTTACTGTACACTCGGTTTGCATTTACCTTGTAAGGCAGGGTTCCCCCCACCCACCGCCTCCATATTTTTTTTAATCCAGCAATTAGAGCTCACAAAAATGCTTTTAGGTGTTTTGAAACTTTCATTTCTATATTATAACGGTTAAACAAGTAGTACAAATAAGGCTTTTATCAGGAAAAAATGTGAAGACTTACTGACACATACATACTGAACATTCTGTACATACTTATGCTACATTACCTAAACACACACATGCTGAGGGGCACAGCAGTAGTTAACAGCTTCATCTAGCACACACTTAAGATTGACACTGAGGGGCTGTGTTCATCGGCAATACAGAAAAAGATATTTGGAGACCTTCCATGTGCAATACTTCGGATGGTTTAGCATTCATTTGTGGAAACCTATTCTTTAAAAAAAAAAAAATGTGATTGTTAATTGTAAACAAGGAGCTAAATGCATTGACCATGCTACGTTCACATGTAGCTTTATATTGTGATGTCCTACCTGATAGGTTTTCAGTTTAAAAATAGACTTTGGCTCTTTTTAGAAATGGGTCATAGCCATGATATAAACTGTATGATGTCATACAGTGAGTTACGATCCTAATAGTGAGATGCACCGGTGATATAAATGGTTGGGGGCTTAGCAAGGCGTCACACGATAGGCTCTGATATCGTGTGCTCGATGATGGTTACGGCACGGGGAGTTGACTTTCACCGCCGGGCGACACCTGCAGGGCTGAGGCACATGCTGTCTGTGCATTTGGGCTTAATGTGGCGTTTAGAAATACGAACAACATGCCAGACGTAGTTGTTTGGAACACAACATTCACCGTCTGCAGGTCAGAAATGTGGCAGTACTTTAAATAATACCGACCTACGAGGACAGGGCTTCAACAGAGCCAGCCGAACCTTGGTTTTAAAAATAAAAAAGGGGTTATAAATAATCGTTTCACATGGATTTCACGACACGTATAGGGCAGCTAGTCGTGTTGTCTCCCGTCTGTCTGTCTCTCTGTCTACGAAATTCCAACAGTCCTACCAGTGAGTTTCAGGTAACTCGGAGTCCAAAAAAATTGTTCTCTTAATTTTGACAAAAAACGTGAAAAGTCAGATTTTTGACTATGTTGAAATTTGCATGCTCTCACTCCATTTCCTGCTCTTTTGTCATTGAACACCACGTCATATAGTGCATGCTTGGTGTAGCGGCACTCGACATTTTAACATCACTTATGTGTTTTTCCTCTGTTGTTGTCCTTCACATCTCAGGCCGTGCGTGCCAGCCTGTCCCCATCAGATACCTCTCTGCATATACTCCATATCTGAATCTAAATCCAGTCCCTGTTTCCATGACTTGAAAATCTGAACATGTCTCGCTGCATGCTTAGGTGAGGCCTCACGAAATATATAAGAGCCCAATATATGGAAGTAAATGTGTCTCAGACCTGTGGCTACATGCGTGGTTCTAAAGTGCAACTGTATAGTCACACAATATCATGTATCTCACTTGTGGCACCACTGTCATAAAAATTGTTATCTTCATGTCTTACCTAAATAGCATATACAGCATGGCGGTGCACTCTTTGTACTGTGCTGTTTTTGAATTCATGGTAATTTCTTTTTTGTTTAAAAATCTGACAATTTGAAAATTATGTTTGATTTCTTCGTTTACGCATTCAGAAATGCCGTGATTTCCATAATCTTGGTAACATGACATAATTGAAGGCTACAGTGTAAGCAGGGTAAAGAAAATATACCTTACCTGTCTAGACATAAATCACACATTTCATCACTTCATTATCTATTATAATCCCACTCAAGGAAGCCACTACAGCTAAAGTCTGACATGTAAAAGTCAGTATTTTCTCAAGTTTGTAATAGTCCAACAGTGTGGCTATGGACTCGTTACTTGATGCACACCATCTTAAAAAAAAAAAAAAAAACTTATAAAATTGGCCATTTGACACTATCTGACACTGTATATTAGATGTTTTTTTTGCTGCTAAAAATGGTCATGACATTAATTCATACTCCAAGTATGAGAGTTTTGAGATCTAAAACAGGACCACAATGGTCTCAGCTGAAAAGAACGATGGCTCCATCCAATGGACATTCACTGACCTTGCTACTATGTGAAAACCTGTGGGGAGTGGCTCGACAAATTCCATGCAAGAGATAAATCAGCAAAATTACTTAGGGGTGTGAATCACTTTTAATCAGTTTCACATTATCATTCAATTTAATTTCACAGATTCTGAAGTGTAGAGCTAAAACACATACGCACGCACGCACGCAGATAGTGAGACACAGAGCTGGAAAATAAACTAACAGCAGCTGGAGCAGAAAGCTAAACAGTACGAGGACAACTCAAGCTCAGCCAAGTGTATGTCAGTGGTGCCTAGGTTAGCGATTCTGTTGAGAGGCTGATGACAGGAAACAGAAATGTGTCTCTTAATATATAGGCCTATACTTTCCAACGAGCTTGCCAGTCGCTTTTTAGAGCTGAACAACTCACAACATAATACACACGCGCTCGCACACACACACCATTATTAAAATAATTTATCACCAAAATAGACGCGCACACACATGAACGCACACACGCGCATTAGGTCCTAATAAAAAAAAAAAGTAAAATAGAAAAAAAATATGAGTAAAGTAGAAAAGGCTCTATTAACTCTTAAATGGAACACAATGTTCAATGTTTCAGCCTATTTATTACAATTGTGTCAAAATAGCCTGCAGAACACAAAGCCTTAAACAGTTTCATAAAGGTAAACTTGTGTAAAGGAGTAAATGCACCTATTTCTTTTAAACAAAACAGTCCAAGAAGAAGCCTAGTATTTTAGGTCTATTGCTGAGTGTAAATGCTTGACGGTTAATTTATAAAGTGAACCACTATCTCTAACTAATCATAGGTCTATCAAACTGATGTGATTTATTTATTAATAACTAGAGAATGATGTTATGATCTATTTGTGTAGTCACGATGTTTGCAGTACCGGCATGTGATCCAGCTGCACATTTGTGACTCACATCGTTGCTGCTCAATAAATAGGACATTTAGCAAAACCATCTTGCAGTCACATGGACGCATTAATAGTTTGGGTAACACACACACACACACACACACACACACACACACACACACACACACACACACACACACACACACACACACACACACACACACACACACACACACACACACACACACACACACAAAATTCATTTTCCATTAACAGAATTAAAACAGAAAATGAGGACAGTTAAACTCAATATCCAAATTTCCGGTTTTAATTCTCTCAATAGAACTGAGCAGAACTCTCAAACAAACTAAAAACAGAAGCTAAACTCAAGGAAATGTGCTCGGGTTGCCTTTTCTTATCTGGACACTGGTTTTTCCCTTGCAGAAGTGATCAGAGTTTCTAGAGTGTCTTCTGAGATTGTGAGGTCAGAGGTCAGACCTCTGACACGGTGCACTGTCCATCAGGACTACGTGAGCGGACACCGTGCGCGGAGCTGGATGGCCCCCCCCTCGGAGGCATTCTGGCCGGCGGGTTCTCATTCAGTGCATTTTGTCTGTGTCCCGTTGGCTCTCCCCCTGCTCCTTCGCACTCCCTCTCCTCTTCACTCTCATCGCTACCAAATACAAACTCATCCGTCTGTGGCACACTGTCCCCTTCCAGCTCCTCGTCCTCGGGCTGGCTGATGAGGAGCTGGGAGAGAGATTCTTCCAGGGTCGACTGTGGAGAGGAGGCTGGGCTGACCAGATGGTGGCCGAGCAGCGTTGGAGGCCTTACGGGTGGAATCACACGGGCGAAGGAAGAAGGCCCCGACTGCGCCGCAGTATCCGAGCCATCAGCTGAGCTGACGCGCTCTCTTGTGGCGGGAGCGAGGACCGGATCAGGATCCAACCTCAGCCCTGCAACTCCTTTCTTAGGAATATCGACGACGTCCCGCTTTATCTTCCGCCTTCGTCCGTGTTCATTTTGCCGATACTGCACCATGTTCTCCAGGTCGGCCGTGTACAGAAATCCTGCAATCAGCATCTCGGTGCTTTTCCTGCCACCGGAGAAGGCCTCCTCCAGCTCACGGCTGGTCCTCTCGTCGTACTGCCACCAGCCGTTCCGTCCTTCGTAGTACCACGCAAAGTCCCCACCGGCGGCTTCAACGCTTCCGCTCGCCCCCGAAGCGGCTGCCTTTAGTTCGTCGGGTAAGAGGAGGACCGGCTGGTCCAGGAAGTCCTCTGGGATTTCCTGTCGGCAGAGGGCACAGCGCTTGCTTTGCCAGGAGGCGCCTTTGACGCACAGGAAGCAGAAGACATGGCAGCAGGGGAGCCGCACAGGATGGACACACCGCTGAAGGCAGATGGCACACTCTGGGGTGCTGGTGGGTTTCGAGGTGTCCACTGCAACCTTGGTGGAAGGTGGGGCGTTCACTGAACACTCCATTTCACCACAGTCGGCCATACTGCAGAGGAGAACACGGCACAGTCAACACTGTCAAAAGACACTGTTGTAGTACCTCCAAATTGATGCTTTCTTCTTAGTTTGCTTTTATACAATTGCATCAGTAAAATGAAACTGTGCTTTCACATCAGTGCACCGCTTATGTCTTTCTGATATATTTAGAACTAAGTGTATGATTCTAACGTCGTTACGGTGCCGTGTTATGAGCGTTGTTCCCCCGAACCACCTAATTCAAGAGGTTTTTTTTTTTTTTTTTTTTTTAATAAAGCTAGCTCACGTCAACTTCAGTAGCATATTTTACAAAGGTGCGTTGGCTGCCTCAATGAATTTCACGTTGCAAGAAACGCACAAACTGTTCTTGTTTTTATATTTTTATTGTCTGTTTAATTTGATACTGGACATGCTAAATTCATCCAAGCTAGACTAAGCCACAGTTCGGCTTTTCTCAGGCTAACAACAGCTGTCACGGCAGATGTAATTAGCACGTTAGCAGTCGATTTGCTCGCAGGCTATGAACATTCCTTCAGACTCATTGTAACGTCGGTATACTCACCAGAATACCTTTGGAGGTGTCCTCAGAAGATACGGAAACGTTTTATAAAACGGTATCTGCGTTGTAGACGAACATTGTTCCGGGGGGGAAAAAAATCCAACTGATCTTCAGTGCATCTGGACTAAATGCACAATGTTGCTAATGCAGTTATCATACGTTTTGAAGATCTAGTAAGGACGTGACGTAACGTTTTCTTCTTCTTTTAGCGTTTGCGGCAGTTGGAATTTGAGTTGCAGTATCGCCTCCTAATGGTGTAAGACCTGTACTTGCATTTCAATATCTCAAAGCTTATGCAATACCCATTAATGCGTCTTTGAATTAAATCTAATACATGTGACCATCTGCTTCTCTGGTCTGCAGAGAATTTTATTTCCTGAGATAACACAAGTGTATGGTAAGATAGCAGACTATTAAAATAGCAATTTGTTCAACACAATAAAGCCAGGATCCATTTATTTTTTAAGGTCATATGAGTTCTAACTGAACTTAAACCATTTATTAGTGTTCAGACTCTCTACCAAAGACTTCCATCAGAGTTGTATTGCTGTTATTTAAAAAGCAAAAGCTTAAAATTGTTTTGACAGAGGTATTCAACATCACAGAAGTTAACCTTGAGATTCCCTTAAGAAAAATGAATAACAGTGGGGGCAAAGAAAAATACACTGAGTTCACTAGAATACTAATTTAATAGAAATCATCATAAAAACCAAAACAATAGACAGGACAACAAAGGCAAATATTTACATTTAAGGAGAAAAGACAAAAAAAAAAAAAAAAAAAGTTTGACCAAAGTCTGTCCACAAGCGGAGGCAAAAATATTTCTTAAGATGAAAAAAATCACAATTTTAAGCTTTGGAAAACTGTAAAACTAATTATGTTGTTGTCATCCTCTCACCCCCTCGTCTTTTTCAATACTTCCTGTAAAGAAAAATAATACAAATCTGTGTGAGTTGATTAGTAACATGGGACCGTTACATCAAAACGCATATGTACTTCACTTTTATTCAATCTTTTAAATACAGTAAACCTAAATTATGTTTAGAACCAATTCTGCCAGTGAACTTGCAATAAATTGGTATACTTAAAATCAAGACACTTATTCCGATCTAATCTTAACACGTACAGTTCATATTATGTGTGGTTGTTGCGATATCATACACTGTAGTAGTAAATTACATCGAAACCATTCAACGAGTTGGAGGTAAACATTTCAAGAAACCTTGGCGACTGCTTTCAGATGATGCCCTCTGATCGTTGCAGATCGTTCTTCAAAAGCTTTGGCCTTGGCCTCCTCGGCGAGACTGTTCATAAACAGCAGCGTCAGGAGCTCAATCTGAGAGGAATAAGAGGCTAGTTAGCATCGGCAGCAGGCGAAGGTAACTGTACGCTGACGGTGAGTGCGTCGGCATTTTCATCAGCTACGTTACAAACCATTGCTTCTGACGCCGGTCGCACATTGACGTTGCTCTTCATTTTCGTCTTGACTGTCGATTTTAGTTTGGGAGGCTTGTTGAGCATTTTTGCCAGTCACTGCCACCGTTCACTAAAGCCAGAAGCTTGTTTACGTTTTTTCGAATTTCGCGCTTCCGGGGCTTCCGGGGCTTCCGGTTTCCCTTGAGCTTTTTTTTTTTTTTTTTTTTTTTTTTTTTTTTTTTTCAGGTTTCAAGTCAGTTTTATGCAAAACAACGACTTATAGCGTATTTTTTAACAACATATAGAGGGTTGGCTAATTTTGTATATAGAAATACACATTTGTTTAAAGTTGATAGTCTCGTTGTATTGTCTATGCTGCCCCTTAGTGGCCACTTTGAATTACAACTACTCCAAATACAATGCACGTCTGCTTCCGGGTCAAGCAGGCAGCAATGGCGACTACTGCTGCTCGAATGAGCAACATGCTCCAATTTATGAAACTTATTGGACAGCTGAAAGTAAGAAATCTTATCGCACAACGTGGAATTTGATGAAGAGACTGTTAACCTGATTATTGATTTTAATTGCACAGTAAACAATGTTCTACAGATTAAGTATCCCCCTTGTTTCAGGAATTTTCAGGGAGTTTATTCATAGAAGGGTTTGGGGTCATTAATGTTGTGTGGATCATAACGTAGCATCAGGAGATGGTCGCTTATATATGTCATAAGTTAATTAATTAACAATTTGCTCTTAGACACGGACCTTTATACATTTGATAGTGACCTTATGCAATGATGCCATTTGTACATCTTGATATGTGTCATTTACAAGGGTGAGATGTAAAGACTTGCGCTGGTCGTTCAAAATGCTGCATTTTCAAATTATTAGTGCAAAACATTGGAAAAGTGAAATAAACCTAACACATTTCTTTGTTTTGTTTTGTTGTGTTGTGTTCTACTCACAGAGGGTCCCACGGACAGGTTGGGTTTACAGGAACGTGAAGAACCCTGAGAGTGTGTCGGACCACATGTACCGCATGGCTATGATGTCTCTGATCATCACCGACCCCACAGTGGACAGGGACAGGTGCTGCCCTCACACAGCTAAAATAGATAAATACAGAATTCCAGGGCTGTTTGTTTTAGCGCAAACAAATGCAGAAAAGAATTGAATGTACAATTTAGGAATTTTTTTTTCTAACTTGATTAGTGGCAACATGGTGCTAAACCATTTTGGTTCCTGTTCTTTTATTGACTATAGATGCATAAAGCTGGCACTGGTTCATGACATGGCAGAGTGCATCGTGGGAGATATCGCTCCGGCAGACAACATCAGTAAAGCGGAGAAACACAGGCGAGAGGAGGCAAGTAACAACCATGTTGGGACTCGACCTGTGATCACATGACTTGGCCGAGGTTCATACTGACAGTTTCTTGATCTACTTCCAGGAAGCCATGAGACAACTGGCCGGCCTTTTGCCAGATGGACTCAAGCAGGAGATCTATGGACTGTGGGAGGTACCTTCTATCGCTCCTTGGTTTTTGCTGATTATTTGAGGACGATGGAACTCTTCTGAAAATATTTGCACGTGCGCCTCTTTTGTAGGAATACGAGAGCCAGAGCAGCCCAGAGGCCCGGCTGGTCAAAGAATTTGACCTTCTGGAGATGATCCTGCAGGCTCACGAGTACGAGGAACTGGAGGGGACGCCAGGAAGACTGCAGGAGTTCTTTGACTCCACCAATGGTATGTTTAATTTGTTGTTCCTTTCTATAAAGGACCCACTTTACTTATGGTACTGATAGGTCTCCCTCTAAATCACAACTGCTGGTTTTCAGTCATCTTCATCTGCTTCACGTGTTTGTTCCGTCCCAGGTCGTTTTCACCACCCAGACGTCCTGCAGCTCCTCGGCTCCCTCAACGAGCTGAGAGAAAGTCACGTGACAAAAACAGAGACCTCAGCCAACACGGAGGCAGACGGTGCATCGTCCTCATCACCTTCAGCTGCACCATGATGCAATTCCCCCAGTGAAAGGATATCAACTATGGTGCAGGGAGGCAAAGCCTCGTCGCAGGATCCTGCTGGGTTTTTAGCTTCCTGCTAAAACTGAGGCTTTGTCGGACTTTCCACACATAGGAAGGAGGAGGAAGACAAAAAAAACAAAAACAAGGCGGAACCAGTCGAGGGGGTTTGTCAGGTATCAATGCCCTCAGTGACATCACAAAGGGCTGACTTCCAGAGCCGTATGTTTTTGGGCACACACTTTCTGGAAAGTGTAGCAAGCTAAAGAGGTAAAGAATGGTTGGTTCACTGACAGACTGAAGACGTATTCTGAAAGTTTGGTTCAGTTCTTTTTTTTACATAACTACGAGACCTCAGAGTAAATCACTGTTATACTCTAAATTGAGATTTGACTCAACTTGTTCCACATAAGTAGATAAAATAAACTGTTAAAACTGTTACATTAAGGTGCCATCACATCTGACCAAAATCACAAAACTAAATGACACATTACAGACACATTTTATTTCAATTCTCACGTTATGTGTATGTTTTACTTTGAACGGATACAGTTTTCTTCCCATTGTCCAGCTGATTATAAATGTACATTGATTCCCACAAAGATGCTGTTGTGGTTTTTATAACAGTGATGTATTTTTTTTTTGTTTGACAATAGAAACAGTTATTCATCAGTGCAGTAGGGCGGACAAACTTTTCTTCGTCTTTTTTCCCTGAATTGTGAAATTTTTTAGTAACAAAATGTACTGATATTTGAGTCACTTAAAGGGATAGTTCAGTCAAAATTGAAATTGCACATGCGTTCTCATCACCAGTGGATGAAATTTTAATTTTGACTTTGGTTAACTGTCTTCAACTATCCACGGCAAAAACACTGAAAAAAAAAAAAAAAACTGATTAGAAAAAGAAAATAGTGAAAACTGAAGAACTGCAGCAGGTATTTAAACAGAGAAACTGCAGTCAGATTTTACGTTAACAAATTGGTCTTAGGTTATAAACCTGTAACAGCATGTTTTGTATCTCCTGTCTTGTTACAGATTGTGCTCAGCAGAATAATGTTTCACTGATGTTGGGGTGAATTTATTAGACACAAAGAGGCATCAAAATTCATCGAATGACCCCGTCATTTTTTTTTGCTTGACTCCCCCCCCCTAAACTAGTGGAAAAAAACAAAACTGAAACTCATTTCAACAATTCAAATGTTTTCTTTTTAAACCAGCACTTCTTCACACGTCAAAGGTTTTGTTAGATGTAGTCAAACATACAAAAATATAATATAAAGATCGAACATTTATTTGTGAACATGGAAAAGATAGCAAGTATCTGCTTTGGTTCATTTCACGGAAGTGTTTGAATTTTTTCGAGTGTGAAAGGTAAATATGTAAATGTTCCACAAGTGGAGACGAACCATGAGAGGGGAAAACCTTCAGCCTAATTAATGGCTGTTTCCAGTTCAGGCCAGTGTTATATATATTACTCGCCACTAGAGGGCCTCAGACATCGCTAGAGTTCACTAGTTGCTTCAGAATTTGAAGCTCATATTAGTTCCACACGGGAATTGGAAGCATGATTCTGCTGAGTCTCCTTTCACACACACACACACACACACACACACACACACACACACACACACACACACACACAGGAAGAGTCCTGCAAGTCAACAACATGAAATATCTTGTAAGGAAAAAAAAAACAACAATGTGTGAATGCATATTTAACACGGCTGCTCGGATCTGTCGGTCATGTTGTTAGAGGGCGTGTCCTGAGTGCTGGCATTGGCCGCCGACGAGAGAACGTCCTCGAAGTTGCCCCTGCCCTCTGACGCACCGACCTTTGTCTGCAAAAAATACCATCAAATCAGAGGAGAGTCAATTCAAAAGCTTGACTGAAGTCAAATTACAGCTTCTTCTGCTTCAGCAGGCGGCTGCTCGTCAGTGGTCGACGTGATTGTCTTAAAGCAGCGCTATAAGATCCAGTCTATTCAAAATTAGAGTCACGGCTTTAATTAGAAAGCGTTGAGCTTTTCACTATTGTCAAGTTCCTGTTTGTAATTCTTAACTCATAGTTTACCTGTTTAGTAGGTACATCAAGCATTCTGAAAAATGCAGAGAAGCAATGAAGTAAACATGGAAAGCAAAAAATGAAATGTGATGATTTTCAGAACTGCAACTGGATCCACGAGGTCATAAACAGCAAACTAGCAATTACACACAGATCCCAGTGTTTAGTCTCCTTCAGCCACAGTCTTTGAGCCTTTCCAACACGCTTCCAGCTGCAACTGGAACTGCAGCTTCAACCTCTTACATTCAGTACATTTTTGAAAAAGCTATTAAAAAAAAATCATGCATAGGTGTCCTTCATGGATATTTTAACTACTAAAACCTTGCTTTTCTTTATAGAGTTTTTCCCAATTTAACAGATTTAACTGAGTCATGTCCACAAAAAATAAACAGCAGTGATCACCTTGATCGTCGACACCGTGTTCTCCACTTTCTCCTCAAAAGACCGGAAGCTCGGAGAGTTTCTGCGGAGCAAAATACATACGTCAGGATTGCATAACGGCAGCATGGCGGCAACTACAGAAGTAGATGATTTACACCACAGGAGAAAAATAAATTGTCCATATGTGAAAAGAGTGGCGATGGGGAAAATATGGTGGTGGCAAACATGAATGTACAACACCAAAGACAATACACGGGACATCTGAATCCATTTAATGGTAAATAAATGAGAATAAAACAAAAAAAACATTTTTTTGGGGGGGGGGTTTGAACAAAGCTTGAGTGTTTCAACGAGAGCGAACTCAGCCAGTTTACCTCATGGTGGGCATGCTCACAGAGTGTTTGATAGAGTAGCTGTCCACAGAGAGCGTGATGGGAGAGGAGGTGGCGGTTAACACACAATACACACACGCACATATTTCATCGCGTCCGGACGTTTGCGTATGCATGGACACGAGTCCTGCATCGACTACCAGCAGACCACATCTAGAAGGTCTCATCTAAGCCAGGACAGGGAACAGCTGATCTGCTGCGAGGCTCTTACCCTATGGAGTTGGACCTGAGTGGGTGGGTAGGTGGCGAGCGTGGAGGGAGATGGAAGAAAACATTTTTTTTTTTTTTTAAAGAAGGTCTGACGTGCCATGTCAACCTTTGGATTATCAATGAAAACCACTTCACAGTTCTCACAATGGCAATTCAGACTAGTGAGCAGTTTATACAGAGCACAGCATTTCAAACCATACAGAAGATGAAACGTAAAACACAACATGCCGTAAACACTTTTTCAAATTGTTTAAGATCAGAAACGCAAGGCAACGCATGTTCAGCAAAGCTGATCTGATTGTGCGTCCGTGCGGCTTTGAGGTTGGAAATCAGCGTCGGTGCCTGAAGCTGATCAACACACGCTTGGAAAATCACAGACGAAAAATATCAGAATGGAAAAAAAAGTAACACAAGTGCCACACAGTGAACTGCGATACCCAGCGACATACCTCCGTGGGAACAGAAACTCTAGACTGGCCATGCTGAGGAAAAAAAGTCAAAGATTGATGCCTTTCTGAAACACTGAAGACTCCTTGTATTGAAATTTAACCTAAAGCTGGATGTGGCTGAAACGCTGAATGGTAAATAGAGTTGTTACACAGTCAGCCCTGCAGAGGGGGCTGTAATTACAAGAGTTTTAAGTATTGGTAGTCCAACCACTACTATTGATTTTTTTCATTTTGTCATGAGGTCTAAAAAAATATGCCACACATTACTGATAGTTCAGAAAGTATTTAAAGGTTAATAACTGCCCAGATGTGGGTGTGTTGTCATGGGCGCATATTGTGTTTAAATCTTTTGTTGTTGTTTTTTAAGTTTTAATTTTTGTTTTTAATTCTTTCAAACCACTGAAACTGTCATACAAATGCATTTTTCTTATTATTTGTATTAATATTGCTGTTGTTATTTGACTTGGACGCCTCGCACTCAAACCCAGTCTGATCCCAACGGCACTGAAGCCCTTTTCCTGCCCATCCGCGACTCCTCCGAGAAAAAACAGCCTTCCGCTCCGTCTCGCCATCACACGCGCGTACGCACACACACACACACACACACATACGCAAGTCACACAGCGCCACTTCTTTCCCCGCAGAACAATGCAGACTCACACACTGGCGCTGGCTTTGATAAGAGCAACAACAAGTGACAGAGAGCGAGAGAGACGAGGAGGAGACAAAGCCGGAGAAATTGAAAGAGACAGCGGGGGACAGAGTTGTCGCTCTGGGCGCGTTTGCTGCACAACTTGTTGTGAAGATTTTCAGGCGACGGGCGTCGTGTGGCATTTTAAAGCATTTTTACAACACTATTCGGCACTTTATTTTTTAAATACAATGTCACTGTTGTTGCTCAACAACCTAAGGCAGTGTAAGGATAAAAGCTAGGATGCATAAATACGAAAGAAAAACTTCAATACAATATGTGGACGCAGTTCAACTGGTGCCAAGGATCTCTCTGTACCTCATGTCCTCGAACCTCCTGCTGATGGCGCTGCCCAGTGTGTTGAAGGCTGCTGAGGTTTTCTGACCGGCCGTGGACAGCGTCTCTGAGGTCTTCTTGTAGCTGCACCAAGCCAAAACAAATCAATAAATCAGTCCAACTTGAATAAATACGACGCTGCAAAGAATTCCAATCACATTCAATACTTAAAATAGTTTTGTCTTACAAAATGGGTAAATGATTTTTAAAATATAAGAATTTCATACGATTTTCTTTTTTTTCAAACTTGCACAGCACAGAATGACCCCGGGACACATTCGCGTTCTCCAGTTTCTCCACCACCTTATTTCTGCAGCTGCGGTCACCCTGGTTCATTATGGATGAGGACGGCAGCCGCGAGCGAAAGGCGATCTTCAGCTGGGAGCGTAACAGGAGAGGAAGACACCGGCCTCGTGCTCTTTCCCGTCTCTGTGCATCTCCCCCCTTCTGAGGCCTTTGCCACAGTAAAGCAGGTGGCGGGTTCACACAGTGAGTTCCGCTGAGTTGGGAGTCAGTGTTGGCAAAAGTTGATGACAACTCGCTAGTGCAGAACGCGTGGCCTGCTCTGGCGATAAGATAGGTTTTGTTTTGTTTTTTCAAATTTTTCAAATACTCTAGGGGGCAATGTGCAATTCACAAAAATGCTGAACAAACCAGTGAAATGAGGAAATAATGATTGGCTTCTCTTTTATCTTAACAATCAGTTTAAACACAGTTCAAACAGTTTATCTTAATAATCCAGCTTCACTTAAGTTCCGGTCTGTTATGAGTTGTAGTATATGTTATTGGTCTGTTGGTAGTGCTGCTTTTGTACTTTTATGCATTTTGTTAATTGTGTATTTATTCACATAAACTTGCCCAGGGACAAAGTATTGAAATGAGCCACTGGCTGCACTGTAATGCAATGCAACTGTTCCCAATTGTTTCCAAAAATAAATACAATGTTAAAATTAACGTTTTACTCCAGAAGATGCAGCAAAAGGCCACTTAACCGTAATGACATGCAACAGTTTTACATGCTATTGTTCCAGCTTTTGGAGAGATCGACTGAAGTGCCAAACACAATATCGGGGGGTGGGGAGGAAGGATATCACATTAAAAAATAAAAATGAAACGGTATCAGCATCGGGTAATTGTGAGCAGACGTGACAGCCTTGGGCACCGTGCAACCGGTCGCCGTGTTTTCAATCACATTCACCGAGATAACAAGTGGCGTGACGCCAGGAGCAAGAGGACAATACGCTTTTTAATTGGGTTTCCGGTATCGGCGTACCAAAAAACAGAAACCAGAGACGGCCGAGTGCGGCTAAAGGGCACCGATGTTGACAGAAAACAGGAGGAGAGCTCGGCGCCCTGTGCACTCACGCCGTGGACGTCTGCACGTCCTGCCAGCCGCGGCTGAAGTTGTTCCTCAGCTCGTTGAGCGGGGTGACGCCCAGCTTCTGCTTGAGCTCGGCGTGCTGCTTCTCCTTGGACGACAGCACCTGCCTGAGGGTGCTGATCTCCTCCTCCAGCTTGACGCAACGCAACACACACACACACACACACACACACACACACACACACACACACACACACACACACACACACACACACACACACACACACACACACACACACACACACGTCAGCGACAACGTTAGCGCTTCGGCTCGGCGGCCCGTGCGCGTGCCGAGGGCCATACTTTGGTCAACTCCTGCTGGATCTCCTCCCTCTCCTCCTCCGTCATCATGGCGCTGTTCAAGTTGATGTCCGACACCGAGTCTTCGTCGGCCTCCCGCAGGGGGTCAGAGTCCAGGAAGCCTGGATGAGAGTGAAATATAGGACAATACAAAGTTTTATGAAATACACATGTGTATGTATATACAGTATGCATATGGAGATATACACTCGCAGTCAAAAGTTTGGACAAACTTCTGATTTAATGGTTTTTCTTTCATTTTCATGACTATTTACATTGTCGATTGAACACATATGGAATACTTATTAAACAAAAAAGTGTGAAATATGTATATGTGTATAAATACAGTATGTATGTAAACATTTAAAACACACACACACACACACACACACACACACACACACACACACACACACACACACGTATATAAAAATGCTAACAATGCTGGTCCACTCCTGTCCCGCAGGCTTTTTTTGTCGCACTGAAAACTTGCAAGCTTCTCCATCTGAAAGTCCGTCTGTCCCTTCATTTGTCGACCCGTCTGTCTGTCTGTCTGTCTGTCTGTCTGTCTGTCTGTCTGACTGTCTGTCTGACTGTCTGTCTGACTGTCTGACTGCGGCGGCTCTGTCCAACGATTATGTAATCCGTGGCCGCAGCCTGTAACCCTTTAATCTGGATTTGCCGTGGTGGATTATCATGTCTTAACTCAACACAGACTGTAACACACACATGGGCGCGCGCGAGCGTCACAAACAAACATCACCTCGTCTGAAGACAGAGCGTGGTCTCGAAGTCAACGCATTGGACCGAAGATTTTTTTTTTTTTCCTTTTGCTCGGAATCTGTTTCAAAAAGAGAGCGCGAAGGTTTCTTGGAAACGGCGGGGAACGCACTGTGACACGCGGCGAAAGAATTTGCGCGCCGTTAAGCGGCTTTTCAGATTTTATCTTTCTTTCTGAGAGATGTTGCTCGTTACCCACCCTGAACATATTTGCTTGACTTTTGCTTGACTTACTGCTGACTTTTTTGCCGCATGCACAAAAAAATAAATACTAAAATCATACGCTGACAGAAAGGGACGAGAGTGACGCATGCTGTAACCTGGCCTGCAATTTTGATGCATCATCGCCGTTTTCAATTATCTCCGTACGTATGATTTTTGCAAGAGCAGAAGAAGAAAAACCTGAACAACGGAAAAACAGAAATGCCTGACTGAACTACACTAACAGTCAAAAGTTTGGACACACCTTGTCATGCAATTCTTCTTCTTTTTTTTTTCATCTTTCCAACTTTCTACACTGCTGATAGATACTGAAGACATCAACAATACGAGCAAGATATATGCAATTATGCAGCAAAAGAAAAACACGTTAAATAGCTCTAAATATGCTTTGTATGAAAGGTGGTTATTTTGAAGAATTGAAATATAATACGTGTTCATATGTAGTTTTGATGCCTTCAGTGACAAACTGCAATAGTCTTGAGAATGAAAGAAAAGACATTTAATTCATAGGGTGTGTTCAAAGGTTCGACTGGCAGTGTAGTTCTGTCTAAATTTGCTTTGCCTTGTCGTCCACAACAGTGCAGGGCAAATGAGGTCAGTGGCAAGCACAAACTGCCGGGCACGGCACTGTGTACACGCCACCTGCAACAGTGCAAATACACGAGGAAGCATTTGCAGAGTGTTTGACTTTGAAGAGGAATGAACTCCAAAAGGGCCACGTTACCTGCTCTGAGGTATCCCCTCTCTTTGGGTGGCAGCGTGGTCAAAAACAACAACAACAACAACAACATTAAAACAGGTGAGGAGGCAAACAGTGGAGTTAGCGCAGTGGGAAATCTCAGCTTTCATGTAAGGGGAAACAGCACCCGGCTACATGCAGCAAACTTCCAGCTCTGAACCAAGCAACACGCATCACGACAACACAGGGCGCACGACAGCGGGGGAGCTACTTCTTCCTGTGTCGCACGGCAGAAAGAGTATCCGTCGCTCTGAGGGAAAACAAAGAGCACTTCTGTGGAAGATACAGAAGTGTGTGAGTGAATGGGGGAAGTCGCCGCTGTTCCCCCTGTCTGGTACGAGAGGAAGGTACGCGGTGCGGATTCAATTGACAGGGTGCTGGATCCAAGTGCACATCCGCACCACGGCAATTAGCATACTGGTGCTACATTTAGCGTGCCAAAATGAGTATGTTGCAAACTTTGGCAGGCTACATAGCTAGCTTACTCGGCTATTAGTATGTTGGAAACTTTGGCAGGCTACTTAGCTAGCTTACGCCACTACATTTCCTTTAAAGAAGTTGTTGGCTTTCTTTCGGAATTGAAGCTAAGCTAAGCCAGCTGTAAAGTGCGCAAAGCTAATGGAAAGACAGAGTTTCAAGATAGATTTAGCGAGATCTTGTCTACCCATCGGTGGCGTCAACAGTCCTGAGGAATGTGAAGAATGTTGATATGGGAAAGTTAATGGTTGTCGTCACGCCGAAATGAGTTACATGGCAGGAATGTTCACATTTCAGTCTCTGTGCCACTACTAAAGGAAATGGGGTTCAATGGGGATTCTATCACGCAAGCAACCTTGTAAAGCAATGCAAATGAATTTCGCCAAATGAAAAGAGGTCCAAAAAAACCCAAAAGCTTGAAATGTCTGAATTGCTTTACAAAGTTTTGTGGCTAACGCTGGTGAACACTTTCACAGTGGGGGGGATCCTTACATTCTAGAAATCACAGGTGAGCGCCCACTAGTGGCAAGGTTTATCTTTACCCCATTCAATAAGATCTGTCCCGTTTTGGAACGCTGGAGAGAAGTCTTCACGGTATGAGCTCTTAGACAGTGACTCCCCCGCCGGGGGGTGAGACATACCCACACCGCCATCTGAGCAGAGGAGCAGTTGGGTATATTTCGATGACTTTGGCTTGGTTCAAGCAAACAATGACACATCGTTTGTCACAGTGCTGCGTCATGGCTAATTCTAATAACTGGTTTTGAGAAACGCAGCAGCATACAGATGGCAGGAGACAAACACTCAGAAAACTGGCTGGAACTTCAGAGGCAACAAGGGAGGTTCTATTTCTGTTGAAAGTGATATGACGGCCCAGTGTGTAACATTTAGTAGTAAATCCCAAAACCCATCATTGTAACTTTATGCCCATGACCTTACAAAAATAAAAGTTATCACTATCAAACGCTAAACTGTACTCCCGCTGAATTACTAAAATTCCTGCTTATTTCATTTTATTTTAAAGACAACATGAAATGTAATCCTTCTTTTCTCACAAACAAATGAATCCCTCGTCTTTCTTAGAACAGATTGTGTCAGTTAAAAATTTTTTACAAAATAATTATTGAATAAAAACATTGATGCTGCCTCTTATTTTCAGTGACTTTTTTCGAACAAAAAAAAAAATGCAATTTTTCAATTCCAATTTATGCCAACAGGGAGCAGTAAATATTACACACTGGGCCTTTAATTATTTTTTTTTTTATCGAAAACACAAAAACAAAACATACAACACTACTCATTCAAAGAGCTTTTGTTTGTCAGACAGCTGATGTCACACAATGTTTGACCGTCAACTTCCTCAGTCTCTCTCTCCGTCTGCGTGCAGCCACACTTCCCAATTCCCACTCTGAACCAAAGCAATGTGAATTCACACTTTTACTTCTCTCCTGAGTCTTACCCCGCTCCGGCTCGTGTGCGGCCGAGTTAACCCACTCCTCTCCCGGACCCATGCTGCCCCAATCCACCGCGGCTCCGCTCAGAACGCTAGAGTACAGCTCTGCGGCACGGCCAGGTCAGCCGGGTGGGAGGAGACAAGAAAATGGGTCACAGGACAGGTCACCTCTCTTTTTTATTTTTTATTTTTTTTTTGGGGGGGGGGGGCTGGCGTTGGTGTGAGCATCTTATCTGAGTCAGCATTCAACACAGGAACAGGAAACATGACTCTTAACCCGGGTCGGTGGCACACAACACCTCAAGCTCTGTTTGAACAGCGTCCAACAATCTCAGCGTTTGTCGAGGGGGAAGATCAAACAGCGAGCAGAAGTTGGGAACGACCGAGGGTGTTGAGCAAGGATGTATACTGGTTTCAGTTGAACTCTGATGACATCATTTGCCAGGAATTATGGGAATAAGCAGAAAAAAAGCACAAGTGCAGCATTTTTTTTTTTTTTTTTCATGTCAACAGGAACCTCAACGGACTGTGGGCCCTTTTCTCCTTGCACAGCTTTAATCAGTGGAGTTAATTCCAATTTCCTGTATTTTGAGTTTTTTTTAATTTATTTTTTTTAAACTCCCCCCCCCGCCCCAAGGCTGAAAATCTTTGGTCACAAGACTTCTGTTTGGCCCACCGGTCATGTGGTCATGTTAAATCAGAGGCCCGGGGCCGGTCATAAGGCTGAAATCAGTTTGAATTAAAGCAGAGATGCGGTGCTGTGCATTAACATAAAGCGTTTGCTTGCTTTCATGTCAATAAAACGCTCTTTGAAAAATGTTTTCAAATCAAATTGAATTTATCTATTTACAACAGCCAGAGGCACATGTTAATATAATATAATATAATATAATATCTAAACGGAGTGTGGCACTAGAGAGAGAGATAGACCAGACCAGATAAGTGCCACCCTTCACGTTGCAATGCAACGCAAACATTTAAACTGGGCCAGATTTTAAAAGGAAAAAAAATGAAGGTTAGTGGAACATACAGTCGTCTGCGTTCTTTTATCACTTTGCTGGTTAAAAAGCAACTAAAGATGCTGCATGCAAGTTGACAGCTCAGGAGTCAAGCATTGCAACCTGCTGCTCGATGCTCTCGAGATTCTACAAATGCCTCAGCAAACTGCTGCTCTTAAAAAAAAAAAAAAATTCAAAACAGAATATCCAAACCACTTTCAAAGCATTGGTCTTGAGATTCCACATTGAATTGAATCATGTTCATTACTCATAAATCTTGTCTGAAACTAATCTTTTCAGACAAGACCATCGCTTTGGTTTGTGGACGCTGTTTAACTATGAATCCTTTTTTTTTTTTGACAATTGGTTATTTTTAATCTTCTTCTTTGGTACGGTGACCTTGAGTGTCCAAAAAAAGATGCCCATAAACAACATTTACTATCGTCACTATTGTCAGTATTATCTTCCTCGAGGGCCACTGATCTGTGCAGCCGACAGTACGCGCACCCTCACACAGAGACAGCACTCGACACAAAAACACAACAATGACGACAGTCATGGACATCAAGAACAAGCCGATAACAAACACAACCACAAGGTCTGAGCAGACACAAAGACCCAGTGCGCAAATGGGGCACAATAATATTTCTTCAAATGATGCAAACACAGAAGCAGTAACCTGCTGCACAGCGGGTCACCTGAGAGGAACCTCCATGGTGAAAGAGCAGAGCCGGGGCAACGGCAGGGGTGACAACAAGAAAGCAGCTTTGCGCGCAACAGAAACGACGCACGGCGGTCGTCAAAGGAAAAAGAGCCGTCTCACCTCGAGGTCACGAGGGGAGGGGAGGTGAGGGGACGGGAAGCAGGTGCAAGGGGCAGCGAGGGATTAAAAAGAAGAAGAAGAAGAAGAAAAGTCGCCGGTAAGAGCGCGAGCTCACCTTGAGGTTTGGTCTCCATCTGCGGTTCTCAGGTCAACTGAACTCCAGGCGAGCGAAACTCCCCGCAGACGGACGAGGCGGGAGGCGGCGGCGGCTGCAACACGCACCACCAGCACCGCCCGCCGGCTCGGATTCCTCCGCTGTGGTCACGCGCTCGCGGGCGGAGATTTGCGCCACGACAGCCAATGGCGTGGCGCGCTGCCCCCTTTGCGTAATTGAGGCTACTTACCGGATGTGCAGCGTACTCTCTCTCTCTCTCTCTCTCTCTCTCTCTCTCTCTCTCTCTCTCTCTCTCTCTCTCTCTCTCTCTCTCTCTCTCTCTGGCCAGAATCAACTCTCATATTTAGTATTTTCTCTCTCTCTTTTTTTTTTGATTTCCCACATCATCAATCATCTACAACTTCTTTTGCACCAGGAGTCGTATTTGACTTCTTTAAGGGCCCATGTGAGTTTTCCCAATATTTGATTTAAATTGCTGCCTCTTTACATGGTATATCAGCATTTATTTATTTATTTTTTGTAATCTATTATTTTGCACTCAAGTGGCCAGGCTAATCTGATTGTTATGTCAAGGTTTGCTTACTCAAGGTTTGGCTGATTTGCTTCCTGCAAAGCACGCCTGCCACTACTGACAGCAGGACCGAGCTGTCAAAGGGACTGATCTGCAGACAGCAAGAACCAGACAATATATACAGGCAATAGAGATGCAACATTCTCTCTCTCTCTCTGTCTCTCTCTCTAAAAAAAAAAGAAAAAAGAAAAAAAAGAAAAAGAAAGTACAATATCGCAATAAAAATGGCAATTGGCAATAAATCCAAACCAAGGGAAGTTACGTGTTGGACTCAGTTTAGTTTATTATCTATCAGACGTGTCATTCCAAAGAAAGCAATGTGACTTTAGCAGACAGCGACCCCTGGTGGAAGAATCCGCCGCCAGCGCACACAGGGAGCGGCGTCATCGAATAAACGTCGATTTCTTTTAATGAAGGTAAAGAAAAGCAGGCAGACACAAAATGCGAAAAATTTCTCGATGCAATTTTGTGTCTATACAGTGAAACATTACCCATTATTGAATGAGTTCACAATGAAACATTTACTGTTGTGTATCAGCAGGTCTCCTGAGTTGATAAAGTGGATACAATTAAAGGTCCCATATCAGTCAAATTTCCCCTAATGATATGTTAGCTAATCCTTGCTTTGCTTTTCAGAACAGGCGTCCAAAAAGACACAATTCTGGGCAACAGACCCTTTTGATGTCATAAAGGGCACTGATACCTCTTCCCACAGCCAGTTGTTGACACTGCCCCACCCCTCCAAACTTGTAGAGAGTCCAACAGAGCCTCACTCAGATTGTTAGCAGGAGACAGAGGGCTAAATATTTTTGCAAACATGGATAGAACATCCAGACATGCGGTTCCACTGAAATTTGGTTTGACTATAATATAGAACCTTTAATTTTTTTTAATGGGATGTACCTAAAAGATACAGGATAAATTGAATAATATTTTCTATTTTTGTAGAATTAGATGAAATCCAAGCCAAAACAGGGCTTAACACGTGCAAAAGTATTGATATTATTTGGGGCCCAGCTGAAAGTTTGGCTTAGCTTTGGAAGCAGCACACACTGATGGGGGAATTCCTGATACATTGTCAGTTGCCCTGTTTTAGCCTTTAACACATTCATTCAAACTTCTAACAGTGGTTCATTCTTCGCAGTGGCATTATATTAATATATGTATAATTGGCTTTTTTTTTTTCAATGCAATGGATATAACTTGCCGCTGAGGTTGGCAGATCTGCAATGGCTTTGAAGGCACTGTTGTTGTGTTATGACAGAGTCACTGTGATTGTATGGCAAAAAACAAAAACAACAAAAGAACACACACAAAAAAAAACACCAGGGGGCATCGGCCAGCCAACACACCCGTACACAACTCAAACAACACAAAAAAAAAAAACAGGAAAGCACAACCGTGGGGACAACTTTCTTCTCTTGTAGCAGGATTTCATAGATCCGTTCAGTCACTTGGAAGGATACAACAAAAAAGAAAAAAAAAAAAGTAAAGAAGTGGCAAGAGTGCAACCAGTAAGGGGCGGATTTTCATCAGAGTTGCTGGCTGGTTTAAGAAGCTGCGCGAGTCTGTGTCAAAAAGGGAAGTAAAATCAACACAGCACACGTGTTTGAAAAAAGAAAAATAACAGCATTTGCATGATGTGTGAGAGTAACTGCGGCGTAGAGTAAAACGCGGCAGCAAACATATGCACATGCAATGCACCAGCTGTTGCTCTGCACAGTTTCCCTTCTTACAGGACCGAGCGCCGGGCTGCGTTCACCACGCTGCGGTACAAAGGTGGCCTTTTGTTTGAGCATAAAATAAAGATCTCCTGTTTGTTTGTTTGAGCAATTTGAATTTTATCTCCTGGGCTCGTGGGCGGTTGCAAAGCAGCATCTCGGGAAGCCGCAGGAAGCCTTCTGATAGGGCAGCGGAGGTATGATGTGGTGGCTCAGGTCCCTGGAAGCAGGAAGTGACGTGGTGTGTGCTGACGTGCGTCTTTTGTGTAGTTTGAAGCGTTTTCTCGATAGATATACACTTTGGCTCTTAAAGAATTTCTTCTTTCGAGCACCTGAGAGAAATACAATATAAACTCAAAATGATCCATTGTGTGGTGTTTTCAACAGAAGCGCAGCCGGTTGTCCCCCCCCCACGTATCCAATGACACAGAGAGAGATGTGTTGCTGCCTGCAGCCAGGTGATGACCTCTAATCCGCCCAGAGAATAAATATTGTTAACATTCTTGCAGCGAGCGCCGGGAATCGTCCGCATGTTTGCAGCTTTTTGTTTTCTAAACTTCTTCCATGCGTTTTGTTCTTTCACCCATAAGCAAACAGATTATTTTTAGGTCTAAAACTTCTGAGGGGGATAAAAATGATACAGCAACAGCAGGTAAATGTGTTTGAACTCGTGCTGTCTCTTGGACGCGATGAGTTTCCTTCAGTTTTGTTAACTTTACATTCCAGAAGCAACTCATCTTGATTGTCAGACCAATCGTGATTCTCTCCGATACTTTTTCTTAATTTAAGGTTGTTATTTTATTTTTTTTTTTACCCTCTTTTGCTTTTCTTTTCTATGTTGTTAATCGGACAGTTGGTCTCGTCCTAAGAGGTTACAGCACCACAAATTGGTTTGGCTCACACTCGACTTGTGTGAGCATTCCAATTTGGATTCGACACGATGTTAAGACAGCAATGGGAAATAAAACCAGAGGCCAAATAAATTCAGTTTGGTAAAAAAAAGAAAAAAGAAAAAAAAAAGAACCACGTTTGTGCAGACAAGGGCTACATGTGCAAGCTAAAGAAATAATATGAACAGATAAAAAAATAAAACACACACACACACACACACACACACACACACACACACACACACACACACACACACACACACACACACACACACACACACACACACCTTTGTGCAAACTAGCATTCCTCTAAACTACAAAAGCCACATTCTGTAAAATCTTCAAAATCTCAACCATGACACCAAACTCTGAGCTCAAAACCCTCCACACGGTTTGGCGCCTGAGCAAAATTACACTCTGTGTGTTTGTCTCATTATTGTTTGCATTTTAACCAAAACAAAACAAAACAAACAACAAAAACAAAAGAACCAAATACTTGCAAATCAGGCAGAGCAGCACGTGTTAACTGTCTGGTGTTATCGCTGCGTTATCGGCGTCAGCTGATATTAGCTCGAAAACGAACGACTTGAGTGTCGTTCCCTTCGTGCCTGCATCACCTGGCGAGCAGTGTTGGAGCGGCAGCAGACGTGAGGCTGCGTGGACAGATGTGAGACTGACGGGAGGCGGAGGTGACGGGGTCGCACCGCGGGAAACCAGGAAATCCTTTGGCCGGAGGAGCTTTAAAGGGAGCCGACTGGGTCGTCAGTGAGGTCCGGGCTAAAGCTACAAGCGACACGACTCCTGTGAAATTCAAGTAAGGAAAAAAACAAAAAACAAAAACGACAATAAAATCAACACATTCATTATCAAGATCGCCGCCTCCTCTTTCAATCCTCAAAGGATAAATTTGAAAAGTGTGTGCTTGCCGAACCAGCATCGGAGTTTTAAATATCCAGTGGAAATAAAAAGTTTCCTGACAAAAGATGAAACTAACCCAGTGAGTGGCTTTGTGGCAACACACACACACACACACACACACACACACACACACACACACACACACACACACACACACACACACACACACACACACACACACACACACACACACACACGGGAGCTACTTCCTGGGTCGGTTTCCGAAGATCATTTGCCGTCTTTCTGACCAGAGCGTCATGACTTCATTCATCCCAAACTCCAGTCGACTGGAGCCGAAATGTGGCCGTGAACCCAAATGGACGTCCGTGTGTTAGCCCCGTGTTTGCTGTCGGAACGCGTTGCAAAACGCCATGAACCTCCTTGACAAAACGAGACACTCTGAAAACAAGATTCTCCTCAGTTTTGTTTTCCCGATTTATCTCCCTGCTTCTCGACACAGCGGCGTTCCCGTCGCACGAGGACACTTCCGGGCGAGTGCGTGTGCGTGCGTGCACGTCCATTATCCAGGCATCTCTATTATTGGTTTATCCACTTCCTTAATTGCGAATCGCTCCGCGTCCAATCCTTGACCTTTTTTTTTTTTTTTTTTTGCGAAGACTCCTCCGTCTGGCTCGTTTGGGTCCCTGAGGAGACGGGAGGGGGGTTGTCGGGGGTCCCGGCTCTCAGATCCACCGCCGGGAGCCGTGCGTGCGCTGCTTCTTCCTCCTCTTGCACACGTAATAGAAGGGGAAGAGCAGCAGACCTGCAGACAGCGGTTTGATTATATATTTCACGCATCCGTGAAATGGAAAAAGCGGGGACTGTGGGGGGGCACAGACTGAAAAAAATCTCTCATTTCTAACGTGCACGGAATCCATGCACGGCCGCGACTGGGCGCAGCGATTCCGCGGCGCCGTGTGGAAACACATCTCGGTCCATTAAGGTATCTGTTTGCTGCCCTCGCACTTTCCAGAA
Source organism: Nelusetta ayraudi (assembly GCF_046127955.1). NCBI lineage: Eukaryota > Metazoa > Chordata > Actinopteri > Tetraodontiformes > Monacanthidae > Nelusetta > Nelusetta ayraudi. The sequence goes on along the minus strand of NW_027466150.1, from coordinate 578,436 downwards.
CCTCTGCCCCCGATAAAACGTCTCTGTGTTTGTTTGTGTGTGTATGTGTGCACTTATGCATATAATTGCGTTACCTATCACCAGGGCCAGCGCTCCGAGCACCACCACCAGCAGGAGGACCACTGGGGCTATCAGCACCTTCGTGGCTGAGGAGGAAGAGCGAAAGGAAGGGAAGGGAAGAGAAGGGAAAACAACAACAGGATGAAAAATTCATTGCTGGAAAGCAAACGGCGGCAGATAGGACGATGCAAAATTCATCGCCGCCTCGTCTGAAATATTCATGCGCGCAACGGCCCCGTAATATGCAAAGTTCCCTTTTACTGACAAATAACGCAGCGAGTGTCTCCTGCCGAAATTTAGTTTTGCTCGGAAGTCGGAATTAGTAAAAATCATGTACGAGCTCAGAGTTGTTCCACCCAGAAGCTAGAAAAGTGTTGCGTTGTTGTTGGTAGTTTCCACTGTTGGAAGCCGGCCAATCAGAGCCAGCTGAGACACAGCAGCACGTACAACGTCGTGACGTCACGCTGGGAATACAGTCGCCCTTGTCAGCCGTTTTAAAGGTGTCTGTTTTTGTATTGAGGTCTATGGGAAAAATGCTTTTTCGGCCCATGGTATTTTTTTTTTGCTGCAGTACCTCGAGTGACCACTGGGGGGGGGATCGCTGCCATATTGCTATTCTGGCATCCAGTTCTTATAATACATCCATGATGGGGACCCCTCCGAATATTGACGGGTACTTCGCACACTGGTTCGAACACACCAGTGTGACATCACACTCCAGCTCTGTGGCCTCTGGTGTCAAACAGTGCGCGAGTTCCGAATGGAATGCTGTCAGCCCTTTGTGACCCCTCTGAGGTCGGTGACGACATCCGACTGTCGCCTCCGCCCTCTTGTGTTTGTCCCCTTCTAAACACAGAGCATCTGCATCTGTGTATCAGGAAGGCAAAAAAAAAATAAATAAAAGTTTTTAGAGGAGGCTGTAAACACAGGGCTAAATATACCATTCTGGGTATTTTTTTACGAGCCTTGCAGGGCTTTTCTTGTTCAATCATTGCGCAATGCTGCCGCACTGAAGTCGCTTGGGGTCTAAAAATGGAAAAAAATTGTCCTCGCACTGAAATCTGATCAAATCAGCTGCAACCACAGAAGGAAATGACACGACAATTTGAAGCCCTGCATCACGGAGGCAAGTGCTGAGAGTGCGAGGGGGGTAAATAGTTCATCTGAGTTGGAACCAGTGCAATGATATGGTACGATATGATCCGTGCAGTCCATAGCTGAATAACAGGCCATGGAACGTTGGACAATGAACTTGTTGATGTGCAGCAACAGCGTGCTGCAAAAAGCAAAACATAAACTAAAATAAACCCCCCCTCTAGCCCCCCATGAAAAAAAACTAAACAAAAACAAAAACACACACACACACACACACACACACACACACACACACACACACACACACACACACACACACACACACTGGGCGAACCAAATTAGCCCAAGGCGTGCCGGTGGCTAACTGCGTCAGCAGCTGAGTCATTTCCAAACATGAGCGAGCAGATGTACAACTCTGAAAATAAAATATTTATGGCAGATGCTTACGAGAGAAAAAAAATAAAATAAATTCGAAGCTCCAGCACTGTAGAAGGGAAGCGTCTGCAGCGGCGACGCCATTTAGTTTCCTGCCGCGGGATCACGAGTGATCCCTCGCTGACGCACAGAAAAAGTCGACGACCCGGGACAAAACCAATCCCAGGAAAATAACGAGAACCTGAGAACTTAAGACCAAGCTGGGTGCATGTGAGGACCAAGCCAGGCCGGAACTCAGAGCGACTTGAAGGTACAACAGGAGGCATCGTAACAAACCCATAGACGCCTGGAGACCTGAGAAGACCTGCAAGAGGGTTGTGGGTTCGATTCCGGGCCTGGGGCCTTTTTCTGTTTGGAGTTTGCTTGTTCTCCCTGTGGGTTCTCCAGCTTCCTCCCACAGTCCAAAAACATGCATGTGACATGAATTGGTAACTCTAAATTGTCTATAGGTGTGTATGTGAGTGCAGATGGTTGCTGGGAGAGGCTCCAGCAGACCCCCGTGACCCTGAGCTCAGGAAAAAGCGTCTATTGAAAACGGATGGATGGATGGATGGATGGATGTTGGCCGCTTACCGCAGACTGAACCTCTGATCAGCCGCCTCAGGTGGGGCTTATCTGGCAGGTAGCGATACTTGCAGCCGAACACGCTGAGGTTGGACGTGTGGTCCCCGAAAAACCTGCCAGAGAGTAGGGGGGGGGGAGTGAGGGAGTGAGATAAGCGAGCGAGCGGCCTGACGCTGGAGGAAGTCGGCCGGTGGAGAAGACGACTGGAGCTCCTACCGCAGGTGTCTGTAGCGCTCTCCGCAGCGGTAGCAGAAGTTGGTGCTGCACTGCGTGCACGTCATGTGGTCGCACCCCTCCGTTCGCTGGATGTGAATCTGCAGAGCGATGGGGGAGGGGGGTCGAGGGGGGATGCTTGTAATTGAGTGCTTTTGTTCATCTTATTATATTTTATTATCATCTTATTACTGCTCTATTAATCTGTCTTTTTTCCTCTGCATTTTGTCTTTGAAGACTGCGTTCTTTATTATTCAAATGCTTTTAAAATGTTTGAACTTTTAATCATGTAAAGCACATTGAGTTGCCTTGTGTATGAAATGTGCTATATATAAATAAAGCTGTCTTGCCTTGCCTAAAAAGACACATGATCACACATATCGACATCTCTACATGTGTCTTTGAACTATTGCATACTTTACCTTTTAGTACTTTATTGCAAATCTGAGGGAAAACAGCCGTATTTGGCGGCACTGAAGCGCGGCACAAGTGTGCACTTCTTCACTCATCATGAGCCTTTTGGCTCATCCGCAAGTTGAAGTGCGCTGCATTATTTAGGCTGTTTCGCTCTTTGGCTCGCTCTAAGTGGGCAGCCCGGCTCGGTAAACGGCGGCGCCCTCGCCCCTGTTTTCGACATGCTAAACGCGGATAAACACAGCCGCATGACACCAATCTGCAGAGGCTCGGCAAGTCAAAACGGGCTCGTCCCACTTCTGGTTCCAGAGCGAGGAATGCAGACACGCGGCAGAGCATCTGACGGCTGCCTGGCCTCATCTTCATCATGCGTGAAGCTGAATCTCATTCCAGACGGAATGTGTGAAGCGGTTTGAATCTGTCAAAATCTTCCTTTTCTCTCACCTACGCTTGAATTATCCCCCCCCCCCTGCTCTGCACGACGTCTCACCTTGCACTGCGGACATTTCTGTGCGTTCCTCTGCCCGTGCTCGATGACGCTGGCCCAGGTCCGGAGCAGCTTGTCTCCTTTCCTGTACTGCCGGCATTTGAGGCCGTTGTGCCAAGGCGCGTGACACCGGAAGCACCACACAAACTGGCAGCTGCTGCACTGGATCTGCGACACAAGTTAGGAAGAAAAAAACTAAATAAGCGGCGCCAAATGTGGGATTGTAAAATATATATAGAGAGAAAATGTTGGGCATTTACCAACACAATTCAATTCAATAATTTCAAGAATTTATTTACTAGGCATGATAGAATGTGGGTAAGAAAAAAACAAAAAAACAGTGCACAGTATCACGTTACAATGTGAAAATATCATGTTTCTTTTACGTGAAAATTATCATGAAATAACGTGAATTTTATACATTATAACGCAAAACTATCATGTTATTATTCATGTAAAAACGTGAAACTATCATTTTATTTCATGATCATTTTCACGTTACAGCGTAATACTGAGCACTGTTTTTTTTAGGGTGGCAGCAATGCGCTTCCATAGGCTACCATTTTTATTTTTGTGGATTAAATTTGGGTAGCGACTTCACAATAAGGAAAAAAAAAAAACGTGGGCCCTGCGACTCCACCAGTTGAGAACCACTGGTCTAGACGGCTAAAGTACCATGCCACTGACCTTGTACTTGTGCTCCGAGCGGCCCGGGGGCTGCTCCTTCAGCGTGGTGAACGTCCGGCACTGAGGGCACGGCTTGGTGCTGGAGTCCAGCTGACTCAGCTCCACGAAGTAGCGGTACTTCACCAGGTCCTCGCTGGACAGGCGGGACACCACCGAGCCCTCCTCCAGGTAGCCGTTGCACTCCGGGAGGGGGCAGCGGACGCGGGTGCTGGCGCCACGCACCTGCAAAAAAATTAAGAAAACGAAATTTCATATCGATGTTGCTCAGACAAGAGCTGCCGTCTTTCTCTGACAATCGCACGTGAACCCCTGTGCACTTCCTGTTGCTCTTGCTTCAGCTGGACGCCGATGATGTGATGAGGTGACTGTGCTGGTGAAGTACCACCGTGGAAAATAAATGCCGGGGTTCCTGGCGATAAGTGCTTCTTGATGTGATGGAATATCTTTGAAAATATACTTTCTGAGTAGGGGCGATGCATTGCGACGCTGTCGTGTATTTAGCCAGCACTGTCGCCTCTCAGCATAGAAGGTTGTTGGTTCGAGTCCCAGGCTTGTTTGCTGCTCGTCCTCCTTACATTCGAGCATTTTTAGGAGACAGTGAGCCAAGTGTGGATCACATAAAAGTAAAAGCAACAGTCCAGTTGTGTTTCAAGCTGTTCTCCTCTGACGTAATGTGTCACAAGGACGCCTTGAGTTAAAAAAAACAACAACGTCATAGTTACCGTCACCTCGTTTCCTTCCCACCTGCAAAACCTTTTGCATTTCCTCTCAGGCCATCTCTCCTTTGTCCCTGGGTGTCACTCTGTCTCTTCCTCTTAGCCAGAGTCTGCCTGTGTTCTCATTCCATGGAAGCCAGTGAAACCTGCCGCACTGACATACGATGAAAGCATATTGTTCTATGGGCGCCTGCGTGTGTGAAAGAGTGTGACACGACCTGGCGCAGGGAGGGCGAAGAACAATAGCGTCGGCCTGTGGCAGTTTTACACCCAATAACCCCAGCAGTGTGTGTGCACTCTCACACACACACACACACACACACACACACACACACACACACACACACACACACACTAAAAGCCGATTACATGATTATCAAAATGGGTACTCTGCAGGCGGAGGAACTGATGTGTCACTGGTGTTGCTACAACACAAAAACATTGTGATGACCAGTGCCAGACTGGTTGAGCTGGTTTGGACCGCTGCCACTTTCTCAGTCTGTCTATGAAACGCACATGAGTCACCGAGTGCGGCCTAAATAATTTGAGTGTGACTTGTTCCTGCTTTTTCTTCCTTCAGTCAAACAGAAAGCGATGGGAAAAATATGAAAAGGTTCAAAACGGTGAAACCAAATAAGAACAGGGGGCAAGTTGGGCTCAGCACCAGCTCGCACCAGTTTCAGAATGCAGTGAGACATGAGGTTTTACCACTTTAGAGGTCCCCCTGTATGAAACATTTACAATGATGTGCCTCTAGTTCACACAGTTCTGGAAATCTGCACTTTGCGATGTCACAAAGGGCTCCGAAACCTCAGAAGATACCTCGCCCACATTAGTAGAAAAGCCTCTAACCATGTTTCCTCTGACCACTGCCTTGTTTTTGTTCCCTTCCAAAGATGTGGAAGGTCTAAGCATCAGTTTTAGCAGGAAGCTGACACACACAGTTCTGTGAATCAGCCCTTTGTAGTGTCATTTTAGCAGGAAGCTCTAAACAGAGGGCTACATAAGCTGTTTTCTGGGGATGCAAATTGTTTTTTGCAAGGCTACATGGGATCTGGAATGGAAGATAAAGGTCTAAAAGGAGGATTTTGAAAGCACATTTTCACTCAACATTCCCGACACCATATTTTGTTTCTATCTGCATTTGTAAAAATATGGGCCAATTGGTAGTTTTATAAATTCTTATATAACTACAGAGAGGAAGACATGTCTGACCTGAAATCACATCTGTGCTGAGAAACTATTTGCTTCCCATATCATGACACCGTAAGGAAACATTCCACTCATAAATAAGAGGCCGGCTAACAAAGCTAACTTAGTTAGCAGGAATTACGGCTCAGCCAGGGAGGATGTCATTAATGTTGATATTGCTGCCTGTCACAAGCAGGATCCTCTCGTCTAGAGGGTGGATGCGTGCTCTTTCTTTCATCATGCGGCGAGAGAGAGCGCAATTCCGCTGAAACAACAGCGCCACGATTAAACCTCATGCAGCGAGGTGGTGATTTCTGAGGTATCTGCTGCTGAACCAAGGTTTGTTTCTGCTGTATTCAAAATAAGGAAGACGTCGTATAAACAAACACCAGTAGAAACTAACAGCAGTTCATCTCTTGCTAACGTCAGTTTCTGTTGCTGTAGTAGCAATTACTTTGGCTCCCATTACACTTATGGAGCCTGCAGTCCCAGGCCAACAAGGGCTTCTGGGCAAGCAACCAAAAGACTGTCGTGTCTTAGTAGCTGGAAAGCACAGGAATGATCGGCTGCAGCGTGCATCTATCTGCATGGCCTGGGTTTGACCTGAGCACTGGGAGGCAACGGCCCACTGACAAAATAAACCCCTCTTATCGATCCAGACATGGAACTTTTAGAATTGACGAAGCTTTTAAGTACTTTATTTGAATAAAACATATTCAAGACTTGGAAGTGAAGCCTTTTCAAAGGCTGCATTGTTGTCTTGTGCCATTCCTTCTCATTAAAACCCCCTTCAACGGCCCTCCACATGCTCATGGAATTCTCTGACGCAATATTTATACTGTCTTGACTTGGGGCCGACCACGTGCAAAAAAAATAAGCTTGTGGTGCATTTGCGGCGGAGAGGGGAGGGAAAAAAAATCCATCTGCAGAGGACAGTTTACACGGACGGCCCTTATCTCACCGTCAGCGAACTCACTGGATGGTCTGCTTGGGGATGATGATTATTCATGCCTTGTTATCAAAGCAAGATAATGCCGATAAAAGGCAGCCAGCATATCTGTTAAAAGCGGTTTTATCTGAAGAGAGGAAAGCAGATTACGCAAAGAGTAGCGAAAAAGCTTGGATAAGGGTGGGCTCCTTCTGGCATGGCTTATAGAAAAGGGTATCAGTAATAAAAAAAAAAAAAAAAAATCATGCTCAGACACTTGGGAGCTCTGGCAGACAAACAGCTCGCTGCAGCATGACTTTTATCCGGAAGCTACAAGAATTTCCTAGATACTTTTCTCTCCCCGCCGTTTTTCTGCCCGAAAACAAACAGTCGGTGTTCTTTGATCTGCTTTGATTCCCCGTGTCTTCCTGGAAGAGACACTTGGCCCGCACTTGATGATGGAATCCTGCAGGAATACGGAAGCCTGAGAGGGAGGGTGTAATCCGTTCAATAAACCCGAGTGCGCACAAAGTGAACTTTTGTCAAAACCGCTGGTGCCTGCTTGCGCAGTACATGTCGGTGACGCAGACTGGGAGCGAAAACATAAATCACAAGATGAGAAGACCCAGGACGCTTTCGAGAGCGTTTGGAAAATAATACTGGACTTGGACTTGGACTGGCGGTTTGGACATGACGCCGAAAAGACCAATTTAATTAAAGAAAATTGCTCTTTCGAGTCTGCACTAAAAAAAATAATAAGCGGCCCTAATCTACCGTGTCAAAACAGGCCCGTTATGACGTCACAAATGGCACAACACCTCATTGATCCCTCTCTCCAATTGGCGACAGCACCCACTGGGCTATGGGGCCCACGTCGTCGATGCACGAGACAGGTGTATCACAGCATCCTTTAGTGCGGGCAGGAAGCAGGAAGTGAAGAAGTCAAAGCACACCGCACAGAAATCTGAGTCCATGTAAACAAGGAGGGTAAATACACAGCGTCCAGGAACTGGTCTGGACCATAAATCACACAAGACCTCGTCATTGGAAATCTTTAAATGGCTTTAATGGATGACCTTTAAATAATCACGTGGTGCACCACTGTGCGCTATTTCTTTTGGGGGGCGTGGGGGGGATACTCCAGCCAAGAATGCGCCCGACCTGGCAACCTCTGACTGTGGGATCACGAGAGACGGTGACCTCCCCGCCCCTCCTTCCACTGCAGCATTAACCGCACCCCCCAACCACCCCCACCTCCTTTCAACCAACCTGGGAAGTGACGTAGATCTTCAGGCACTCGTCGCACACGGTCTTCTTGCAGCAGGGCAGGGGTGCGATGGATTTCCCCTCCAGGCACACCCAGCAACTCTGCACCGTCGCCTCCGCGTCGGCCTGCCCGAAGGACAGATGCCGGGCTATGTCCCCGAACGGATCCACCAGGTCCTCCAGCGTGTACAGCGAAGGCTCGGGACTCGAACCCACTTCCGGCGGCGCCTCCGAGTCCATTTGCGGCGCCTCGTCGGCCGCGTACGTCCCATCGTCAGTGACTCCCGTCTCGCCACTCTCGTTCGCGATGCAGTACACGGTGCAATAAACGTGTTCTTTGGTGTTCGGGGCCTCGTCCCCTTTCCCCGTCAAGTTTACAAATTGGGCTCCGTCTCCATCCGAAGTCTCCGAGTCGCACTCAGGTCGCTTGATTTCAATCCCGGCTTCGCCCGTTTCCACGCTCGCTGCGTCGCTGCCGCCGCCGTCGTCGTCGTTAGCAGCGTCCCGTTCGGTGTCCCTCGGCGTCCAGATGTTCGTGTTCGAACGCAGGGAAGAGGACTTGACCACGCCGAGGTTCCGCCTCAGAATATCCACCGCGCTCGCCCTCCTCCTCTTCCTCTCCCCGCCGCCGTTAGAGTTGTTGTTATTGTTGCCCTTCGCATCCTTCTCGACCACCTCCCCATTGTCTTTCTCCCTTTCCTTCTCCTCCGTCTCCTCCTCGCTGCTCCTCTCGTCCGTGTCCCCTTTGTCTTCGTCCAGCGAGAGACTCGAGGTGGACCCGGTGACGCGGCTACAATCTCGGACCGGCCGCTCAACTTTGCTATCCCCGGTGGAAGTTTCAGCTGGAAGGCGGCTGCGGGACACTTTGGACCTCCCGTCCTCGAAGCTGCTGATGAAACTCGGCATTTCGGCTATGGGCTCGTCATCTTCCATCCCCGAGTTGTCTCTCCCCATTTAGTTGAGCTCCTCTCACGGCGAGGCGACCTTCGCTCCGTCCGCCTCTTTTCCGCAGCCTCCACTATCAAAACAAAACAAAGCAGCAGAAGCTCGGCGCTTCCGGGTGTTGACGTCAGGGCACTGGGGAGGCGGCGATTGGCCCGGCGGCGCAGCGTATGCCTGGAAAAATGTCTCATTCCGTATTATATTTTTATGTCACACTCTGTTTACATGGTCGCCGGTGAAGAGCGACAGCGTGCGTAACACGAGCGCGTCACCAGAAAGACTGCTACGCATTTAGCTAAGTGTGAGCTCCTCATGCAATATGGCTTTATTCCATATCTATGATGTCCTCAGACGGCCCGAAGTGTCGAAATGCAGCATGGGAACGGAGCAGACTCACTGCTTGGCCTCCTGGCTCGAGTCCCCAGCTGACCCTAAAGGCAAAGAGCACTTTAGATATGCACGAAGGCAAGGAAAAACAGAAATAAAACTCCCCGGAATGTCCAGATGCGCAGACATCTGACTAATAGCTTTCATTCTTTATAAATAAAGTTACCTGGAGTCTAAAATGAAGCACAGCATGGCTGTTTCTCACAAGTTGGGTCAGTTTCCTTCTATTAGGCTACTGAAAAAGTGATATCAGCATTCAACAGGATATTATTTCAGGATATCAAGATTTAACAGGATATTGGGCTACATACTGTATTGTTACCAAACACTGGTGAGGTGGACATTTTTGCATGAGATTTTAAATTTCAGCAGATATGACAAGCAGGTAGAAATATGAAAGGCGCCGAGTGCAAGCTAATGTAGTTTGTTCTGCTCTCGTGTTGTTAAACACTCACTGTAATGGCAGTCTGCTGGCCGTACACTTCCATTGTGTTAAGTGATGGTGCTCATTGCATCCTAAGAGAGTTTAAGCTGTGTTGACAGTCACGCTCACATTTTGCTCACTGACCTCGAACGAGGCAGTGTTGGAAAACCAGGAGTTATCTGTCCTGTTATATTTCTTCTTCTCTGTGACACGTTGGCAGTAATTGTGTAACTGCGACACATTTGAAGGGTGCAGATCACTGATGGAACTCACTGTTTTGAGCTCTCCCATTTGTCTTCACTACTACACACCTGTTTATCTTTACCCGTGTGTTAAACAAGGTCACAGTTATTCTGTTAAAAGTTACCTACATTTTCTACTATTCAATTTATCAAAAAAATATTCATTTACTGATTTGGTTCATTTCCAAAACGTTTTTTCTCTCCATAAACTAAACATTTAGTTTATTAAAAACTGCTCTTCTTGGATTAATTTAAACGATGAAGTTGTTTTTGGTATTCCTCAAAGACTTGGCTTCCCCCTAAAAACATTTCTTTCTTTCCTTGAACAAAGGTAAATCCCGTAACGCCCGTGAAAAATGAGAAACGATTCACACTCTCCTTCTCCACTGTGTCGTTTATTCCCCATTCCAGTGTTTATGTACAGTCAGTCACCTGTGGGGAAAACCAACATGAAGAGAGGAGTTAAACCAACACAGACGCCTGAGTCAGTGTTGAACACTAACCTATCAACCCAGAGCCACACAGTAAGTTGGCATGTGAGTGTTTTCTCTGGCAGATATGTGTGTTTGCGTTTGCAGCTTGACACAGTTTTGTATAATTGTTTTACTGAGGGGAGGGAAGATGTTTTATAATATCCGTCTCACTCCTTTTTGGTTCAGGAGTCGATTTTATTTATTTATTTATCTTTTATTTTTCGGCTGTGTGGAAAAAACCCTGAAAACTTTGAGAAAACTGCCTCGCATAAAAGCCACAATTTTGGTCAGACATTGCCGGTAATTTCTGTAATTGCGAGTGAAGCAGATGTTGGCCAAGATTGCAGGAGGTGATTTCTAAAAAAGAAAATCTTTGGAAATAATAACCTGGCACGCCATTACGGCACGTTTTCCATAAATCCAATCGGATTTGACTTTTCTAGACCGGAAAACCTGCGACGCCTCGCAGGTTAGTGAAATAATCTGGTTTTAGCAAATTAAAACGTGACAGCCAGAAGGTGTTTGATGTTTGATGGGAAAAAAAATCTGATAAAAGCAGGTCATCATGGTGCAAGCACGACTTGAGGAAAGACGGATTTTACACATTGTGATTAGTTCATGATTAAAACAGGCGATTGTAGAAATCAAAGTGACTTTAGGTTATCAGGGGAAGAGTTTAAACATCCCCTCTTAGATCAGGCAAACTGGCTGCAGGTCAGAGTTGTGATATAGCAACTCTGGAAGCTCACGATCAATCACGAGCCGAGAAAAAACCCCAAACAGTCTGTTGTCTGTCTCGGCCTCAGAAGCTGTTCCAACCAGTGTTGTTGTTGTTGTTGTTGTTGTTGTGGCAGCTGAGTGTCTGAAATCTTTCCGCGTTTGATTTTCCCATCGAGGTCTGCGGGCTCTGGGCTGAGAGTCGTTCAGCACCTCTCTAATCAAAACAGAAAGGTACAAGGTGTTGCGGTACAAACTCTAACACGCACGCACGCACACATACACACACACAGCAGCCACGTTACATATCCCAAATCAACTTATTTTAAGACAGACAAATGAGTGCAAAAAAACATTTCACTACTGTTTGTCTGAAAGAGGCCCATTTGCTAACGACGCCACGGGCTGCCTTTTCAAATTACGCCCCTTCGTGGATATGTCTTCTTTTCACAGCATCAGCATCCCATTTTGGAGAAAAAAAAGCCCCTTTATCTGCAGCCATTTCGTTTATTAAGAAGCCTGTGTGCGGCGTCCGTGGTTGTTAATTAGAATACAAACTGTAAAATTAATTAATGCGCCGGGGTGAAAGGGAATTCTCGGCCCGGTCGGATGGGAAATGAAAGAATTACAGGCTATAGTGCAACTATTTCTAGACCTTCCTGCTCTCCACGTTTACTATCTGGTTTCTAATACACTGTACAATTAGAAGAAATAAAACATAGTAGTCCCACTTGTACACAACATTATACAGTACATTAGTAGTCAACTAGAAAAAACAGTAAACACAGCCACACGTGATTTAAAAAAAAAAACAAAAAAAAAACGTCAAAGTCCAAAGTTACATTTCATCGAGTTTTACATTTCCTCGTAGTAGCTAGCTCCTGTTATCCCGCAGACGTGTCGGACTCGTCGTCGATAGAAAAGAAAAAAAAAAAAACTTCACAAAGTTCACATTAAGGAGAGAGTTGAGGCGCATTCGACAAACCAAACGGTTCCCATTGAAAGATAATTAGTCACACGCGGCATGAGATTAAATATGCGACGGCTTCCGAAAAAAACGACTCATGCAAACACAGAAATTGCTGTTTTCCACCCTTTCACCGCCGCGGGAGCCGGCAGGAGCCTCAGAGTTTGGGGCGATTAAAAAAAAACAAAAAAAAAAAATGCTGACCCTCTGGCAGATGGGGAGGGTGGAGGACTTTGAGACAGTTTGGAAAAAAAGGAAGGAAAAAAAGTCTGCGAGTCCCTCATAATGTGAGGAGAAGAAAGTGTTTGCACCAGGAAATGAGTCTCGGTTGATGGAGAAGGCCTCAAATATTTTGGTCCAGTCATTGCAAAAAACAAATAAAAAAAAACAACCTTTTTTCTGGAAACCTTTCCAGAAGAAACACAATCTATCAGCGAAATGAAATCAGGATGTATCCATGTTGAAATAAAAAAAAAATTGAATAAAGATTCATTTATTTTTTATTTTTTGTTTAAACATAAAGCAAATCAAAGTGAAGAGAACCTTAGTCACACTATTCGTGGTCGCAGTCTGTGACTTTCCGGAACGTGCGGTGACGCGGTTGGCACTTAAAAAAAAGGAGAAAACACGCTGCCGCCTCCCTCGTTGGATGCTTCTTCGCAACAGTCTGCGGCTGAAAGTGCTCGTATACGATCGACCACGCCAGCTTCTGCAGCTTATTTTTTATCTATTTTTTGCCCAATATCAGTCAAATAATCACATGACAACAACGACGACGGTCTCACGTGTCCATTAAACGGCAGCGAAACACAAAACGATTGGCGATGGTGGTGAGTTGTGCCCCTTTCTGACCATTTCTGTGATTGTCATGTGAGTCAAGGCTGTGACTTGAAACAATCTTCTCTGCTATATGTTGTTGGGTGGCTATTTTGGGCTATCGCGGAGCGGTTTGCAGCAAGACGTGGGAATCTTGTTCTTTCGTCTCCCACACACTTCAGAATAAGGGTCAGCGGTCGTCGAGAATGGAAGACAAAAAATTCAAACCGGAAGAGACCGAAAGACTTTTTTTCTTTTCTTTTTTTAAACATACACGCCACTTCTTTCCTCTTTTCGGACAAGACTGTTGCCTCACTGTCCCGGCAGACTTGACTCCTACTGTAAACATTTAGATTCACATTAGTTCTAAAAATGAAAAGGTAAAAAAAAAAAAAGAAATAGAAAGAAAAAAGAGAGAGAGAGATGCGATCGCATCTGTTTTTTTTTTTCACGTGCATGCAGGCGTGGATTCACACTTGGGCCTGTGCATGTGAATGAGTCCTGTACACATGCACCTTTAGGTCGCAGAGGGGTGTTGATCTAACGGCGGTATTCCACATTCAATAATCCTGATATTTAAAAAAAAAAAACAGCTACAAAAAAAATTAAATAAAAATGGAGCGTGTGTTTTTATCTAAGTCCACCTGATGGCGCCGCCTGTGTTGCCACTGTTAGCACCACAAAAATGAATCCCGGAAACCCTCCCGACCCATGAGTCTGACATTCCTTTATCGGCAGTCGATTCTCTACGGGAAAGTCCGGCGTCTCATCTGTCAGGCACAACGAGGGGGGGGGTAGAAAAAAAATCACAGACAGTACTGTGCACAAGAGGAAACACCTAATTTGGCAATTCAATCAACTCAATCCGGCCTCCTCTGAAGCCTGATGAAACCTCTCGGTAATCACAGACGAGTCTCCGGCTTCTCTTCTGACTTTGGGAAAAGGGGGATTCATCCGACGGCGCAAGAGGAAGTCAGCCATGGGTGCCTGATCATATCCTCATGGGACATTAAAAAAAAAAATCACTACGATGAATAAACTGAGGGGGAAAAATACACCGAGTTGGCGGTCCTGCTGACTTCTTTAGGGTGCAGTTACCATCTTCGGCCACGTGGGGTCAATGTTTCACCAGGAAAGGACGGTCTGGCCGACCAAGAGTTGGGAGGATTTTCAGGCCAGACAGCAGAATATCCGACAGACCACTTCCTACTGTCAGCGTCCTGGTTGCTCTTTGCTCAACGGCGTTTGAAGGGGTAGAAGAAGAAGGAGGCGGAGGAAGAAGAAGGAGAAGAAGGAGAGGAAGAAGGTCAGCAGAGGAGATCTGTAAGGCAGCCCTCCTGGTTGGGCTCCTGGGTTCACTTTGACCTGCAAGAGGAGAGAAAGAGATGGATGGTGATGAGTTAATATTCATTCACGCCAAAATCAACTCTTCCGAAATTCTTTGGACTTTGAGGAGGCCATCTGAACAGAACGGAAAGCGTTGCAAATGTCAAGGCCAGACTTGGAAAGTGATTGGTGTCTTTGTGTCTGTATTTAGGGCGGACTGGTCAGATTCCTCACTGATTGCTGTCGAGTTCTGATTGAAATGTCCTGCTATAGTAGAATCCTCGCAACAATTAATAGCTTCCTGGACTGTCTTTGTGGTTCTTCAGAGCATCTCTGAGCTGCTACTTCTCATTTTTTTTGTCAGAACCTCTGTTTTACCTCAATTCTCTCTATATATCTCTATCTATCTGATTCTTACTGAGAAGAAGCTGACTGGTTGTGGAAGTTGGGTTTAAACATCTGTTTACAGGAGTTTGGCCGCCTGGGTGAGCTCGATTTTAGAGTTAAAGTCTTCGCCGAGCAACGCTAGGGAAATAATGAGCAACTCCGCTGTCATTGCCGTCTCACATCTAACTCACTGTCTACACCAGTGGTTCTCAAACTTTCCCATCTCATCCTCCCATCTTGGAGGAAGAAAATTTTTCATGCCCTCCCGCCCCCCAAATTTGAGGGCTAAAAGCTAAAAGCCCCAAATTTGATGTGGCTGTGTCTTGAGGGATCCTGATGGAAAGTTGACTTTTGACCCCATAGACTTGCATGGCATTAGGGAAGTGGTTCTCAAACTTTCTCTGTCACGCCCCACCTTGGGCAAGAACAAGCTGCGCAGGCTCCGAATCACCCCCATAAAGAAAATACAGCGGGGTTGAAGAATGGCAAAAGTTGGCCGGTGTCAAAACTAAGTTGGCTGCCGCGTGATTGACGCAGACGCTAATCATTAGGAGCTTTAAGAGGTTTATGATGAAACGCTCGGCTGTGCATTTGCTCAGTCTCGTCCCCTCCGGTGAGTGATGAGGACGTCGGGGGCCGGCTGTGTTTTAGGGAGGATAATCAGGCTCGGGGGAACGCGTTCCGCTCGTCTCGCGTCAACTTTTTACACAAAATATCAAAAAGCGCGGGGTCGCGAGGTGTGCAAAGGAAAAAGCTTAGCGCAGGGTTTTTGGTTTATTGGCTTCGGTTCTGACGCACTTACATAATGCGGACAGTTGTAATGCGACTGTTACATAATGAACGGCGGGTTCACCTATGCCAGGCTATAGTGGAACCACTGCAGTGTTTTCATTCAGCTCTCCTATAGCTGTCAATCATATTTACAGCAGCGGATGCTAAAAATAGGTTGCAGTCTTTCTTCATGCTGCTGACGTTACAGCACGAAGAAGCAGCAATCAATCAACTAATATTGACTTAAATGTATAGAAAAATATATTTTTAAAATATAATATATACACTTTTTTCATATTTTAAGAGATTTCCAATGTACCCCTCTGACCAAAAACAAGCAACTAGAAGAATTCATGCATTTACAAATACCAAGCAGTGTATCACTGCAGTACTGCCTTCCTTAAAGGAGTGTCACCGCCATTATTTTGTGCCAACATGCATTATAGCCCGTGTCCTTATTGCGGAGAGATTGGATGGAAAATCAAGAACACTTATTTGGATTAAAAAACATTAAAACAGAACATTACAGAGCCCCCACTGAGGTCGGTGTGACTAATAAATAGGCAGAATTTAATATCTAATGACACAGTAAAGAAAATTCTACCACTGTATAATGAGTACAACTACGCACAGTTAGTTTCCCAGACTGGGACCGGACTGGAACCAAGTTGGCTGCCGAGTCATTCAAGTGCAGTTATGCCTGACGAGACGACGGGTGGAAACTGAGTCAACACACGGTCTCGGAACAGCGCAGGATTGAAACGTGGGGGAGTTTAGCACAGAGGTGATTTAAAGCGCCTCTGATAAGGACTAACATCATGACTTTGAGGCTGACAGGACTCAGCAGGCGGGGGACACGGGAGAGGTGAATCGGCAGAGCGCAGAGATAGCATCAGCCATTAGCAGACGTAGGAAAACTGCATGTGGAGATAGAAGCACTTTGGCACACTTCTTTGTGAAGTGGAGATTCTGCGCCTTTAATGAGGCAACTCAGACTCGGGATGGAGGAAAATTTTTAAAGATGTTTTCAGATTTACAGTGACAGACTGGCACAACAGTGAAGTAGGCGAACTGTTGCGAGTGAAAATTACATTATATGGAAGGTCACATTTGAACTTGTAGCATGTATGCATGGTTAGCTGGTTAGCATGCTAACTTGCGAGATATATTCACCAGCTCCACTGTGTTTGCACGTCCATCCTCTTTTGCTCTGCCTCTCCAGATCTGAGGCAAAAAAAGCTGTTGGTCTCACCCTCGCAGACTGTGTTGCAGGGTAATATCAGTTAATTCCAAATACATTCTCGATCACTGGCTGTTTCAAAGCAGGTTCTACTGTTATTTTTATAACACATACAATATACAAGACTGCACAATTGCACCAAAACAACCACAGAGGTCTGATTCAGGCGTTCTGAGCTGATATTGCAGCTTATTGTACATCCATTAGAGGGCGACGTAATAAAACGTAATGACTGCGTGGGGGCCCCCTGCAGCTACACAGAGAGGAATAAAACAGGTGCGGGTGGATGAGTGCATGTTTCTCCAGGTAGAGAGTTCCCAGAGTGTCGCACGCAGACTGCACTCCACTGCCTCCAACGCCATCGTCTCAACCAGGAAGCAGTCAGCCAGTAACAGGAAATACTGTTTGCCTTGCATTTCTTTATTATCATTATTATAATTATTAAAAAGTAAAAGTACTGTACTGGAAATTTTGTAATAGAATAGAAAATAATAGATCTACTTTATTGATCCCAAATTGGGAAACTACGCTGTTGTAGCACTAAAAGTAAACTATACAGTAAATACAAGTAATTACAAGAAACATTCAAGTCAATCTATATACAACAAACAAGAGGGCTAAATGCGCCGCTTCCCGCAGATCTAGAGAGTTCCTTTTAGGGTAATGACTGTGTGAGGCGCAACTCCAACTGGAGTCCAAGATGTGAAAAAAAAGGAAATAATGACATGACTTGAAAACGGGCACAGCGAGGGAACTTTGAAACGAGCGAGGGAATAAATAAGTAATGGCCTCTTAGGGGTGCTCTCCATCTCGAACTGCGAGGTGAGATGCAAAAGCAGAGAACCCTGGTCGTGTGAGGGGTCGGGGGGGGGAGGGTTAATGAAGGCAGTCGGGGAGGCGGGGCTGTCTGTGTCTTTTGCGCGGCTCTCATTTTGAATGCACGCGGAGTGAAAACGGTGGCGCTCTGCTCTCGGAGGTCAGCAGTTAGTTGATCCGAGGAGCAAATCTCCACGCATGTCTTGTCTGCAGGCAATAATTGTCGCTATTTTAGCGTGCATGGGTGCATGTGTGTGTGTGTGAGAGTGTCATTACACATGATAGCACGTGGATGTGGGTTTGGTGAAGTGCATTTCTTTTCTTTGTGAGGCCGAGACACATTTCCATTGGGGATGATGCAGCCGCCGCCTCTTTATTGGTCCCTGTGGCCAAAGCCAATAAACTACGGGAGCAAAGGGGCCAAACAGCCGGGGAGCCGTGATGGCATATCGACGCCGCTGCTGCTGTGAGCGTGCACGTACGCGTGCGTGAAAACACCAAAGGGCAAGTGCCAGGTGCCTGTCGGCGCGTTTAATGAGTGTGTGTCTGTGTCCGCGGCACGCAGCGCGCGTATGTTTGTATGTGTGTGAGTGTGTATGTGCGTGTATTTATGTGCATGTGTGCGTGTGTGTGTGTGTGCGTGTGTGCGTGCACATGTTTGTTTGTGTGTGTGTGAGTGTGCGCAAACGTGTGTGTGTATGTTTGTGTGCCTGTGTGTGTTTGTGTGTGTGGGTACATGTGTGCGTGTGTGTGTGTGTGTGTGTGCTCATGTGTGTGCGCGCACATGTGTGTGTGTGTGTGTGTGTGTGTGTGTGTGTGTGTGTGTGTGTGTGTGTGGGGTGTGTGGGTACATGTGTGCATGTGTGTGTGTGTGTGTGTGTGTGCTCATGTGTGTGTGCGCACATGTGTGTGTGTGTGTGTGTGTGGGTACATGTGTGCATGTGTGTGTGTGTGTGTGTGTGTGTGTGTGTGTGTCTGTCAGCGCGTGTTCCTGGCTCCGGCTCCGCCTGCGAGAGCTCTCGCGCTCTCTGCCGCTTTGTGGCCTCTGCGCTGGGCCTGGGTGATTTATGACGGATGTTATGGCTTCCAACAGGGGACGCGTAAAAGTGCAGAATAGCCCTTTATTGCCTTTCGTCTTTGTTTAGTCCCGCGTTTCATCCATTGCGCCCGCGTTTGTTTTGCTCCCCCCCCACCCCCCCTACCCCCCACCTCTCTCTCGCGTCGGGGTCGACTTCGCTGTCTCTCCTCTCGCTTCCACGTCGTCTGACCTTTTCCTTCTTATTCTTCTTCATTTCCTGTTCGAAACAGGCATGGATCACTTGTCCGTTACCGCGCGTCTGCTCGGACGCAGCGAGGCGTCGGGATTAATGCGCGACTGTGCGAGGCCTGGAACTCCCGAAGCTTGTTTTTTTTTTGTTGTTGTTGTGCTGTTTCACGCCGAGGCTGATGGGGTTTAACGTTGGCCGCGTCGTTTAGCGACGGGAGCATCTGCAACTGACTGACGCCGAGTGTGTGAACAGGCCGCGCGCCAGCTTTGTCAGCTAGAAAAGAAAACAGACGCTGACGACCGATGGAGGAGGGTTAGGGGGACGCCGTGTTTGGTTGGGATTGCTCGATTTGCAGAGCGAAACGAGAGAAAAAAAACCCAACAAAAAAACCTATGGCCCGGGGGCCATATGCGGCCCGTTAAGTTTTTTAATCCGGCCCGCTAAACTTGAAGAAAGTATATTAATAGCAAGTAAGTCATAATTGTTGTGTTTTAAGAGTCATTTCAATAAAGCGCTAAATACCGTGGGGCTTCATAGACACATATTTTTATTGTAACTGCTTTTGTTTATTTTCAATTTACATTAAGTCTCATTTTCTAAAATATCCCATGAGATGTTTTTGCCTCCTATGAGGTGGGCCACCAAAACACGCCATCCAGTTGCTTCCGCTCCGCCGCCTCTGTCAAATTTTAGAACCCATTGTGCCCAACAGTCAAAAGGTTTGCACCCCAGGTCTAATTCCATGCAACTAGTAGGTTGTGGGGTCCTTTAAGCGTGGAGTTTGCATGTTCTCCATGGGGTCTGCGTGGGTTCTCTCCAGGTTCTGGGTCAAAAGACACGCACAACAAGCTAACTGAGAACTGAACCAATGCTAACTGGTGATATGATATGATAAACTGGCAACCTGTGCAGGGTGCTTGACAGGCCGGGATGGACTCCAGCACCCCTGAGTGCAGGAGCGGTGAAGATGGATGGATGGTGGATAGATACTGTACGCAAGAGCCTGGTCTTTCACATCCATTACCAGTCATCACTGTGCATCTACCCCTCACACCAGCGGGCGTGAAAAAAACCAACAACAATTGTAATTCTTTTAACGTGGGCGTGTGATGCAATTGCCCAAAATGCACATTAATTCACTGCTGTGGCGGCGAGGCTCTTTGGAGGTGGGCGGCTGCAGAACTCAATAAAAGCGGGAAGCTTAATTGTTCACCACATGATCCTGAACCAAGTCCATGGCGATTACAGATGAGAGATCCAGAAAAGACCCAACACACAACACAACACGACACAACACAACACAACACAACACAACGCAGCAACGGTTCACAAGACGAAGCCTTCGAGCCGTCGCCGTGGAAGAAACGGCTAATGACGAGAACGCAATCGCAGCAAAAAAAAGAATAAATAAAGAATGGCAGCCGCCGCCGCCGCCATCAAACCCTCTTCTGACGGCGGTGATGAAAGCCTGGCGACGGGTGACGACTCCTCCAGCTGGCAGGCGATAAAAAGTCGCACGCTGATGCAGCAGGAACGCACTTATTCCGCATCCTAGCCGCGGTTCACGCCGTATCAGATCACCGCCGCCTGATGGAAATAGAAATCCCCCGGAACACTTTTCCCACTGATGGGAGGGCGTGAAGATTTAAGGGGGGGATATTTGCTCGCTGCTAAGAGGATTTAAAGTGAGAGAAGGGCCATTCTGATGGAGATAATGTAAGTGTAGAGACGGCGAGTCAAGATTGAGCATTCGTGGGCGCGCGCTTATCCTCTGAAATATTGTTTCTTTTCTGTTCCCATCGTTTCGCCATTGCTGCGGATCGGCACGAGCGCTTTGCGTCGGCGATACGACCGGCCGCTCGCCGTGCCGGGTTGGAACTGCTCGAGTCGAGGTGCTTTCCCCCCTTACAGCTCGGCCAAACTCAATTAAGATACAATTAAGTTGTGTTCAAAGTCGCCTTTGTTCGCCCTGAAACCTGAAAATCGGACTTGACCGAAATATTTTCCTTGATGTGGTCTGCTTTTCATGAGCGCCCGCAACAGCAGGCAGCGGCACCCCAATGTTGGAATTTTGGAGATTTGGCACGACAACAATTCTCACTGGCTTTATCTGGCTAATTCATTTAGTTGAAGGCTGGAACAGAATTTGATTTATGCAAAAACAATCGAAACAAAAACCGGCGGCGCAACTGCGAAGCAAAAGATGGAAATGAAAGGCTTTTTATGATTTAAAATAGTGAAAAGAAATTTTACGTCGTAACACAAACAATGTGTTTGCAACCGTAATGATTATTATTATTATTATTATTATTTTTAACTTTTGCAATGACGTGCTTGTCATTTGTTTTCATTTTCCTCCTCAAATTCAGATTTTTGTCGGGCCTCTTATCCAAAACAGCACGTTTCTGTGGTCAGATTTGAAAGGCAAAATAACCTAAAAAAAGCATCCTTAAAAAAACCTACAGAATGGACTTGGATGGAGACATCATTGTTGTTAGAAAAGAAAGGTAATCTTGCATAATATCGGACCTTTAAACCTTTCAAACCTTCTTAATAAATGTTTTAGGACAAGACCGTTGAACAAATATCCACGTAGGTGGACAAACTTACATGTACATGGGCTGTAGCTGAAGGTGGGAGGTCTTCTGAGGTCCCTGGTAGCCATACGAGTCGAACCCTCCAATGAAGTCAACTGCAATTAAAAAGAAAGAAAGGAATAAATACACCCGCATCAATCAGAGAAGGCACATGCCCGTGTGATTATCAGCTGTGTAGCGCCCACCGCCGATGATTCAGAGCACAAGTCCTCCTACACCGAGAGCCTCTCATTAGGACACTGTGCACCAGAACTGCCACCTCTTGTTCCGCCGCCGCTCGACGGGCTAATCAGTGCTGTAGGCATTAAAATTGTTGGCCGGGGTGAAAAATCCCAATGTGCAAATCAAATTCCACTTTTGGGTTAGCACACACGCGCAAGAGAATATATTCATGCCGGTGCTCCCTGCTCCCGTTTCCAGTCCTGATGAGGTTGCCAGCAGGTGGTTGCTATCCACAGGCTGAACCTCATAGTCGGTATTTATGAAGAGAGGAAGCCAAGTTATGTATATAAATATATATATTTTATCGCAGACAATTTGAAGCTGGAGAGCTCATAAAATGGTACTTTCTCCGCCCTCAGACTTCGTCATTCATTCAGCGCAGTTTCACAACAGCAAGTGCAATGTGGAATTTGGCTTTTCGCCGCGGCTAAAAGCGTCGCCAGAGCTCGCAATCAGCGACACCCAGCGGCAAGTACACGGCGATAAGCAGACACGGCGGCAGGGTGCTTTGATTACACGTGAAGGCTAATTTCTGCTGTAACAAGCAATAGATTGACATTTAGCAGAACACTTGTTTGCAGTTGCTAAATGATCAATGAGGTGAGTTGGGGAGGGGAAAGGTGTTGCTTCCCTATTTATATCGACAATTAGCCGATAGGGAGAACACATTTTCGAGCCAGGAGAAGATTATGTGGGATTATGTTGTCACGAGGAGTGGGAGCGACAGCCGCGTTCCAAATCGCAGTCCCTTTTGTCGGTGAACTTCAATGCGGCACTGAACAAAAGCAATGGCTGATGCTAGCCGCTAGTTCTGCGTCAGCATCTGACCACAACTACAGCACAAAAATAGTTTCCCGTTAAACATGAACATTTATGGCACAGATGCCAAATACAATGAAAACCAATCATTTCTGATGACTGGCACACAGTAGCTATGTTAGCTAGCAAATGCATACGGGTGTTAGCTACATAGCTTATATCACTGAGTCACTGAAAACTCCACGTTACTGACAGCAGCCTTCTGGAAACTGTAGACATAAATGCCAGAATGCAAAAACACATTGCTATATTGGCCATTATCCCCTGATGCTATTTCCAAGGTTAAGACGTTTTGCGACTTAGCTTGTCCTACGTCAGCAATACGACCTTTGTTGACGTTGTGAGGTCTCACTGATTTGAATATGTAAATAACGGCCTGTATTTTGGGAATAACGATATCCAGCCAAGCAAAAACGAAGCTTATAACTTCAAATAAAACTTACTAGTTAAATATGGTGAAATAAATAATAAGACATTGCTTGGGCAAGCATGCTAAACAAAACGTTGATGTTTCTAATCTTGGTAAAGCCGGATTCAACAATGAGGATTAAAAAAACACCACCTTGGTTTGCCTTTATGCGGAGCTAAGTAACAGCAATGCCTGCCGTATTATCGACAAAAAATTAGAGAGGTAGAAAGGAGGTTTAATTCACAGGATGCAGGATTAAACCTTCAAAAACAACATTGCCTCAAGTCTTTGGGTCAACCATTCGTCCTCATGTGGCTTTTCTTTTTCATTCAACTCAGCCGAAGTGACATAAAAATTCATTAACAAGCAAGCGCAGCCTCGCGGCGAAGATCTACACAGACGCGCGACCCTTAATCCGCTCAATGTATTCATGTGAAATTTTAATTCTGCCACACGACGGGACAACAGATGACACCCTTTGTCTCGCACAGCGCCGCAGTACCGCAATATTTCGGCGGAGCAGACGGCGCATCTTTGCGTGGCTCCTTTCCGAGGCGGGATGTCAGCGGTGAGTGTGTCCTGCTGATTCATGCTGCAGCGAAACACCCCGCCGCTGGGTTTTCTGCCGTGTTCGTACCTTTGAACGCTGGAGGAAATGGAGCCTCTAACCTTGTCAGTGGGCTGCCTGTCAAGCTGTAATTTCCCTTGTACGAGATGAAGACGTATGTTATTGCTGAGGTTTGACTGCCGAACCGGAGTGATTCCTCCGAAGACACAAGGTCGGAATTTATAATAGCGGCAGAGTGACTTTCTGCCCTTTCCTCTGACCTTTCGTGTTTAAAAAAAATTACAGGGTTCTTGTAGCGTTAAACATTAGCCGCCCTTGTGTTGTTTTCTCGTCTTGGCTGGCGGTGAAAGACACTGTGCCAGTTGACTAATGTTGTCATGTGTTCAAAAGTCTCAAGTTAATGAGGAAAGCAAATGAGTTCCATCTTTCTGCAAAAAATAAGGTCACGCAAAACAATGCACATAGCTTGGCAGTTGCTCCAGGTCTTTCCTGCAGTGGCTTTACTCCAGAAATTCCCGCAATGTGAAATACATTGAGAGTATTTTTACAAAATTTCAGAGGCATTTTTTTGCGGCTACAATCGTTTAAAAAACGTGATCTGAGATGGTGGGATATAAGAGACTGCCGCCTGACACATTTAAGCAGCCTCAGAACAAATTAAAAATGATTATGATGATTAAAGCCCCCCCAACGAACACAAGCCTGCACCTACTACACACACACACACACACACACACACACACACACACACACACACACACACACACACACACGCACACGCACACACGCACAAACAAAACGCTTCACTTCAATATTCCCTGAATAATTATCAGAGTAATTAGCTTCCTCAGCAAGTCCAAATCTTCACAAGTCCTCAGTGGGTAGTAGCGTCCTCACCCAAGGCACATTTCCTGACAAAGCTCCCTCATTATTGCTCTGGCCCCCCAAGACTGCATTAAACACGCAGCGCGTCGCCGCAGCCAAAGCGCAGGCGAGACAAGACTTTGGCAGCTTGAAAAATGACAATCAACCCCTCAGATTGCACAGACAACAACTTTTTTTAGTTGCCGAAGCGAGGCCGGAACAGCAGCCGTGACTTTGTCGCGACACAACAACGTGCGTTTTTTTAAACGACCTTCTTAGCTCGCAAGAGGGGGGGGTCGGCACTTTGAAACCTAATAAAGCTGGGCACGCTCCAAGGTAGCTGGGTGCAAGTTGCAACATGAAAATTCAAAAACTGAACGGCAGTACAGGACTTAAAGGTCTAGGTCAGTGGTTCTCAAACTTTCTCTGTCACGCCCCACCTTGGAGGAAGAAGCCCCAATTTTGACGTGGCTGTGTCTTGAGGGATCCCGGTGAACCTGCAAGTGGTCCCATGTCTCTAGGACAAAGTTTACTTTTGACCCCATAGACTTGAATAGCATTAGGGTTAGCAATAAGGCTGGAATTAGGGTTAGGGTTTGGGGGTTCCTCATGGGCTAGAAGCCCCAAATTTGACGTGGCTGTGTCTTGAGGGATCCCGATGAACCTGCAAGTGGCCCCATGTCTCTAGGACAAAGTTGATATCGATATTGATCCTTCGATGTCGGCTCTTCCTATCATTGTGAAGCAGAATTCACCAAGCGTTGGATTGTTCACCCACTAATAGGGAACGTGAGCTGGGATTAGACCGTCGTGAGACAGGTTAGTTTTACCCTACTGATGATGTGTTGTTGCAATAGTAAACCCTTGATCTATGGATATAAAATATCCATAGATCAAGGGTCTTGCTCCCAGTTAGCTGCCATCCTGCGCTGCCATATTTCTAAGGAAGCCTAGTGTGGACAATCTAGCTGCCTGACATCGTGTTTTGTATTTCCGGTGAATGCTCGCATCTTCAAATAAACCAGCAAAGAAGAAGAAGGTGGTCACGGTATCCAGGTTTGTGCTTGCTGGCCACTGGCAAGTGCAGGAGAGGGAGAGTACTAAGTCAAAGGGGACTTAAGTGTTAAATGTAACTACTTGAT
Source organism: Nelusetta ayraudi (assembly GCF_046127955.1). Lineage (NCBI taxonomy): Eukaryota > Metazoa > Chordata > Actinopteri > Tetraodontiformes > Monacanthidae > Nelusetta > Nelusetta ayraudi. Next base: position 552,983 of record NW_027466150.1, on the reverse strand, counting down.
GTTGCTGTTTCTTCTTAAAAATCTCCAAATATTTCGCACTTAACCTTTAATAGCAAAAGAAAGAAATGCCGCTAGCATGAGTCCATCAATCCAGCCTACTGGCCGAGCGCAAAAACAGATATAAAATAATATAAAGAAAACATTTAGGTGCTCGGAACCAAATCCAACCAAAGCCGTGGCGTTCCTCTGCTCGCTGCCTGTACAGCCACCCCCACTTGATTAGACAGGTCAGCTCCTGCCAGTCAACACAGCTCCTGCCGCCCCTGATCTCAGCTGACCTCTGACCTGCGGGACACTGGAGGCTGATTGCCGTCTGATTGGAGGGACATCTGTCTGCCACACTCGCTCCTCCATTAATTGGCGCTCACCTCGCCAAGCTTTCATTAGCGAGCGGTGGCAGCTAACTCCCTCCACACCGATGTCCTGTGTGGTTTGCGTGTTGCTATTATATCGACTGCGACGGGGTAAGACATGAAATCAGACGCACATCAATTGTCCTCGTAATTGGCAATTCCACTTGGTGTACGGTGTAGTAGAAAGCGAAGTTTCTGTTTTCAAATTTGAATACTTTAGCTAGGTAGTCGCTAGCCTTCTTTTGGTTTTAATCTTTTATCTTTTATCTTAGGTTCTTTTGTTCTCCACCCCCCAATCAATGAACATATAAATAGTTATACGCCAATTCCGAGTGTATGTTTATTGTAACTGAAGTTCAAGGTTTCATTAAGATCTTGAAATCTTGGGATCACTTGAGTGAGTCCATCTGCGTGTATAATGGCAATTTGGATCCGCATTCTATTAGGATCAAGTCAAATCCCTGCATACGGTTGCCAGGCAATACAGCGGCTACCTGACACTGTTCTTCCTGTCACAAAAAGACACAGCGGGGGGGCCATCTTAATACAACCAACTACTTTACTACAAATGTTCTTTAGGCTCCAGCCAATGAGCGCCGTGGGTGCAGAACAGACGAGGCCGCGCGGCAGTGGGAGCGCGAGGCCGAAAAAATAAATAAATAAATAGTTTAGCAAAGTCGCTCAGCTGAAACAAAGTTAGACATTAATTACCGAGAGGCAGAACAAGTGCTATTTGTGTTTCCTGTCATCACAAAGCTTATTAAAATGCAGTGGAAAGCAAAAAAAGAAAAAGAAGAAAAAAAACACCCTCAAAACAAAATCCCTCCATAAAAACGGTCTTTTTTCATTCTTCTGCTTTAACAGTCGGCTGATTTAACGTTGGTATTCCGACCTTATCGAACGTGCACCCCCCGCTGGAGCGCTGACCCTCCCGCTTTTTATGGCGCATGGTAATCAGCCGCAATCATTAATCTCAATCACCAATTTGCCTCCGGCAGGAAGGACAGCGGGGGAGACGTGTGTAATATCGGCACATTTATTACCCCTTAATATTTATGTGTTAGCAAACAGCATCTCTCTCTCTCTCGCTCTCTCTCTCTCTCTCTCTCTCTCTCTCTCTCCTTCTTTCTTTTTTTTCATCATCCGCCGTTGAATAAGACATGTCTGTGTATCGATTCCTTCCGCCCAGCGGCCGCCTCTGGCTCAATGGAGTAACTTAATTGATGGCCTCAGGTATAATGGTTGCATTCAGGTTCACGCTCAGGCACGGCAACACAAAACGCATGCCAAACGCTGAATGTTGTAAATTTGTCGAAATGAAATTAGCCCTCATGGTGTTATTGATGGAAGGAGGTGCTGATTTATCGACGGAGCGACAGTAGTGACTGTAGTTTTCCGCCACAGTCTCTCGTATGTGTATATAGGTGTACATATAACTTTCATCCCGGCTCTCCTCATTCATATCAGTGACTTGCTCCGTTTCCTTCCTGCGACTGCAAAAGGAACGAGCAGCCGCTCGAGTCTGAGGCCAAAAGTTTTCACTGGTGAATCAGAATTTTCAATGTCACTCTACCCTCCTGACTCAGTGCCTTTATTTAATCCTGCTGCTTGCGCTCATTGAAAGAGGAGAAGATACGAAAACCAGCCTGGAAACTTCAGTTACTGGGATCTTTTTTTCTGGAAATTTGGTCCGAATCGTCACACAGGTGGTTTCTCCTGGCTCATTTTGTGGGCCATTGACTGTATATCGAATAAAACTGAGCCTTTCTTTTCCAATAATGTAGCCAATTGATCTGAATCTAAAAAAAACACACTTACCTCTGTTGTGTTCACATGTACAACTTGAACTAGATGGTTCAGTTTGTGTTTACGTCTGCAAAAATAGTGCCTGGAAACCAGCAAAGATCGGTCCAATGAAGCATCAGTTTTAGCAGGAAGCTAAAACCCAGCATTTTTTTTTTTTAGAGACGGCTGTAAACAAAGGGCTAAGGGCTAAGTATGCAGCCGGTAGTCTGGGACGAAAAAAATTGCGACTTCCCATTCTGGAAGCATGTCTGTCTCTGGGTTTTTAGAGTGAGAAGCAGAATAAAAAAAAGCTTCTTCTTCTTTTGAAACTGTGAAATTAGTGACTGTTATCACCGCACACTGTGTAAAGAGGTGGAACAGAAACCCTGACAGGTGGCGTTAAATCAGCAGGAGCAAATAGACTGTGACCGACTCAAGGTTAAATATAGACTTCAGGTAGGGTTTGTGTGTGTGTGTGTGTGTGTGTGTGTGTGTGACTTACAGCTATCCTCCTCCTCGGAGATGAGCTTGACCACATAGCAGGCGTAGATGAACCCCATCAGCTGGCGACAGCAGAAGAAGAAGAAGAAGAAAAAAAACAACAAGTTATTGTTTCTGTCCAAAGCAGGCAGACACACACACACACACACACGCACACACACAGAAACGAGGACGGGCGGAAGGACAGACAGACAGACAGGGATAGAGCGCGGGCATGGAACAAATGGCTGGAAGAGACGGAGAAAACAGGTGTCAGTGTAAGTGGAGCAGAACAGCGCCGAGCATCTTGGCCTGTCGCTTCCTTCCTCCGAGAGACGGAGCACTTAAACTGCGTAGATGCACACAAAGCACAAGCGGCAAACGTCAGCGACGTTTTACCGTTTCACGGGTGACTCGTCATTGTTCGAGCGCCCCGTTGCGTTCAAAGTCTAGCAGTGACATCGCGCGAAACCAGACGCCGCTCCGATCTTTAATGTTTCTCGGTTTCTTTACATTTTGTTGTTAACGCTTTGTTTTGTTTTGCGGAATGAAACGCTAGCGTCCTCGCCCACGCCGACGAGGGCCACTTTGTCGTGTCGGAACCTGTAGCGGAAAACAACGCAGACTCGTCCCACACGTTCGTTCTCCCTCACCTTCTCGAATCTATGTGATGCCAGTTGTGTAGAAACCTCTGCAAAGAAAAACAGCAAAAAAAAACAATGCAGGCCAGCCGCGTGTTGCGTTCTTTTGTGGGCTGACGCTATTATGAAGCATTTATTGTCTGTGTGTGTGTGTGTGTGTGGGCGAGTAGATGCACTCCGCCTGTGTGTGTGTGGACTGTGTGGACAGTGATATAGTGGTCCACACCGACACAACACCTTTTGCTCCCTCGTGCTCGCTCCCCATTGGCAGTTTGTTTCCAAGGCGACCCCGCAAAATGTGGCGACAGAGGGAGGCGAGGGGGATGGGATGGGATCTTCGCTGACCTTATTAACCCCTCCCCCATCCCCCGGGGGCGGGGGGGGGGGACGACGGCGGATGGACGTAGTATCGTGGAGATGTCGCGCGGGAGGGGGGGTGCGACGGATGGAGGGAAGCAGGGTCACGAGGAGGAGGAGGCGGGAAGATGACGATGCCGAGCGGGTCGCCGCTGTCTCGTGTCAGCGCAGACGCTCCGGGACCCCCGAAGATGCAGCCGGATGTACGCGGTTTTAAAGCGATTTGAGGCTGAGCGAGTGCCTCGAGGTCCTGACCTCATTTAGCCTAAACCAGCGTTTCTCAACTCGTGGCTCGCGATCCCAAAGTGGGAGCTGCTTTGATTGGATGGAGGCTTCATGGGCAGTTTCCCTTTTATTTGGGCATTTATCTTGCAGGACTCACAATTCAATTAAATAATGTCAATAAATTGCCTACTAGAAAGATGAAAAAGTGGGCTTGCATCTTTATTTTTGTGGGAAAAAAAAATTGAGTGCTGTGGAATAAACTTGGTGGGTCCTGAGACTCCATCCGTCGAGGTCCGCCGGCCAAAACGCTGTTCAGCACTCGAAGAAGCTCGACCTCCACGAGGATCTGCAGGGAACAATTGGCCAGAAGAGCACGACGGAGGACCTGCTCTGCATGTGAAGTGACGCTCCTGATGGCTGTGAGGCGTCGGTGCATGGATGTGTGAATGTTTGGTTTCCACTGTCAGTGTGTAAAAAGAGTGAATGTGACCTTGAAGTACCCAGGAGAATGAAAAAGCGATTTGGACACATATATAAATATGTATACACATAAGTGTATATTTAATGTTTCCGCTACTCCCAGATGCAGATAAACTTTTTCCCAGCTACAGGCAGCTCGACTTCACAGCAGTTTCAGCAGAAACACTTTATCTCGGAGGATTATTCCACGGTAATGCCGCCTCCTGCCCACCGCCACTCAAGCATGGAGTGGCCTCTTGTTCCCCAGCGGTTGAGAGCAATAGAAAGCAGTGGGAATTTCAGCGCAACAGAGTCAAAAACGTGGCTCCGCGGCCCTCCGCCGGGTCCTCCCTGCCTCCTGCGAGGTCCTCGCTGCCTCACAAAGCCACTGGGGGAGGTGTGATCAGTGGCGCATCAATATCCTGTTAATATTCTGGCTACTCAAGAACAGCCGTTTTTTTGTTTTTTTTTGCTGTTTCTCCACATCCCTATAATTTCCTGTTTACAATAACTTCCGATCGTTATCGTCTCGAGATGCGAGGAATTATAAAAATAGAATATTTGGCCCCGGCGCATTGATATTAGTTGCGGTTGTGCGGCGTCTGGGGGGCCTTATCTTGCTTATTGCCGTGGCCTTCGAAGTCGGAGTTTGTTTGGACGCCTGCGGGAGCAGATGGCGGCAGCGTCCACTCTGGGGTCAAACCACTCCAGGTTCAGGGGGCTCACTGAAATGTCAAAAGGGTTTCAGTGGCGTTTTGAATCGAGATTCCCTAATGGGAAAAATTCCAACTAATGGCGGTGTAGTGTTTAACATTTCTCAAAGGAAGAAGGTCTTGGTGGGCAGGGCCTTTTTGTTAGGGGTTTGGCAGGTTCTCCCCGTGTCTGCGGTTGCATTTCCATAAACCTTTTAACTGTGCATTAAGCATTATGGCTGCTGCATTGAAAAATAAACCAAATTTGCAAAAAGGTTTGCAGGCCAAATGTGCAGAATGTTGAGTGAAAATGGATTTGATGAAACATTTCTACAAAACCCTTCACAAAGGTAATTATGGTGACTGTCTATTTTGTGTACGTGTGCGTTTGTGCGTGTGTGTGTGCGTGTGAGAAGAGGCACGAGAGGAGATAAAACAAAACGAATTAAGTCTCGCAGCTCCGACCTCCAACTGAGCGCCACCTCCCCAACTTTTTGCGCCCTCTGTTTGCATTTTGAATGCGTTTTTTATTAAAAGCCGGGCGCCTCCTCGGCACGACACCCGCTCCCCTTTCTCATTTTGTCTGTGGATTAGGATTACCTGCGAAGACGCCGCTGCTAGTCTGAATGCTGTTCGGCTGAAGTTGCACTCAGAGGAGGGAAACTAACTTTGGAGATTTAGGTCCAGAGCTTGCAGGGAATATTAATATATATTTTATTTAATGGCATAGTTCCACAAGCAGAGGAGTAGAGGAGAGGTTGAGGTCGCTCCCGGTGAGGTTTTCAGTTGCGAGGAGCCGCGACAACATTTCCCAAATACATCATTCCGAGTTTTCGCTCTTCACCAGATGTCTTCACGAGTTCCCGTCAATCCATCTGGTCCCAAACCCAAACACTCCTTTGGTAAATATGCTGTGAGCACCTGAAAGTTATTTTTTTTCTTCAACAAAAAGGAGCTCGGGGAGAAATGATTTAAATATCAGACAGCTGCTCGATAAAGGAAACAAAAGCAGAGATCTCAGGACACCCTCGGCATCGCCCGGAAACCAGAGAGACTCGGCCGTGCAGCATCGTGGGAGGAGACCTTTGAGGAGGCGGCGGCGACAGATGCCACGGAGAGGCGGTTATAGGTCAGGACTCCCCCCAGCGACGCAGTTTGCCCTCCGAGGAGGAAGATGGAGCTGTTGCCGCCTTTCAGTTTCGCCGATACCCAAACAGCCTGAGCAGATGAAGCCTTCGTCATGATTTAGACCTCTTGGAATACGCCCATTCTGTGTCTGCGCTCTTCTGGGGGGCTGCGGGGTGCTGTCCGCCCGTGCGTTAATCTCATTTGTACTGGATGTATTGCTCCGCCGCATCTGTATTTATCTCAAGTGCGGGGGAGCTATTACAGCCGCGAACCGTCCCTGCAGATGAATAGCGCCTTTATGAAGACGTCACATTCATTGGATTACAATCTGTTTTACGCGCCTTAAAAAAGGCGCGCCGCCGATGCCTCCTCGCCCGTTTCGCCCGCCGCGCCCCGCTGAATTATTTAGGCCTTAAAACATTTTGCCAGCAGCAACACCCTGTCTGTAATTCCGACAAATTGCTCGCTTCCCAAAATTCATTTGCACGGTTTGCTTGTGTAAGAGGGCGCAAGGCGCGCATCCATCATGAGAGCGAGTTTGCAGTCGCTCCCGGCAGAGCTCATCAGCCGATGATCAAAAATCAGAGCGTTTCATTGTGTGTGGATTTGGCAGAGGCCAGTGATTTCCCAGGATTGATTTGGAACGTTCGTATACATCTCCGTTTAAACAAACAAAACCCCACAAACGATGAAGGGGTTAGTATGATGCCGAGCGTTGCCTCTAATTTGTCTCTGTGATTTCGGTGATGAATTTTCCCCCCGCTGTTTTGTAAATAAGTAACATTACTGGCCCGTCCGGCGACGCGGCACGGAGCCGATCGCGATGGAGAGCCGGGCAAAAGACAAAGTAGCCAGTTAATCTTCAAAAAGAATGAGGTGATTATGACGGATCACGGGCTTATTTTCCTGTAATACACTGAGAAGAACACTTGTTAACTTTATTTACACACCACTTTCGAAAGACTTGGAAAAAACACCCCTCAAAAATATTGAATGACTTCCTATTTATTCTGGAAGTAACACACGGGACCATGGTAGAAGAAAAGAAATGTCCTAAAAACAAACAAATGTTGTCCTTTCTTTTACCCTGTGGCCACAGTTTGCAATACAAGGTACTGACATTTTCCAATTTTAGACTAAAACCTTTAAAATCTAAAGGCAAGGTGTAAAGTGAGGTTCTGGTTCAGGGTAAAGCTAAAGGTTAGCTGTGTTGTGATTGGGGGAAGAGGTTTGGCAAAAAATAAATGGAATTCAATGCAGGTCCTGAGTTTGATGTCACTTCTTTTGACATCACTGTTCGATTTCTTCCTCTAAAGTTGCCCGACAAAAGACCGGTTCTGGAATTATTTGCACATGTTTTAAAACAAACATCGCATCAGTGAGTAAAATCAAATTGCTTGGCTGCGTGACTCCCATTCATGGTCAAAATAAATGAACGTGGAGCGGGAAAAAAAAAAGGATTTCCATCCGCAAGACGTCTTGCTAGAGAAGTGACAACACCGCTCAGCGAGTCGTCGAAAGGGGTTGTAATTTGCCAACGTTAAGACCACAGACTGCTGCCACGGTGCTGATTGGCTGTTCCGGGCCAAGACGCGGCGCCGCTTAAGATAACTGTCATTGCCTGACATCCCATAATGAAGTGTAGTGAACTGTGTGCCGTCTGCCGACGGCACCCGCAGCTCGGAGACAGGAGGCAAGAGAAGGAACAATGTGACCTCATTGATTACTTCCTTCGCTCAGGTTAAAGTCATTTCAGATAATTACGATAAAATTACGCTCCCAGACCGAACTGCTGAGTCGGCAGGAAACAGGGACCTCAAGGACTTTATCTTTGTAGATGGTAAAATATCATTTGACAAAAAATTTTTCTCAACCCAGTCAATTATGATAATACGCCTTGCCAGAACACATTTGTTCCATTCCCTGGAACAGCTGCCAAATCCGTTAGCATGTTAACATCGTATATAATAATAATAATGTGTTATAAAGTCGCCGGACTGATTCCAAGTTTCACAGATCTAACTGGGAAACCTATAATGTAATTCATCTGCAGCCACTTGGAATACAGCTGGACTAATCAGCATCCAGTGATGCAAACCAGTTCCTTCACATACGTCCATATGTGAACGCAACGATCGCAGACTGATGCAGAACCAAACAACCAGGACCGGCTCTTAGCAGGTATCTCAGCTGGATTGCATGCAAACCCATTTCCAGCAACCGTTGCAAAGAAAAGCCTCAAAATGACTTGACGTCATGGTGATGAACCTTCATGTGTTGCCAAGGAGGTCAGTTCAACTTAACGTTAACCTGGGTCAACCTGTGACTAAGTCAATTGCCCTACAAGGTTTTTGTTCACTGACTGATTTGGATGAGAAACAATCCGTCTTGCTCATTTCAAATGAGACCCAATGTTCGCCCAATCATATTTCGAGTTTATTTTCCTCCCCTTCAGAAATGACGGTACAGTCGGTGACACCTGAGCATCTCCGGCGCACCATCCCCAACGAGTCCCACGGCTTCCTGCTCACGTTCCCGGCAGGAAAATTGGCCGGCGGGGACCTGCGGCGCCCTCTGGAGTGAAGCGATTGTGCGGCGAGATAAAAGTGACGACAAATAAACGGTGGCTGTCAGTTTGATTGGCGCCAGATGGGCTGATAGCTTATCGGCTCGCTCGCAGAGGGGTCGAAGACGCCGAATATAAAGCTCGAGGCTCTCGAAGTAATTAAGGCACAATGCGCTAACCCCAGAACGTGCACCTGTTCTGCACCGCCCGCACGGGAAATATATTTTTTGCCGGTTTTGCCGGTTGCGGTGACACAACAAACCTCTTCCGTCTCCGTTACTAGGGCCAAAGGGGCTGAGGGATCGTGCCGCATGTACTTAAATAATCGGCGGCCCTGGATGAAAGCGAGCGCGCGGACATTTCCTAAAAGGATCTTTTCATCTTCGAAAGAGAGAAGAAGAAAATACACGAGATAGCAGGAGATGCTGCTTCTGCTGCCTGCTGCTGTCCTCTCTTTGGAAAGGACTGAAAAAATATGCTTTGAGGACACGAGGCCCCTTCAGAAGGGCAAAGCAGTCCATCACACATCCAACCGAGGCGAAGGCGAGGAAAAAAACAGGGGGGGCCCGGAGAACTCGGCGGGTGAAATGCCAGCACGGCGGACGGCGCCGCCTGGTCAGTGGCACTTGGCTTTTTAAAGTGTGACACTGCGCTGCCCCCTCTGGCTTCATCTGTGGAGGCGCGCGTCTAGTGTGGGCGCATAACGAGCCAGAAAAAAGTTGGGAGTGACAAGAGTTTGGGAACTCCGGGGAGTCGAGCGACGCCACGCTTCGCTTCGCCACACACACACACACACACACACACACGCGCACACACACACACTCAATGAGTCTCCCTTCTCAACTTCTTCTTTTTCTGCAGCTCGACATTGGCACAACGAGTGATTCCAACCAAATTGAGAACACGCACAGGGACTGAATAAGACCAGGCTGAAGACACAGGCTGGTTTTAAGGAATAAAAACTTCTAAATGGAGAGCTGTCCGCAGAGTGGTCCAGCACTTCGTTAAAACCAGGGGTCGTGTGGCCCAGCGGTCGGAACTGTCGCCACAAAGCAAGAAGGGCCGGGTTTGATTCCTTTCCAAGTTGGAGTATGCACCCCCCCGCCAGTTCCTCTGCAGCTGGGAAATTGTTCTTTGTCTTTCTCTCCCCAGCAAGCTTGGTTTTCCAGTCCGTGATGGCTGAACAGACCAAGAGCAGAATAACCCCAGGACCGGGAGCAACCCAGAGACTTTGTTTGAAATATGCAGGGCTCGTGCTTCTGGCACTCAGGACGGGATGTCAAAACGAAGCTTCTGAACGACGCGTTAAATGAATGGCGATTTAAGAATTGAATCAGGAGAAATGAAGCTGCTGGAGGAAGAAGTAGAAAAATCTCCCAAACAAAGTGGGACTCTTTCTAAGTGGGTCTTACTAGGTTGATGTGAACTTCACTGGGTCATAACAGGCAGTCCTGCTGGGATTGCATGCAGCAGTCTGACACTGTGCTGCACTCCTACGCATCTGGTTTGGTAGACTTTGTGCAGCACACACACACACACACACACACACACACACACACACACACACACACACACCGAGTGTTATCCAGGGGTTTGCGGCGTCGGAGTGCGGCGATGACTGCGGCGCCAACTCGTGATAGCACAAATTGCCTCGTGATACTTTGGGTATTTGTTAGAAACCACATGTATCATTTTTCATTGAGCGTCACTGCAATGGAAATGCTACCTGTATGTGCTCTAAAATGAGTTTTTTCCTCCGTCACCCCACCCCCACAGAATGTCACCCACACTCACGACAAACATGCCTCTGCTGAGTGTCAAGCCTTAAGCAGCCAGCTAGCTAGCCAGCCAGCCAGCCAGCCAGTAACAGGCCCAGTCAAACCTCAGCTCCTTGGTAATCCAGTCAACTCGCGGAACATGCGATCATTAGCGGCCCGCCAGAGTCTCCACCAATTACAGCGCGACGAGAGGCCAGTGAGGGGCGTGGGGGGGGGGGGCGGTCGAGTCAGTCTGGCGAGGGAGAGAGAGAGACGGAGCGAGCGAGCGAGCGAGCTTATGGAGCATGACAGTGTTTCCACACAGCAATTACAGCGGCGGAGCTGTATGGTGGCCTGGCACTGCGCCACACTATAAGTACCAACATCGATTGACAGAGAGTGCATGATGAGAGGCGGCCAGGCAGCCATGCTAAGTGAGGGAGGGGTGGCGGCGGCGGGGCGCGGTGGTGGTGGGGGGGCATTTTAAACTCGCTCCGTCGACCCCCTAACGGCGCGCGTGGCGAAATTAAAAGGCCCGCCGCTTTGTTTACGCCGTGTTTTCTCAGATCCCCCGCGAAAACCGAGAGACGGCGCGGAGGAAAAGGGAAAAAAAGAAAAGAAAGAAAAACTACAGAGGGAGAGAGACCAGAGATGAGAAGTGACAGGCCTCCCTCATTCGCAGCCTCCGCCGTCTCCGGTGACGCCCTTAATTATGGCAGTTTGGAGGCGCGGGAGAGGATGAGAAACGCAGGGCGCGAGCAACAGACAGGCGGCGGCGGCGGTGGTAGGAGGAGGAGGAGGAGGGGATAAGACGGAGAGACCGTGGAGGAAAAAAAACTACCTAGATGTGAATCAGGATGAAAAGAAAGACGCTTCAAAGGCGTTTTTTTTTTTTTTTTTTTTTTTTTCACGCTGAACAATGGTTTAGAGATGTGAACAAGAGAGGATAATATTGAATCATTTTTAGCTGATGAATTCTTTACACGGCCTAATGAATCGGTGAGGTTCTGCATTTACGAGTTATGGTTTCAGCTAAAAGACCCGTTTGAATCCAGTGAAGAACGACGCTATGAGAAGCAAAGCAGTGACTAAGAACCATTAATACAGCTAAAAGGGAAAATAACACTATTGTCCTCTGATAGATTGTAAGAACCGCTCTGTGATTCATATCATCAAATGAGAAAACCTTTTCCAAGAAGATGAAATGCAACAAAAAACATCAGCTGTTGTTTTTTTTTTTTTTTTTTCTTGTCTATTCACTGTTTAAAGCGCATCCAACTTGGGAACAAACCCAAAGCGAATCTTTAATTGACTGATCTGGATCCCAAAAAAAGGGGGGAAAAAATGGGTTAAACACTCTCCACCTACATTCGCGCGGCGCGGATCAGAGCGGCTGATACGCCGTCGGGACATGAAAGGATTCCGTGGAAAACAAAACAAAACAAGGACCTCTGATGTTTATCGGCGGCGAAAAACTTAACGGCGTTTACACTTTGGGGGCGGCGGGGCGGCGCTGGGACGCGCGTCAAGCCGGAGCACTTACGGCCAGGAGTATCTGCAGCGAGGAGTGAGCCACCTCGACGAACTGGAAGTCCATCAGGCAGCCCGATATGGAGATGTAGCGGTGGTCCTTGGGCGCCCACGACGGCGGGGGGCTGATGGGCGTCACCCTGCAGCCGGGGCCGTTCTCCATCCACCAGGAGCGATGCATGGACAGGTTGAACGTCAGCACCAGGTCGGAGTCCTGCCGGGCCAAACAAAGAGTTCCCTCATTTTCATGGACAACGTTTCAAAACTTTTCCACGACCTTGCATGGAATTTCCATGGCCGTATACCACAACCTTTAAATAAAGAATTTTCAGACTGAAAGTGTGTTATATTTGGAGATTCTGAAGAAGAAACAGCCACATTTTAGATTGCATTTAGACAGCTCCCCCTCCTTGGCTTGCCAGTGAGCTACGGTGGATACCTGGATACCTTGTCCACTTTCTACGTCATTGATTTATTTGAGGATGCCAGCATTCACCCTAATTACGAAACGCTCTGGCAGGCATCTGGATTGTCCACATCAGGCTTCTTTACAAATATGGTGGTGCAAGATGACAACTAACTGGGAGCAAGACCCTCGCTAAATGAACATTCTTTATATGAGAACCGTTCAAAGGGTAGAAGAACCAAATTACTTTTATTGGACAGCGATTATACACTTTTATTGATGTACTGGGCAGTATATTAGGTTTTTACCAAGATAAAAAAATAATAAATTAAGCCAAATATTACACACTGGACCTTTAAAAGACATGTGAACCCTGGCCAATTACCTTATGGTACTGAACTACATCGGCGGAGCTCGTCGGCTAGACTTATTCTCTTCACGTAGCCGTTGCATTGTTGTAGAAATTGAAAGTTAAAATCAAACTTGGCTACCATGAGGCTAAATCTCAGGGCGGCTTCTCAATAATACTACTACTAATAATAATAATAACAGAAAAAACAGAAAAAAAAGTTCTGGGATAGTGAGCTGCTTCCTTCTTGTGGTAAAAAATAGATCCGTGATTCATGACTTTCCAATCATCTGGGATTAGTTAGATCAGATCTAAACAGAGGGAGGGTTACGGCCAGCACACACACACACACACACACACACACACACACACACACACACACGCACATACACGTGTCCACAAAAGCTGATAATATTGAGAGGAAGCCAGCAGCAAAGCTGGAGGAGGAGGAAAGAGGAAGCCAAAAGCTCTCCAGTTTTATTTCTGTGCTTCTTCGGGCACCGGAGTCTTTGTTACGGGTCTCTATTAGGGAAGAGAGTTTTGTGCGGTGATGTCACGAGAGATGTCACTGACTTGTTAAAATCAAGGCACACTTTAATTGACCTCGTACGACTGCTAGTACTTCCAGATTTGAATTCTGGAGGTTTGGAAGTCACGTCTTAAACACTTGTTATTTTTGTTCCACAAAGACACAAAGAAAAACAGTGAACACCTCACTTAAAATCCAAAGGCCGCTCATAAAGTCCTGACGTGACCTACTTTCTTGTCTCACAGTGAAGGCAGAACCATCACTGGCCCGCCAAATAAAATCAGTGGCTTAACAAGTCATTACTGTCACAGCTAATAGAAGTTCTGGGTTTGCTTCTCAGCAGCATCGAGGAAACGCGAAACCAGCTTCGGTTCCACTTCGTTCCTTCTGAAAAACGACAATAAATCAGCCGAGATCATTTTTAGATAACCCAAATATAAATGATGACGTTCTGCAAGGAGCCGCGTGAATCATCGACCTCGTAGACGCACACGCACGACAACAAACACTAAGTCAATTAACCGCGCACATTCCGCGCTGCGCTTGTTCGCTCATGCGCCGCTGCCATTAGTGCATTAAAAGCTCTTTAATACTCCTGTTTAATGGCACGCTGAAAGCCTAAATGACTCCCGTCTCGCTTGCTAATTTTTCTCTTTGGTTATTTATCACTGGGCGTTATTAGCCGTCTCGCGGGGTTAGCCATGGGAACGTGAAATTTAAGTTCAGGGGGATGGAAGTAAATGCAATCGCTGCACTTTTGTGCATTATCCTTCAACTCCTGTCTACTTGTCGTTTAACGGCTCATCTTTATCAGCGCCATCGTGGACTTGTTGAAGCGCTACTATTGCAAGCTCCTTCAGTTTCTATCTGCGTGGCGTTTGGACCGCCAGACGTCTAATCTGAGCAGAAAAACGCTCCGGTGACTCTGACTTTTAGAGTCGTGGATGTCTGACCTTCTTTGGGGAGCCGCAACAAAATGAGAATCTTACTCAACAATCTTGTCGTGACGACTCAGGAATCAAAGGTTTCTCCGCTGCGGCGCACAGAACCGACCCGGTCAAACTTCAACAATGCTTGTTGAGCGAGATGGCGGCGCCGACGATCACATAATAGCGCAAGATGATTTTCTAGTGAATAACGCTCAGGTAAAGAAATTATTTCTTAATGGGCCTCGTCCTGACACATTAAGTGTTCAATGGCTGGTTCCTAATGCAAATCTCCTCCCTCCTCTTTGAAATATTTTCTGCTCCTAGACCATGAGGTAAAATTAATATTTTGATAAAGGGACCGTTGAATGAGAGGCCCTACTGTTAACGACACCGTTCAATGAAAGAGAAGGAAATCCTGCCTGGTTACGGCCCAGTTAGCTGCTTTGATTCACTGGCTTAACTAAGACTTGCTCATTTCTTTTGGTTGTTAAACGTTTTTAAATGCCTCATATTTCCACATGGTCACATCCATTTTCAGAAGTAATTTTTCCATTAGGGAAAACCCACAAGATGAATTCTAGGAAGCATATTTAGCCCTCTGTTTAAGCTTCTTGCTAACGCTGATGCATTTTTGGAATTCTCGTGTTTTGGAAGACAGCAGATGGAGCACTGCTCTTTATGACATCACAAAGGGCTGATTTCCAGCTCTGCGTGTGTTTTTCACCTTCTCCTGAAAAGGTGGAACCAGCAAAAGAAGCGAAGGATGGACGTTTCTCATTTCTCGAGTGCTCACCGACAGGCTGGACGCGCAAACATCGCTCCGGTGAACATTGCACGACATGGGCCTTTAATGCACTGCGCTCACTACACTACAATGCTTATTTATTCTCACCTCTCCCACTTGCACCCCGCTCTCCACTCTATCACCTCCCCTCCACACCTTCTCTTCCTCCCGTCCCTCCCTCCTCCCTTCCTCCCTCCCTCCATTAATTTATAGTGTTAGCTCTCATTCCTACAATCCTGTGCTCTCTTTCCGACGGCCCCCCCCAAACCCTCCACCACCACCTCCCGCCCCGGCATAATGAGTAAATGCCTCATTAGTGCAAAGCTCTGATTAATGCCATCTCCTCTTGTTGTGCTCTCCCTTTTAATGAGTAAAATCTCTTTAAATTTCCCCCCTCGTTCCTCCCCCTCTGACATCATTCTTTGCCGCTCGGTCTCCCGCCGCCGCTCGCCAGAGCTCCACTTCCACTCCGCCTTCCCCTCGTTCCCTTTAGCTTCTTTGCCATTCCCGCTGCCTTCCCACCCGCCTGCCGCTCCCGCTCCGGAGCGCCGCCGTCCCTGTCAATGCGTCTCTAATGAGCCTCTCCAATAAACACACACAAACACAAAAGTAATTAAAAAAAAAAAAAGAGCCGAATTTGAGGAAAAACGTCGTGGACGGGGGAAGCGGAGGAGGACGCAGGCCTGAGTGTGCGGGAGACACGGGCACAGGCAAGAGGGGTCAGCTGGAGTAACCCACTTGTGGAATGCGGGAGCAAAATGAGTGTTACTTAAATTAAGACACAAAGTCAGTGTGCAAGTGTGTAAATCCGCGCCGCTTTTGAAAAATACATGGCAGTTCTATCTTTCACGCTTCAGGAAGGCAGGCAGGAAGTCAATGATCGGAAAACACAGTGGATCAACAAAATGCAGGTGTACTATAAATACCTGCATTTTGTATGAAACCAGCAGTTTGGTTTGTTATTATCCCTTTTTAACAATCAACCCAATTTTCCACTTCTGGGCAAACACAAGCAGGTGAGAGGTATTTAAAATACATACATGATCACACAAGTTGCTTATTGGAACTCTAGAGATCACCAGAAAAAACTAAACAAAACAAAAAACTAGCCCTCTGTTTACAGTCAGCCATGTGTGGTGACAATGGTTTCCAGTTGACTAGGACCGCGCCTCGTGTTCGTGTTGCTCCATGGAACCACGTCCGCTCTGCTCTTGCTTTCCACTTGACCTTCTTTGCCCTTCACCCTTTCCCTCCCTCTCTCTGTCTCACTTCTCTGTTTTCCTTTGTCTTCCAGTCCCATGAGATAAAAACCAGTGAAGAGAAAAAAAACATTCCCTCACATGCTCTGATGGTTCACAAAGGAGAGAAAGTGGCCTCGCTTGGGGCTAAATAAAAACGGGAGCATAAAAAAAAGGCAATTTGACAAAAATGGTGAGACATGAAAAACTGGAAAACTAACGGAATCTTCTTGTTAACAAAAATAAGTTTTTTTCATTTTCATTTTCATTTTCTGTTTTCAAATTATTTAACTGCCAAACAACAGATAGCTTATTATGATATAAGGGAAAAAAAATTTTCTCGTGGATATGAAACAATGCATTATGATCATCAGAGTAACATTGTCCCCGTTAAAAAAAAAGAAAAAAAGGAAAGAAAAGATTTGCCGGCTCGTCTTGCTGAACACAACTGGACACACAACCCGCCCGCCGCAACTCCCCCTCTGCAAACACAGCCTTTGTTCAGCACCATGGACAGCAGCCGCGCAGCTCCAAAACCTATCAAGGCTTATGTCTACATGCCTCCCGAGACTTTAGGAGTGTCCTGACCCTGGTAGTGGGGCACCAGGCTGATACGTCAGTGGGCCGCGGTCAACTGTGGTCATCTAGGGTAGAATTCACCCACTCCAACCATTTTTTTATGGCACAAAAATGTAAAGAATTTGCTTGGCTTGCTGTTGGCACGAGTTGAAAAGACGGCAAACAGACCAATTACATCTAGAATATGCTTGTCATGCGATCAGTGACTGTCCGGGAAAAATGCAGTGACGATATATATTGTGACTAATGTACAACCGACTCAACCTTTCACTTTATTTAGCTCGCCCTCAGTGTGGAAGCTGTTATCTTCCCTTTACCCCCCACCCACTTCCCGCTCCGTTGTCTTTATATGTCATTCGCCGTGTGTTATTCCTCCCCAGTACCATCCGTCATGGGGAACTCCCCCCCTCCCGACCACCACCACCACCACCACCCCAAACCGCCACACACACATTGTTTGGCTGTAATTTCCCAGGGGTGTTTGATGAGGCCTTAACCCATCATGCCGAAAGCACTTCTCCGCTATCAGATTTGTCGGGGGGGCCGGGGAATTGTTTCATTGCGCGCCATGGGCGGTGGGTAAAAAAAAAAAAAAAAAATTAAGTCCATTCCAGATCTCAACCCTGACCGTAACCACTCCAAACCCATTACCATCTCCGGGCAAATGCCTCAGCATCACCATTTTTGCCCCCCCCTCCCCCGGCCATCCCACTGCTACCATTCCCACCCTTGAAAACTGGAGGGCCAATTATCCTGAGACCACTACCAGACCCCAGGTGTGAGCCAAAAGTGCCTAGAGGAAGAGGGGTGGGGGGCTGTGGGGCTAATTCAGGCCTTCAATGGGTTAATTAGTTCATTTGAAAAACCCACGAGCTACACCTGCCCCGAGATGGAAGTCTAATAAATCAAAGCCTGTCATTTATTCATCTTGTGATAATGGAAAAAAAAAAGGATGTGTATTAATGCGTCTCCAACCGGTGACTTTCAATGTCATGAACACAATGTATCCGGCACACTACAGATGTACTTTAATTCCCGCCGACCGTGTTGTTGCTAATGAGGAGTCGGTGATGTGGAGGCGACGCTGGTCAAAACGCTGCGGCGGCGGCAGGAACCTCGCGGTTTGCTTCCAACTGAAAGTCTTCAGAGTCAATCGCGTGCGTTTACAATTTAAAAAAAAAAAAAGGGGAAAAAAGGGCCCGTCAGCTCCTGCTGCGCGGACTCGGCTATTGACAAGAGTCAATAAAGATTCATTTGAAAGCCCTGCAGCGGGGTTTGTTTACTGGCTACGGCGCTAACAAGGCAGAGGCTTGTGCTGTCATGTGTGGCCGCACCTGCTGAGGACCTGCTAACGGCTCGTTTGCGGTCCTGAATTTACCGCTTTATTTTTTTTTTACCCCAGATAGAAACATCGGCTGCGCTTTTTTTTTTTTCTCTCTTCCTCTCGTCCAATTACCCCTGCCGCAGCCGGCAACGCTTACATCACAATCAAAGCTCGTCCGTACGTTGGAGCAGTTCCGGCCGCAGTTTTTAAAACAATCAAATCCATCGACTGCAGCGTGAAGCTGGAATCTGTTTTATTCAACACGTCCGTGTTTTATTTTTATTCATTCCTACTAGGTCTTGGCATTCGTTCTCTGAAACGGTATGTGCCAATAAATAGTAATAAATTTAGTCTGGCCACTCAAATCGGCTGGCAGGAATGTCTCACCAGACGTGTGTTTGGATTGCAGGGAGGCAACTTGATGCGACCATTCCAGCGACTTGATCCACTGATCAAACACAGTCTGGGCTGAAAACAGCTTAGCAGCTGCATGCGGAGCGTTTAAACCACAACAAACATGGTTCAACCTATTGGAGCCTCTCAGTCATGGACTCCAGACGGGAGAAAACAGAACTGAAGGAACAGTTCCCCCGTAAGTTAAACATCTCCAATTCATTAACACCCTCTTTTTGGATGGAGACGCCCATCCACGTAACCACGCTGAAGTTTCACAGATGTATGAAAAAAAGTCGGAGCGACAGCCGCAGACACCCGAATGGGAAAACACCGCACGTCTCGGCGGCGCTCGTGAGGTGAGTTCCCCTGTCTGGATGACAGTCTGGCATTTCAATTGGACTGCACCGAAACATCACTCGGATATAAAGTTGATACGGAAGGAGGGAAAGAATCTGATGTTTATTTGTTTATTTCAAAACGATGACACAACCGGGACCCGGCGTCTCACATTTGTCTTCACAACTTTGGAGGCAGACTGGCAGCCGAATAGCACCTTTTTCGTGAAAATGTTGCAGAACGTCCCCGACGTCGGGCTTAATTTGTCAAACCTGTTTCTATTAACTATGATTTGAGAGAGACAAAAAAAAAATAAATAATAAAAAACACCTCAGGCCGCTGTCCATACTTTATTGCGAATCGGAGGGACGCAAAATTTGGCTGTTTTTTGGTTAGGTTTTTTTTTTTTGTGGCGAATGCTCCGCGGAACGCCTCCACCTCACCGCGGCTGTCAGAGAACTCGGAGAAGTCTCGCTCCGGTTCCTTTAATCACCGGCGTCACTGGATCTCTGCTGGAGAGCTCGAAGGGAAGAGCAGAGTGATTTATACTCTCGCTGAGATAAGGATCGCGGGTGTGTGTGTGTGGGGGGGTTGTGGGGGGGGGGGTCACGCGGTCAGATGAACAGTCGTACGATATCAAGCACACGAGTTCAGACGGGCGAGTTGTGACGAACGGGCAGCAGCTCCCCAGCAGGAGCCTGCCGTGTGTCGGCCGCAGCCTGGGACTGAGTGTGAACCCGACTCTCTCACTTTTTTTTTTTTTTTAGCACCAACCAACTGCGCATATCTTCTTTTTCCCTCCCTCCCTCCCTCCCTCCTCGGAAAGACGCATCCATTCCATCCCGGTTCGCTTTCATCCCGTTGCATGTCGTCCTCGACTCCTCCGTCCGTCTGAGCCTCCGTCTGGCCCCGCGATGCCTCCATACCCTCAATCTTTCACTCCTCTTTAGTCTCCTCAGCTCCTCTTTTTTTCTCTTTATTTATTGTCAACTTATCCATCGTGCAACCACTCCTCCTCCTCCCCCACTTCCCCCCTCCGGACTGAAATGTGACGCCTGGACGGGTTCGGAATTCAAAAACCGCCGCATGACGGGGACTGTTTGGATTTGGCGAGTGCACACGCTGCTAGTATCCCTTCTCCCCCTTGTGGTAGTTTTCTTTATTGTCCCTCCCACTGGCTGATTGAATAAATCCAGTCCTCGCGGAGCGAAACGGACGCAGAGACATCCCCCGCACACACACCACAACCAAGCCCCTCCCCCTCCCACCTTTGTGTCAAATGACTGACAGCCGAGTGCGCCGCATGTGTGTGCGCACGCATGTGTGCGTCATCCAACACCCAGAGGGCGGCTGCATCTTTTATAAGTCACGGTGGACGACTGACAGTTACCAGTCTCACACACCGTGTGCGCGCGCGTGTGTGTGTGTGCTGGCGACACAGTGACAGCTCTCTACTCTCTCGCCGTGCCGTCTGCTCTCCAAAACGTGTCATGAGAAATCTATTTTTTCGGAGATTCACTCTTTGGCGCTTCAGACCGATCGTTCGCCCGCCGCCAACTCTCGGGGTTCGAACCCGAGGCGCGTGGAGTCATGTGGCCTCCATGTCACCGCAGGGAAGGAAAAGAAAAACAAGAAATAGCCAATCTAGAAAAGACGAGACGTGATGATGGCTAAACTTTTTGTTGTAAAACGTGGGATGGTGCAATTTATCGCTCTGTAAACGACGTTTAATTAAGTCTCTTGATAGAAACGTCTCTGCCGAAGCAAATATGCTGTGTGACGTCTCGTTAGAAGTGAGAGATTAATTTTTGGTGCTAATCAGGAGAAGATTGATATTGATGGGCTTCTAAATGGTGAGCTAGGTTAGCTAGGTCCCACACAGCACCATCTTAGCTGGTTATTAGGTATTCCAGATTGTGAACAGGAAGTTCAATATGGTCCTCTTCTACTACTACCGGTTTCTTTAGAACAAAATGGACACAGACGGCTCTGATGACGGCACATCTTTACTGCTGACGCCTTGTTAAGAAGTGCCGAGAAGAGGCGGGTCAGCTGGGCGCCGGATTACAAAGCGATTGAACCGAGCAGAACTGCCGGGCAGGCCCGGGAGCGTGGGTCGACCTAAAGTTTATTTTGTTAATAACTCCCACCCCGCTGTAAAAGTTCAAAACATGGCTAATGAGGCATCACGCTATGAGTCGCTGCACCGTGGGCGTGGGCTAATGTCAGCGAAACCTTCTCCGCCGGGGTGCCTCACCAAAACGACACTAACGATGTCTCATAGGAGCCGTCGCTTCATCACTCGGGATTATCTGCTCCGCCGACGTCCGTCCATCTGGCGGCCCCAACTTCCCCTGGACTCGGCGCCGAGGCCGAGGGTGAGAAACTCTGACTCGTTATCTTCTGTCCTTTCGCTCTCTCTCTCTGTCACCTGCCTCCCTCGCCCAGATTCCATTTCTCCTCGTCCAGGCGAAATGTCAATGCGGGCGCGCGGAAAGTTTAATAACCTTCAGCTCCTCGCCCACTGACTTTCTTTTAATTATGACGCGGAGAACATTTGAGCCCGGTGTTGAACAGTCTGCATGGGAGAATTTGCATGCCGGGACTGACACAACTCTAAAGAAATGTGTTTGAAAGGCATTAAAAAGTCGTTAGACTCTCGCCAACCTTCAGTCTTCACGTCGCACCCAGACTCCAGTGCAGCAGCTTCTTACAATGAGAACAGCGGACTTAGCCCTCTGTTTACGGCGACGACGGGTTTTAGCTTCCTGATCATTCTTTTGTTGGCTAGTCCTCGTGTTTAGGAGGAGGTAAACACCTGGCTGAGAGAATAGAGAATAGCAGTGCCCTTTGTGACATCATTGAGGCCTACTTTCTACCGCTAGGACATAAGTGAAAGTTGGGTGTTTCTCGTTTTTGGGGAAAATTCCTTAACATTCCAGCAGCACAGATGATTGATTATAAGAAATCATAGAGCAATCATTAACATTTTTTAAAGTAGGGGACCGTTAAACATGTTTGTTGTCTCTGCTTGCAAAATCTTCTTGTTTTTTAAAACAACGTCCGAGTTTTTGCAAAGTCAGTTTTTATTTCAAACTCAAAAGTGACTTTTGTTCAAAAGGCGTGAGCCAGTGATAAGGCTGCATAAATCAAAAGGAGGCTGTCCAAGCACATCTTCTCGCACAAACAGAGATGCTGCAACGTCGGTAATGAAGAAAAATGGAGTCTGTCAAAATCACTTACTTACAATGACCCAAAAATAACTGGGCTGAGTGTATAAAGTAATGCATTAAATTGGCACTCATTCTGAGGGCCAATACGTGAGGCTGCACTGTGAAACGCTATTGACCATAAATAGAAGCAATTTCTCATAGAGGGGGCACATTTCCTCCGGTCTCAATATTGGAGATGTAGAGGAGGGCAGAGAGATGGAATGAAATTGAAGGGAGAGAAGGGGAAATAAAGCGAGATGGAAAGCGAGCAGGAGACAAATTTCGCCGGGAACGTCATAAAAAAGCGAGCAGCGAGGGAAGAGCGAATCATGCGGAGGTGAAGCGGAGGAAGAGGAGGAGAGGGAAAGACGGCGGCGTCGGAAGAGCAACGCCGCTAAACTCGTTAACGCGTCGTTCGCCAGGCTGCAATGTTTTCACGCTGCGTGACGCTCCACGAGATGAGACTTTTCGCCCCGACGGGCCAATCAAGCGGCGGAGACCTTGTCATGTGGCTACCACAAGGAACCGGCAAAGGAATGAAGAGAAGATCTCAGGAATCACTGTCAATTAAGCAAGGAGGAACCAAGACAAAATCCTAGCAGTTTATTCTGCAAACCCGTGTTTGCCAAACATTTTGTAGATGAACTGTTTTTTTTCTATCTATCAAACAATTTTCTACTATTCTGCAAAATATTCATTAAAAATGTGCATTAACAGGCTTTTTGGACACTTAGTAATACATGTTTTTTCCCCATTGTAGGCAAACAATCAATAACATAACCTCTTGTATGCAAGTTTGAATGCAACATGTAGGGTCTCTGCTGAGGTAGGAACAGGGTTTTTGGCCCCCGGATGACAGGCCCAAGTGGTGGCAGTTAGCATTTTGGGTTGGGTTAGGAACACAACAGATGAAGTGGACAGCTGCGATCCCTATTTAGGTGATCAAGCCCTCTTGGTACGAGGTGTCTGGGCCAATCCCGACTCCGCCGCCGTGCTGCCAGGACACCGCGTCACTGCATTACACTTTGGCACGGCGGAAAGTCTTGTCGGAGGTTCTTTGTTCTTATCACCAACCTGAAGCCCTCCGTGTTTTACAGCGCGAGGGTGACTCCCGTCGTAATAACAGCCCCCTGGGGTCAGTAAATAACGCCGTGCCGGGTGATGCCTCCGTTTCCTAAAACAGCAGCTGGTGAATTTCCGGTAAGTGGGTCAAGGCTGACGCGCCCTTGAGTCGGGGGCTGCGCGCGAAACTGTTGCGGCCATAAAATGCAAGCTGCTCGGCATCTGTTCCGCGGGCGAGCTTTACCCTCCGATTGGACGGCAGGTAATTGATAACGGTAAATTCCCGGTAATTAAGGGGCTGCTTTGAACCTCGTTAGACGTCGCACAGGAACAACAACCGACGGCCGTAGAAAGACGCACATTAGATCCTGAGTTGCTCTCTGTTTTCCGTTCACACCGCGCGGCTATTTAGCTTAACGAGCTCATAGCGTCGAGACGCGTCGAGCGTGTGTGGCTCCGGTAGGAAGATATGTGGTGGAAAAGCTGCTTTTTCCCCACATTTTTTGTTTCTCTTTGAAATGACACACCATCGAGCCTAATCAGCCGTAATCAACCCTCCGCATTATCTGATTTCACCATTTCGCTGGGGCACTAATTGCGCCTAATTAGCTGCCCAAGTTATAATCACTATTGAAATTCAACAAATTCCCGAGTCCAAACCTTTGTGACGCTCTTTTCGCAGCTCTCATAAGACCGCGTCCGGGACGGCTGCTGTTTACAAGCCTGAGGTGACTTCCTGTTTTTGTGTGACTAAACCCCGCCCACACCGGTCGCCGCTGATTTGCCCTGTCATAATCTGGCTGACTGAAGAGGGGGGGGGGGAAACGAATCAGACGGGACGTTTTCAAGATGGATCCGTCCGCTTGTCTTCATGTTTTATAAATTTGGAACGACGTGCAATTCCGTCTGTGCTGTCAGTGTGTGTTACTTCCCCTCCTTCACTTTCTCTCTTCCCAGTCTGACGCCGCCAAACCAGGAGACGGTTTCTGACAGGGTCCTGGCCCCAGTGGTCATCGCGGATGAATTTTACACAAAAGCTACGATGAAAATGAAGCGATTCCCTCGTGCCAGAGGTGACAGGAAGAAAGCTGATTCCAGCAACTTTGCTCTCAAAGTGAAGAGATGATTACTCAGCAGTGCAGAGGGCCGGGCGGTCTGGGGAACAGATCCCTCAGCGATGGTGTCACTACTTTCATTTTGGAAGTTATGTCGAGTTCAGATGCTGGCTGAAAGTGGCTCAATAGTGTATAACAATCTCCAAGTCTCCAGTAAATTAGTGACTGACACTGGAAAAATAGGTGCGTTTCTCTAAATAAAAGGCAACAGAAGATGTACAGACACATTTGCGGAATTAGGAAAAAAAATTGTTTTCTTACCCTGGACAGATCTCCAACCTCCAGGTAAAAACAGATGATAAAAACATTCCAGGTCATCCACATGACCAGCCAGGCTGCGTACTGCACAGAGAAAGAAGAGGAATGTAAATAATCAATTAAAAAAATAAAAATCCTATTTGTGTCTTGCAAGTGTTCCTACTTGTAACCGACTTGTATATCCCCAGAAATGAGAAAAGTCCATCCTTTTCCCCTTTGCTGTGGCAATCAGCCCTTTGTGATGTCATAAATGGAACTGATCCAGTGTTTCTACTGCCGGCTGTTGTAAACAGAGGGCTGAATGAGCTGTTTTCTGGAGGGTTGGATAGTAAAACCTACATAATATTGAAATTCAAACCAGATTGAATTGAATCAGATTCAAGCTAGCTGTGTTTGTGTGTGTGTGTGTGTGTGTGTGTGTGTGGGTGGTGTTTCACCTCAAGCCAAAATAGGCTGAGACTAAACTGAAGTTTCACATTTTGTTTTCTTATCGTGTGTGCCTGCATACGTGCAGGTCGTCGCCGAGGTCAACGCAGTTTGCATGTTGTGCAGGAGGAGCGCAGAGCTCGCAGCTGTTGTGAGAACTTAATGCAGCCGTCTCAGGCAGAAACGATATTTTTCATGAAATCTCCTGCAGTCAGAAAGAAGCTCTTTAAATTTTATTGGACTTGTTATCCTCCAACTCGATGCCACGCGTCTATACACCATGTTAGGCGTGTTAGTGAAGCAAAGTTATGTAACATTTGGATGAACCAGCAGCCATCTCCTCCCCACCACAAAGGGGAATACGAAATAATGATTTTTTTTACATTTGAATATAACAAAGAGCAACATCAGAGAAAGACTAAGATCTGTGTGGAGAAGAGTTCAATATTCACTGCAGTGATCAATAAATGAACACTGACTTTTTAAATAGGATTTCTTGATCAATGTGACTTTTTTTCTGTTTTCGCGCTTGCGAGAGAGAGAGAGAAAGAGAGAGAGAGGGGAAGAAATAAAGGAGTGTCAGAGAGTGTGAAACTCACCCCGGTGACGTATCTCGGCCTGAACTGGATGGTGCCAAACAGGCCGAGGATGACGACGATGATGTGGACGAAGTTGGTCAGGATGGGAGCCCACTGGTAGCCCAGGAAGTCGATCACCTGCCGCTCCAGCACGCTGACCTGGTGGAGGACAGAAGAAGCAGAAGATGAAACTTTTCCTCAACATGAAACCATAAGATCTGAAAGGAGATCTATTAAAACTCCAGCGCTCGCTGTCGGCTCTGCTGTAAAACTCTCCTTCTTTTTTCTTTTTTTAAAGACTTTCTTAAACTTCACCCCAATTATAACTTGAATTTGTATGTATGGAGGCTTGACGAAAAGAAGATCCAGAGGCTAATCAAAGATGCAGTTACAATCAGCGCTGCCACCGTGATAAAGTCAACTTGTCGCTGTTATCTTTGCATTAGTCAAGGCTCCCAGGGCTGTCTGTGTGTGTGTGTGTGCGCGCGCGTGTGTGTGTGTGTGAATGCGTGCGTGCGTAGGCTTAATATCATTCTGCCCCCACACTGAGCCATTTGATGAAGTCAGTCCAGCGTGCAATATGGCACTGCTAAATATATAACCACACACGCGGTAAGTAGATAGACAGATTTCATTAGCGGGTTGTTTTGCTTTGTTTTTTTTTTTGTTGTTTTTTTCCGAGCGAGGAGGACGAGGAGATTGCGGGGAAAACCACGCGGAGAGACTCGCCGGGCACATCTGAGCTGCATCGCAAACTATGTGCCAGTTTATTCCAGTGGGAGTATTTAATGCCATCAAGTCGCAAAAAACGGAGATTGGATTGGATTGGAGAATGGAGAAGTGTCATTATAGATAGATAGAGACATAGAGAGATGGATGGATAGATAGATAAATGCATGGATGGATGAATGGATAGATGGATGGATATAGATGGATGGATGATGCATGGATGGATGGATGGATGGATGGATGGATAGATGGATGGATGGATGGATGGATAGATAGAGAGATAGACAGATGGATGATAGATACATATGATAGATTCATAGATAGATGATCGATGGATGATAGATTGATAGATACAGTAGATGATAGATAGACGGATGATAGATGGATGGATGGATGGATGGATAGAGAGAAGGATAGATAGACAATGCACACAACCATGCACTAGATAGACACGTGACATGAATTCTGTATGAGTCTGTGTGTGACACTCCAACATATGTGCAAGCGCCCATGTGCTGTGTGTGTTTGTGTGTGTGTTTGCGTGTCAGGGGCAGGTCTGCTGTGTTTGCACTTGACAGCACCTGCTGTCCTTGGACACATTGGGCTCAGCTGGCGTCACAATGTGTGAGTGTGTCTCTGCTGCTGCCATGTGTGCACTGTGTGAAAAACGTGCATGCGTGTGTGTGTGTGAAGGAGAGAGAGAGAGAGAGAGAGAGAGAGAGAGAGGGAGAGATCTTTCTTCCCCTCGCCCTCGCTGGACAGGCTCCGGCCGTCCCTCTCTTTTCTTGTCGCATCGGCCGCATCGAAGCCTGTAAACATTTATATTCGCATCGCTAATTGCCGACCGCCGCGCATAAACAGTTTTTTTTTTTTTTTTTGCATGCGTACGCATAAAGGCACACGGGCCATTATGGGGCCGCCAGAGGCCTCCTCGCCCATTACAGAGGGCCTCTGGGGGGACCCCCTCTTTTATCACCGGCGGTCCCGAGCAGCCCTTGCACAGCTGGGACGCGCCCGGGCGTCCCACCCCCTTCGAAAAAAGAAGACGGCAAATCACACGCAAACAAAAAGTGCAGCGGGAGAATGTGACAGGACGGATAAAGAAGTAGTTTCAGCTCTGGAGGCAACAGCAGTATTGATTTCTCACGGTTATTAAAACACACATCCTTAAGGATCATTCAGGGGAAAAAATAACCCCCGTTTCTCCCCCGCCTTCCTCTTCCTTACGACTGCTTATTGTTCCAAGTCGCTTTATTACGGAGGCCCATAAATTCAAGCCGGGTACCATCTGCTCGTCCGCGCCACACTCGACTTCTGATTGAGAGGTTCTCATTCCGTGGCTCCGGGTGCCAAAAAAAAACAACCCAGGAACTATAGGCACCGCGGCACATCCCTCCTTGTAATCTAGAGCTCCCAAAAGAGCCGCCAGTAGTGTTTCCAGCAGGATTGATTCGTTTTGATCATGAGCTGCATCTTTAAACACACCGCGTCACTTCTTCCCTCTGCCGCAGATCGAACCTCCGCTTGGGTTGACGAGATTCTTCAAATGTTCTGAAGTTTTACGCCGCCATGTTTTTTGTGTTTTTTTTCCTTCTTCATAAATTCCAGAGAAGTGAAGGTCTCTTCTTGGCATGGCGATAGATGGCCAGCCGACAATCTATCACAGGAAGCAATAACGCCAGCCTCTCAGTTAATCGCTCCTTCAAAATCTCACTCGTGATGGCTGAGCTTTTAACGCTATTGGACGGAGAAATGGTTCTAAAAAAAAACCCAACAAAAAACAACGAGGCAGTCAGCTGTAACCATGTTTAATCTGGGTATTTGTTGTGTATGCAGTTGTATGTCTATGGCCGTTGCATGCATTATGTGCAAATGTTTATGGCCGATACGTGTGCAAGAATGTAAATATAGTTATTTTGTGTGTTGTTGGATTATATGGTTGTACTATTTATGTCAATTGTTTGTATTGTTTTGGGGACTACGGATGAAAATTAGCAGCAGTGCTAAGTCTGGCGTATTTACAGTGAGAACTCATGTACTCAGTGTTCATTAATATGTACTGTCTCATCTAAATAAACTCATAAATATAAATATAAGATTCAAGGTAGATAAATACACTTAATGTTTGCTAGAATAAAAAATGAATTCAAGGAGCAAAAGGTTTTCTTGGGTTGCTTGTCCGGCTCGCTGGCAAATGTAAATTTTTTCTGTTATTCCAGCTTCCTTTTGCGAGTATCACACAAAAAAACAACTCCGATGGGATGCGGGAAGGACGTCAGACACGTCTTTTAAGGACACGACCGGGGAGACACACCAGCTGCTCGCAGCTGCTGATGAAATCATCCTCAGGGACGTGACGGACCGGGGAACGGGCTTTGATGCTGCGGAGAGACGCGTTGACTCCACTTCCTTCCCAAACAGCAACACGTGCTAGTTGAGGGATGTATTTTTCTGTTACGTCCGGCCTGATTATAATGATCGCGACAACGACGACCACAAGGGGTGCGTTCAGCGAGGCGGAAGGAAACGAAAGGAGGAGGCCTCCGGGGGGTTAGTTGTCGCAAGTGAACCCATCGAACACATCCTCTGAGGAGAGGAGGACCCGCCCACGTTGCAGGCAAAAGGTCATGGGGGTAATCAAAGAAGCTCAGAGGTGGCACGGCGCCCGGCGCGAAGGGGAGGGAGGGAAGAACACGGAGAAGCCGAAGGGATTTGAGAATTGTGTCCTTAGTGAGTCGCCTCCTTGGTGTCACTGGAGGAGGACGTGGGGGGCAAAAATGGCTCCCAATCTCATAAAGACTGGAAAACAGTGCTTTTCTATTTATTTATATATCAAATAATATTCTATTAGTGCACTTCTGTGTTCATAATGTGAACAGACGTAGCCCAATAAGCTGATTTCAGGCTTGTTGAGATCATCAGCACCAGCCGGCGGACGGCACCCTCATCCATTTACCAGTCAGTCCCCCCTCTAAACCCGCAGCCAGCCGAGCGTTGGGAAGAATGAGATCACAGATTGGATTGGCCTCAGGTTTTCGCCCACAAGGACGTAAATGGAAAAGCCAATAATATGATTACGTTTATAAGTATCGAAAGAAGCAAAAGTTGCTCCACCTGTTTTCAACATTATTCAACCTCAGACTGAGCAGATATTGGACACGCTCACGATGCTTGCCTTGCTAACATATCTATTGTACATTGATATGTATTGTGCTCAGGAAACGGCTGAATTTGAAGGTCCCACATTGTGGAAAAAGCAGACTTTCTCACAATAATATAGGAACAGGAATGAGAAAAGTCTTGTTCCACGTTCCACTTTTCAGATTTTGTGTGCTAAAACACTATTTGTGATGTCACAAAGGGTACTGACAGCACTCCCAGGTCTTCCCGAGCTAGGTCTTGGCTCAGCGCTCTTGCGACCCCATTGTTTTCGTTTCATTCCGAACACGTTGAAGGTCAGACAACGCATCAAGCAGGAAGCTAAAGCCTAGCATTTAGGCAGGAGGCCGCAAACAGAGGGCTAAACGTGCTGTTTTCATAATTTCGGATGGCAAAATGGAAGAAAATCCACCACGTGTCATTTTATTGGCATTTGCATTCTAAGCAGAGCTCGCAGACCTCGGGAAGCTATTTGTCCTCCTCAAAAGGAGCGAAACCAGGAGCGAGAATCCATTATTTTTCTCGGACATGCAGACGGCGGCGGCCATGTGACCGGCGTGCGGCACCGCGGGGTGGAAGGGAAGCGTCTTTTCATCTTCAAGAGAGGAGGAAGAATGGGAGATAGAGGGTAAAAGGGCCGAGGGGACAGAGAGGACGAGATGAGATGGGGTGGGAGAGGGAGAGGGGTAGAGGGTCCGGCGAGATGAAGAGAGGTGATGAAGATCCGACACTTCCTGAAAGAAGGAAAGAATGAAATAAAGAAAGAGGGACGAGACGGCGGGGCGAGCAGAGAGACGCGTCCCCCTCCGACTCTGACCGCCTTTTCTTTCTCTGCCGTCTTCTCATTTCACCTCCTCTTTCATCTCGCCCTCCTCCTCCTCTTCTTCCTCTGCCTCCGTCCCTCCTCTCCTGCATATTTAATACGCGTTCATCTGTTTCCAGATCAGTCGTGTCATAGAACAACAAATTACCTCATCCGCCTCCACTCTGCGCTCACCCCACCTCTCTCTCTCTCTCTTTCTCTCCTCCGTCACTGCACCTTCTTCTCCAGCTGCCCCCTTCCTCCTCCTCTATGCCGTCAGCCTATTATCTCCTCCCCTTCCTCTCCTCTTCATCCACTCCCCCCTCGGTTCCTGCCGTACTCGGGCTGAGACTTTTTATTCCCCCTCGCCGCTCAGTTTCTTTGTGACCTTTTCAGAAAAAAAAAGAAGAAGAAAACTGCTGATCAAATCCCGCCGCTCATCCCGCTACGGACGGGAAAGGGGAAGAAAAGACGGAGGCGCGAGGGAAGGAAGATTAGGTCGGATGAAGGCGGAAGTGGCGGGAAAAAGAAAAACTCATGAGAGCGTCCGGTGAACACTTGGGGAGAAAAATGATAACCACCCAACCACACACTCGAAAGTGAGGGGATCTTTTTTTAACCCCACCACCACCTCCACCATCCCACCAGTCGTATTCCTCGTAAAACTTTACTCTCCTAATAAAACTCTGGCGCAATCACGGTTTACTGGTAACTTAATTAAGGCCGCCCGCCTGCGCCGAACCCCGCTGTGTACAGCAAAAAGCAATCTCCCATCGATTCGCTTCGCCCGACGATCAATTCATCTCCATTGCAGGCTATTAGGGACCATTTGTGGCCACTTAGAGCTCTGAGAGAGGAGCACCGGCGAGGGGGGGGGGGATGGGGGATGGGGGATGGGGGAGAGCGCCGGGAAAAAAAAAGAAATCAAAATAATATGTATATAAAAAAAGAGGAGCAGGAGGAAAGAACGAAAGAGATGGAGAACACCGGCGGAGAAGTAAAATGAAGTCTGTCGGAGACGGATCCAATTTCCCCTCTCATTGTCAGTCACAAGTCCGATACCCGCGGTGACGTCCGTCCCCGAGTCCCAGAGCTATTGACAGACACCACCAGAGACTCGAACACGACGGCCATTAGGCCCGAGTAAAGGCAATTGTTGGAAAAGTGCTCACACAGGAGATGCGGTGATTTTGAATAGTCTTACGGCATCAGAGGTTTGCGTTTCATTCCGACTTCCTTCCCTTTTTCGCCACCCTTAAAAAGCTTTGGGAGTATTTGGCCAGAATCACACCAGTGACTTACATCCATATTAACCAATGAACTTGATCATCTCTACCGGTAGGGGACAATGAAGACCGTATTTTGGACTAAAACAACTTGAAACACACATACAACATTCTAATCGCACATAATGAAACATGATGTGTCTTTTTGTCCAGTATGAGTCTTTTGTCCTTTGTAAAAAAAAATGTAAAAGAAATTCACAACAAAGCCTGTGCTGTTGACTTGCGTAGTTACAGGTTGGTTATTACCCTACAGTGAGATCTATCGGCACGCCATTATTTTTACACTCAATCATAAACTCCCAAGCAAAAAAAAAAAAAAAAAAAAAACATTGGGAAAAAGTATGCTCACGCACTTTATCGCTCCCTGTTTGTATAATGAGCACAAGATCAATCTGTTCCGCGCGCTCCTCGGCTGTCACGAAGCGGCTTTTTATATACGTTTGGCAGCGAGGCGGCTGTCGACAGACGGGGAGGGAGGGCGCAGATCGCGTTAGCCGTGCGGTCGACACCCCCGGAACTACCCCGACGTGTCACGTGGAACGAGCGCGATAGATGGAGGTGACGGCACACTAATGAAAGCCGAGCTTGCGAAGAAGCGCTCGCAGGCTGTCATTACGGTCACCCACATCCATCGCCGCCCGCCGCCACCGCCGCCACCTTACGACCGTGATGAGCCAGCGCCAACCCCCCCGAGGGCGCGATCCACTCCCGCTCTTCTTGTCTAATTTGGGATGTTAAGCTACGGCACCTGAACAAATCTTTGATGCGATTTTTAGCTAGCGCGGAGCGCCCGACTCGCTCGAGTAAAATGTCAACGGGAAGAAAGACGAGCTGACCGAATGTCGAACTTTTTTAGCCAACCGCCCGACCAAAGGTGCCTCGTGGGGAATTTGCTTTTTCCTGCTCACATCAGCGTCTTTCTCGTTCCTCCACCTTTACTGTTGATTTTACTCCCGGCGTGAAATGTCACTGAGAAAGACCTTCAGCGCAACAATACCTTTCAGGGCCGCACATTCACTTAAAGTGACTATCAGAGCACCGTGGCAGAGATGGTAGGCCACGTAATTTCCCCTATTAACTTAATGGGCTGTGTCGTGTTTGGATCATTGATTTAAGATAGGTTTACTTTGTACGGAAGCCACCTCCTATACACTGACGGTGTTTGCCTTCTTGCTATGGTTCATTGGCAAAAAAGCCATTAAATAACTTATTGGATGAGGGTTTTTCAGTAGTTTCCAAACAGCGTTGGCTTTGTAAGGTCATTTGAAAAGCATGCGAGTTGCAAGTGCGCTTCATCTAAGGGTAATAAAACCTGAGCTGTAACCAAAAGGGCTTATGTTGTACACATTATTATTATTATTATTATTATTATTATTATTATTATTATTACTATTATCATTATTATTATTATTATATATTTTAGATCTTTACTTCTCGCTGCAGGCTCAAGTGGAGCAGCCTCGCTTTATTTAAAGCTCTCCACACGTTTAGCCCTCTGTTTACGGTCTTCCTGCTAAAACTGACTGTTAGAAATGGAAAAAAAAAGCCAAGGCAGAACATCTCAGAAGGGTGAACCATTGGTGTCAGTGGAGGTATGATGGATGTTTCTCATCCGTGGGGAGTTCACTGACAGGCTGGTGGCTCATATTAGAAAAAAAGAGAAAAGAATATTGCATAACGTTTGTGTGGTGGGACTTTAATTGTGCCAATATTTCCTCGTATATTTGTCTTGGAATAGCTCTCTCCTCTAGATCCGTGTCACACCTCCCTGTGAATTAACGAGTACGATTAATATTCTTATGGAACGCTTCTCTATGTAAACTTGGCATTTAAATGTCAAAAACTGGAGCTAATCAGTCTGCTATTTCGACAGATCTCCCCTCTACGCCTGCGACCGTCCTCTGTCTCTGTCAATTCCTGTTTCTTCTTCGTTTTTTTTTGTTTTTTTTTTGGAGGGCTTTTCTTTTGTTTGTTTGCTTCCAATCAGCTGCACACTGCTTTCACTCCCTACAGCCTGGGAAAAAAAAAGGACAACAAAGGCGGCTCGACAGTGGCTTTCTCCAAATGCAAATGGTGGACGTGCCATTCGAAGACTTATTTTCCCATCCGTCATTCTTCTTCAGGTGGACAAAGGCAAACTTTTAACCACCTGATACATTATTTACATATTATAGATACATTTATACAGGTTGACTTGCGATTGGCACATCAGTAATTGTGTGCTTGGAGTCAGCATCCTAATTTTGATGACTTGCACGTTCTGCCGAACTGTCGTATTTTAAATATAATCAGCAGCCGGCTGCGAGTTCGAAAGCCGTCTGAATTTGACGGGAAATGCTCACTGTGAAATCGTCGATGCGGGCTTGTGTGTAAATGTGATGTTTACACTGTCGCCAATTAGCATTACAACGCGTGTCGGCTTCCTTTGCACCTGAGCCGTCAACTGCCGAACGTCTGCAGTCGACGACGTGGGAGTTTGTGTCACTGCAGACGCAGATGCAAATCAAATCACGGGAGCTTTTTCTCAAATAGAAAATCCAAAAATACAGGCTGAAGAGTGGAGTTGCAACTAGACTATTAATCAGATAATATGAGCTATACAGCAGTAGTATAAGACTAGAATACTGTGTGTGTGTGTGTTGGGGTTCGCTCTGCGATGATTTAGCTGCTCTCCCACTTGATCAAAATGCATCTAATTTGCACTTCCTGTTCCTTGTCTGTCTTTTTTCTTTAATTGTTTACTTGATATCAAGCCTTAAATCAAGTTAACTTCAGTGCACTTTTATAAAATAAAAAAATAATTTCTCAGGGTTTTTTTTTTTGTTAAACTGTCTCTCTTGTCATGCTGCCTGACTGGTCGAAGAATCCACAGATTCACTCTCAAGGCCAAATGAAAAACGCTCTCCTTCGGGGCTCAATGGCTAGAAGCCCCAAATTTGGCGTGGCTGTGTCTTGAGGGATCCCGATGAACCTGCAAGTGGCCCCATGTCTCCAGGACAAAGTTGACTTTTTGTGCTCCCATCTCCTCACAAAGTGCAGAGAATAGCAGCGCTTTCAGGGGTCTTGTTTTGATGAAATTGACCACATCAACAACATCAGTCATGCGACAACATCACATTTTCTACCTGCCACACGGGATGACGTTGAGCGTTGCATGTGCTAATATGGCGCCAGTCGCGGCGCACTGATGCAAAGGTCTTTGATTAACATTCTATCAGCGCTGGAAAACTGTTCATTGTCCTCTGGCTTTTTCCCTCTCGGCTCGCGCATTACAAAGAAAATAGAGCGGACGCCGAAACGATGGCTGCGCGGCACCCCGCTTCAAGTCTGGCGTGAACGACACCATCGTTCCGCAGCTACTCGCAGAACGATTCTACAGCCAAAAGTGGCCAACAACAAAGACCACTGGCCACTGCCAGACTCCTGAATTCTTCTTTTCGTCCCTGGCAAATATTTGTCCATCCTGTGCACCTGAGCAGCGTTTTTCTTAGCTACAACCTACTGAACACTTTTTGTTCAGGGGGGCGGGGGTGCAGAGTAGCCTGATGCTAAAACACAAAGCGTTTTTGGCCCGTCACTTCAATCTGCTTCTTCCCTGTCAGATATGGCCAAAACTGGGGGGAGGTCTGACGCTATCGGGCTGAAGCAGGATGAGTGAAAGGCTGCGATTGGTGTCGATACGTTCTTATCTGACGCCGAAGTCAACCGACGTTTGACGAGGTGACGGGTGGAGAGACAACTAGGCGCTCGACGTGGTAACTGGCCTGCCTTTAGATTTCGTTTTGTCCATCTGCTACATTATTCAGAACTCGGTGATGGATGTCAGAGGTGAGATCTCGCCGAGCCCACCAGAACACGCGGCGGGCCGTGTGAAGCCACTTCTAATCGGTTTCTCGACTCCCTTTAATGGTTCGGGCCTCCTGTGCCTTTATTTTTAAGCCTCTTTATCTCCTAAACCCCTGCGAGTGCTTCGCACGTTCTCTTACTTTCTTTTTTTCTCCTCTTCTTTCCTTAATCAAAACCCCTCCCACACCGCGGCTCTTCGCTTTATTTGCTTTCCGCCCTCCTTTTGTCTCCCTCCGCAACCTTGTTGTCGTTCCTCGGCGTGCCACCATTTATCTCCCGCCGGAGTCTTTTCTATCAGTTCCCCCCCCACAACACCCAACCTCGCCTTTTTTCCGTCTTGCCTCCATTTCCATTAACTCCCTGTCCTTACTTACCTCGGCCACGGGCGTAAACGCTGAGCCACTTTGTAAATGAATTATCAGCCCACCAATGGTTTTTCCGTTGCTCCGCTCTTATATCTTAATGGCTGATCAATGAGAGCGGCGCTTCTATGAGGATTGCAATTTGTGTGTATTCAGGTGTGTGTGTGTGTGTGTGTGTGTGTGTGTGTGTGTGTGTGTGTGTGGATGAGTGCGTAGTTGTGGGATATGTAGAGTGGAAATGACACCAGACAGACCCACAGATGGATGCCCAGCAGGCTACAAAAAATTGGGTTTGTGTTAAAAAAAACAACACACATTTTAAGATGCTGGCGCCACACACACACACACACACACACACACACACACACACACACACAGTGCTCGTTTCCCCCCTCTCCTTGAATAACCTCACGAGAGATGAATGAAGTCAACCACATCATTGGTTGTTGCGCTGTGTGTATGTGTGTTTATACTGGTAAGGACGAGAGGGGAATGCAAGCGAGTGCATGTGAGTGTGTGTGTGTGTGTGTGTGTGTGTGTGTGTGTGTGTGCATGCGCGGCTGTGTTTTGCCACAATTGTGGATTTAAAAGGTAATAAATCACGCACATGAAAAAAGATATTTGGAGTGAATTTGGCCCGGCAGAGTTTCCACTACCAGGTGTTGCTGTGCGCTGATTGTGCGTCCAGCCAGGGGTCAATCGGCTCCCGATTTGAAAAAAAAACAACAACAAAACGTACAAGCATATGCGCTAGATGATAAACATAATCACACTTTTATGGCCACTTACTGAAGAATTTTCAGCAAAAAAGAAATAAATTCTGGCCAAACTTTTGCCACCTTATTTAAATGAGCCTCACGCTGTTCTCGCCGCCCGGAGTGTCCACAGGGGGCCGGCCGGCGGACGCTTTAATTTCCTCCCGCACGCTGTTAGGAGGCACTAAAACGTGGGCACGTTTCCACGATGCTACTCCAGGCGCTCTGACTGTGGGCCCTCGGGTCGCCGATTGCGTGGTTATCGTCAGCGGAGAACATTCAGCCGGTGCAAGTGGACATAAAGGCTTGCATGTGCTGTGTTTTTTTTTTTTCTTTTTTTTGCAGTGCATAAACACCCACGAGCAGATGACAATTAGGCAAATGTGATGGAAATACGGGGGGAGCCTCCCTGCAGCGCTGAAAGGAGAGAGCGTTTTAAGCTGCCCAGGCCTGGTCTCCGTTTTCCTGGAACACGGCCGGAACATCGGATTAGAGTCGTGTCTTGCGAATCATTAATTTATTAGCGATTTGTCTCACGGCATCAAAGGAGCGGACGCTTATATTTAGACGGCTGCGGGCAAGCAGACAGCGATAATCACGAGACAGTTACCTTGAGCCCTCAGACTGATTATTTTGGACAGGAAATTAAATTTGTGTGTGCGTTTGAAGAAAAAAAAAAGAACTCCTGGTTATTTTATCATCATAACACTTCAGAGACTTCTATTTTTGGTCCCAAACAAATACATAAAACAAATGGAACAACATGGGACTCTTTAGTTTCACAGCAGAATAAATATGATCTGAGGAGGAAATAAACAAAACTGATTTAATATTGTTCCCTAGTTTTAAGAGCTTTAGTTTGTTATCCCCAAGCCCCAGAGGAGCAGCATGACACATTTAATTATAACCGAAACGCATGACATCTCCAGAAGAACTGCATGATTAGCCCGATGATTACAGCATCCCATAAAAAAAGTAAGCGTCAACTAGCTTTTTGACAATATGGGCACAAGATGCTGTCAGAAGGGGGAATACACATCTTAGTGGGAGCGGTGCCTGAGCCCTTTGTGACATCACAAAGTGGTTACTTTCCAGAAATGTGCGCTGTGGCTCAGGCTTTTGACCCAACAGTAGGCAATCAGTATATCGCCTAAAAACATGGGACAATCAGTTCCTTGAAACAACCACACGTTCAGGTCAAGTGGAAAAAAACGGGACTTCCTTGTTTTTGAGCCATTTCAAACTGGTCTGCTGTTCGGTGCCGACCCGGTAATTGATGTCATTGGCATTTTACTGATCACCGCAGCGGCGGCGACGGCTAACTGCAGGGTTTACTCTATTAATAATCATAAACAAGATTGGATCACTAATGTGCCGCGGCGCTCGGCAACAGAGCAGGATGTTCATTAAATGAATATGTCACCGAGACTAAACGGTCCGAGTATGGAACATGGATTTGAGACTTACAATAAGCTCGCGGGACATTAATGGCAACGTGCCGGCCAGCAGGCCATTTGTTTAGGATAGGATTTCCCCGTCGGTGACAAATTAAGCGACTGCAGTCAATATCGTGCGGCAGGGCACAAACACATTGACGACCGCAAGCCGAACTTGATTATGCTGCACGTTAGCTGCACCAGTAGCACTTAACTGCAGTTGAGTTGCACTGATTTTCCTAAATTGGCTCCATTTCAACAACATGCGCTTCAAAGTATGGCCCAAACTGGAGTGAAACTTAAAGTGAGATTAAGATGAGTCATCACACAACATCTGGTCCAGCTAGTCTGGTGTCCAAAAGGAGGAAATTTGTGTAAAATCACACAACTTGTATACATTTCATTCAAAGGCCATAACGTTCAGCCGGGATGTGACATTTTCTGTTTTCCCAATGTTAGCTTGGAATCAAAACATTAGCTTCTCATACCGAAAGCACTTCACTCAGTGTATAGGTCCAAACAGTCGATCATGAATCATCCTGATGATCGTCTTGGAAGCATTTATCTTCTCCTGGTATGTGGTCGGGAGAAATTACGCTGGTACTGCACTGGTATGCTTGCCCAGCATGAGTACGCAGTGAGGGATCTCCCTCCAGATGCCGTTCCTTTTTTTTCCCCCTAGCAAACTAAATGTTTTATTTGTCAATTGTGTTCTGTTGCAAAAAAACTAAACATATTTTTCCTTAAACGCTGTGGATCGCCAACACATCTGCTGTAATTTAAAGGTAGGTGTATCTAGGCCAACACTATACCATGATACATGCGAAAAAGGTGAAAACCAGATGAAAGAGCCACTTCCTGCCACTCGGCTCAGTCACTCAGTAATCTCAACAGAACACGTTCCAATGGGAAACTGAAACAGCTCTGAAACAGCAGCCGGAGCTGACGAATTGAGAGATAACTGCAAGGTTGGGGTGAATTTTTAGAGGATGTCTAATTTTAAGGTGCGGGAAAGTTCTCTCATAGCTGGGCTTTTAAAAGTCTAATTTCTGTCTCTGAATATTAAAAAGTCAGGTCAATTATGCGGAGCTGCCTGAGCTGCATCGTCGATGTTCCAGTCAACACTAAAATCAGAACTGACAGAGTGTGAAACGTTCACATTACTTGCATGCAAATAATAAAATGGACTTTCACCTATTTCCTGAGTCCAAATTTGAGACGTGGACGGCTTGCGATCTTTGAAAGAAAGACATCATTGCGACCACGCTTTGGTCCATTCGTCCTATGCCGTCTCCTCTCCCTGCTCCCCGTCAACATCCCACGATGAAATCCCTCAGCAGAGCCTTCCCCACATTTCAGCGTCTTTCTCCCGCCTGTCTCCACGCGGCCTTCGCCGCTCTGAGCATCCCTCCGTCTTCCTTGCCAGGTTTCTGCTTCGACGACTCCTCAAACGTACGACCTTACTGCGGCGCCAGCTGCGACGTTCAACTTTCTGAGATCCCGCAGTCCGTTTTGCCAACTCTCCAGCGGGCGGCGTCAGTCGTAAAAATTTAGTCAAATTCAATCAGCTTAGATAACGAGGTAGGAGGTGTGTGTGTGTGTGTGTGTGTGTGTGTGTGTGTGTGTGTGTGTGTGTGTGTGTGTGAGAGAGAGAGAGAGAGAGAGAGAGAGAGAGAGAGAGAGAGAGAGAGAGAGAGAGAGGGAGGGGGAGAAGCATATGCTTCACGGTACAAAGGTGAGAAAGGCCCCCTGGCTGTCTCTCCTCACCTACAGAGCCCCTCTCGTGCTGCACACAACAACATCAGACTTTTTCCTTAAAGGTCCAGTGTGTAGAATTTGGCCTGATTTATGATTTTAATATTGGTAAAAGTTTAATATACTGCCTGTAAAAACCTTAATAAAAGTGTACACTGGTAGTTCAATAAAAGTAATTTGGTAATTTTAATTTCCTAACCATAGATCGGTTCTTGTAACCACTTGATGTCGCTGTTTCCTCTCAAAATCTCAAAATATCACACACATAATCTTTAACACGTCCATCCATCCATCCATCTTCTGCCACATTATCCGGAGTTGGGTCGCGGGGGCAACAGTCTCTCAGCAGAGACACCCAGACTTCTCTGGCCCCAGTCACCTCCTCCAGCTAATCCGGCGGGCGCCCAAGGCGTTTCCAGGCCAGCCGAGAGACGTAGTCCCTCCAACGTGTCCTGGGTCTTCCTCAGGGTCTCCTTCCGGTGGGACATGCCCGGAACACCTCTCCAGGGAGGCGCCCAACAGGTGTCCGAGCCACCTCAACTGGCTCTACTCGATGTGGAGGAGCAGCAGCTCTACTCCAAGCTCCTCCCGAGTAACTGAGCTCCTCACCCCGTCTTTAACAAGTCCATGAAGCTGAATATAATCTGCAGCTCCTCAAATTTCCCAAACACCCTTAAAGTTCCAAATGCTTTCTACAGGCTCTTCGCCACACGAATCCACTCTTGTATGTGGAACCTACTCATTCAATCCCTACTCGCTGGTCTCTTCCCTCCTCCAATGTTGTTTTTGTGCTTCCTTCGCGTCTCTCAATTACCCCGAACCTGGCGTCTTTCCCTTTCTAATCTCCAAGTTTATGCTTAAAAACACAACACTTGTTGCCACATAGTTTATCACATACACATGGTGCATTTGTGTGCACAATTGCCCAGCTCGTGCACAAATGTATGCACGGAGGCGGACACTCAACACGGTAATCAACCCCATGAATGCAGAATCACACTCGAAACGCCGCTGCTCTACTTCTCTTGCTTCAGACTTTCTCCCTCTCACACACACACACACATACACTTCCTCCGATGTAATCACTGTAAGTGCTGAGAGCGGCAGTGTGGAGGTGAGACTGCGAGACTTCCAAAAGCCACTGCCCGCCATCCATCATCAAATCCTTTCCGGGGATTGGGCAGCTGACACTTTGTACATTAGGCATTGTCCTCTTTCATTTCAATCAATCAGGCCGCGCTATCCGCGAAAGGACTGGAGATTGCCAAATTATACTTCGCTTGCTCAGTCGGTGATTTTGCGGAATTGCTAGCGGAGGCCTGCTTTGCCTTAATCTTCGCCCAGGATGTTTGCTTTAGTATATTTTTTTAGTAGCGTTATAACCAGACAGTCCCAATTGTGCATTTTGCTCGGGCAAACCCCACTGTGTGATGCTGACGATTTGTGCAGCTCATGTGTCCACACTATCGGATGACGTGATTGGCAGAAGAAAAACGATGAACCGCTCTCAACTTCAGACGGAAATCTCTGGTAAAGAGGTCAAATAGAAGAAGTCTGAGGAGAATTAATGGGATTGTCTCGCTGCAGCACTGGATTTAATGGTCAGATCAGGGCCAAGTTGAATTCCAGTTGTGGATATATTTGTGTTAGCGAAGGCAAAAAAGTCACAAAAATCAACTAAACCTCCATGAAGTTTGTATAACTGTGTAAAATGGACAGTAAAAAATCTGATCAGTGAGGACCAGCTGTGGAGGTTCTCACTGCACAGAAGTGCTGTTGAAATGACAATCGATTAGCTTGGGTTCTGGACGTCTGGACTCCAGCAGAACAGCAAGACCACCGGCCTATTTAAAAGTGATCGAGAAATCCACGGGTGTTGTGGGTAGTTTGACGGATGTGAAGAGTGACCCAGTTTTTTGCAGCGTTCAAGAGGAGGCAGGACAACGTTAAACACGATACTTCATACAGTCCAAATATAGCCGAGGCCGCTCCCCCATGCGGAGACACGTGTCCATTAAAAAGGGAACGCAACGCACGTTTTCTATGGAAATTCAGATTACACTGTGGTATGTTGTTGCCTTGATCAGGACAAGACTTATAAGGGCAAAAAGAAGAAGAGGATTTGGATTCTGATCTGCAGAAATGCATCTAGCTGAAACCTCCTGCAACTCCCAGAGTTCTTTTCCAAGTAACGAAGCGGGTGCTTCTGAACATAGTCCTCCTCCTTTTGAACGGAGTCCTCCTCAGTGAACCTTTATTATTCTCTAACTATTGTTTTTTTTTCACATGTGCTAAATCACATGGCTGCTAGAGGAGCCTTCTGAGAAGCTCCAGTGTGGCAGGGAAAGCTCTTTGATTGCTGTCTTAAAAGAGAATGTCGGAAATCTTGAGAGAATGGCTAAAAAGCCCCCGACAGGAACTCTGCAAACTTTGTCTCGTGGGAGACAGATCTGAGGCATCGGCGGCGATATCGAGAGCAGAGGGTGGTTTAGCCTCGACAGGCCTCGGCAGAGCTCAAGGAACTCTTCATCACCAGAGGTGTCAGACTTCAGCCTGAGTTTATTAGCAAGGAGAAGATTATGACAGATAAAGTTTCCTCCAAATCACTGCAGGGTAAATGTCTGACATTTTACCCATTTTGCACACATTTAGCCCTGCGTTTACAGCCGCCTGTGGTAAAAAATTGCTGGGTTTTAGCGTGCTGCTGAAACGGATGGCTAGTTGGAGGAAAAAAAGATCCTCGATGGGGGTTGTTGTTACTGACGTGACGGGGTGTGAGATGCCCTCTGTGACATCACCACATATGGATGATTTCCAGAGGTGTTTTGCACCACATAAATATATACCAGTTTTTAATAAGTCACCAAAGACCCTTAATAATCTAAAAGAAATCATCACAAGACATCAGATAAGTTAGATAAGTCAGATAAGTTAGTTTAGCACAAGAAATGTAAAGAATTCCCTTTTGTAAATTCTGGGGACTTGACGGCGTGTAGAGTGGATTTTACAAAATTGTGACTTTTTAAAAAGTTAAAAGAACAGAAACTTTTACAGCGTCCTCAAACATACCATGTGAACAGAAAAAAAAAAGAAATCCTTTCAATCCGTCTTTCGAATGCCGTCCTTGATTTTTTTCTTTTTCAATTTTTCAGTATGCACTGACTTTTTTCTTATATCCTTGTAAGAAACGTTCCATCCAAAAATGTCCTTTGGCTCTATTCAAGCCTGTGTTCGACCGCTCCTCTACCCTCTGATGAAGCCCGCAATCAAAACCCCTCGTTTCTCTGTAACACCCATGTGTGCCATCTTGTTTTCTTCTACCCCTCACATGGATTTCAACCCCCTGGGGGAGAATTTCAGAGGCACCAGGGCATCATGCCTGCCCAATTTTGTCGACTCGCTCAGATTGTATTCATCTTGTCCAATCTTTGGTTGTCCCCCCCACCCCACTTTCAGTTATCAGGCAACTAGGCCACGTAAGCTAAACGGTTGTGTTATTCTGGAAATTGACCAGACGCTCCATGGCACTCGGGTTGCTGGCGCTGTGCCTGGCTTGATGTGTCTGCTGCAGCTCCACACAGATCCTTTTCCAAAATAGACCGTGCACGGAGGGAGATGGAGGGTTCCATCCTTCACGGAGGAATGAAAACAGGGGGAGCCAGAGCTGGGACGCTTCCTGACGTGGGAACCGGACTTGCAGCCGGTGCAAGCGCGCAAAACCTCGACCTGAATTAAGAAACAAAACATCGGCTCGGCTTCACGGTTGCCTGGTTTTGGTTCCCTACTCAACATGCAGAACGTGCAACAAAGGATCATACGCACACAGACACACATACACAGTGTATGTGCATATGGAGATGGAATTAGAGCCATTACCTTGATACCAGACACGCTGCATCATTGTCGCTTGACACAACACGCGCGCGCAAACATACACACACACTGTGCCTGCCACCTACGTTCCCTTCCACATTTAAAAACACACTGCGCGTCTATTTCGGTGTGAGATGTTGCGACAGATTAGCTGATATAATGATGGCAGGTGGTGGAGGTGCGAGTTGAGAGTCGAGAACCGAGACCGTCTCCCGTATCTCCCCTCGGCAGCCGTAATCAAAAAAAAAAATACAAGAGATTGGTGGATCTGATTAACTCGCGTGTGCATGTTTGTGACGGAGGGAGACGAGGGGAGGAAAAAAAATGGTAGGAGTTGGTATATGTTTGTGTGTGTATGTGCTTGTGCGTGCGCGTTAGAGTCGGAGATAAGAACGAAGCCGAGCCGGAGGGCAGCTGTGTAAGCTAATAAGACATAATCAATTCATACTGAGAGAGTGAGGAGGGCGAGGGTGGGGAGCAGTTGTGAGGTACATGGTCGTGGGGCGGGAGGTGGTGTCGGTGGAGGCGGGGAGGGAATTACAGGTAATGATGAAAGCGCTGGACGTCGAGTTCGTCTCGCTATCGTACATCACGGCGTATTGCTCCCGCTGCTAAAACACACACACAGAGAAAGAGAGACAAAGAGATTGAAAAGTGAAACAAAACTCTTCTTTGGTGGTGCACAGGGGGAGCAGATTGTCTGGATCCTTAGTGGAAGACATCAGAGGGGGGAGGTGGGAAGTGGCGGGCTGGAACGGAAGGCACGCTAGGGCTCCTGTGCGAGTCTGCGCGCTCTCGTTCGAGACCGGTGTGACACAATTATAGATCAAAATAATGGCAGCTGCCGGAGAAGCGACAGGAGACCTTGGCAGACGGCGAGGCCGCGTGACCCGTCGCTGATAAGGAGGCCGCTGCCGAAACCATGCGTTTCCCTCGATGCGTGCAATTTATACACACCGAGGCCGGAGGCGAGAAGACCGACGGAGCAGCCGTCGTCGTGGCAGCCGCCCACCTGCACCTGCCGGGAAATATTTTGGAGGAAAAAAAAACAACAAAAAAAAGAAGCCCTGGGAGTCAAAAAAGAGAAACTCGAGTTCGGGTCCTGCAAATACTGAAAGCGAGGTTGCTAGCTGACCATTCAGGTCAGAGAAAATAATGGCTTGAACTAATGAGGTTTATAAGTACTGAGCCAAATTCTGTCAGCCAACAGTCGGAAAAAAAAGCCCATTAGAAGAGACACCTTGAGAATACCGTTCTCTGTTTTTTTTTTTTCCTGATCAACAGATTCAGATTCTCTGCGTTTCGCAGTAAACAAACAACAAAATGTGGCACCGGGTTTGTTTGCATGTAAAATTTTCTCTAATTGCGCAGCTTCCGTGAGCCGGTTGGATCGCGCAC
The DNA here is from genome assembly GCF_046127955.1 of Nelusetta ayraudi. NCBI lineage: Eukaryota > Metazoa > Chordata > Actinopteri > Tetraodontiformes > Monacanthidae > Nelusetta > Nelusetta ayraudi. The sequence continues at coordinate 508,088 of NW_027466150.1, read as the reverse complement.
ACAAGGCAGATCGTGCGGTGATCTCTGAAGGGGGAAACAGGAGATGCTGTGTTATGTATGTTTTCAATCTATACAGGAAATTGTAGGGTGCTGTTGTCGTGTTTTGTGTGCGACACTTGTTTATCCAACTTTATCTCCTGATCGAATGGCTTTCAATGGCAGATGGGAACATAATAGTGCCAGTTGAGTTTTTTTTTAGCAGTACTTTACCCCCCCATTTGTCTGGATGGAATTCCCTTTTGTTTGTGACTGCACTGGGAATAAAAGGCGTCAGGTGGCAAATTCTTGTGTTTTGCAAAGTTTATATTTCTGTTTAGTATCCAAGAGTAACTTCTATTTGTGAGTCCACGCACCATTAATGCCGGTGAACCATTTCTCTGTGACTGACTCGCATGTCCTTCTGCATAGAGATGGTAATGGGGCCACTGTGTGGATTAGTCTGCACTTGAATGACTTTAATTAATATTTTGAAGAACCCTCGGCGTGACTGTGGATATTTTTCATTTCTTTTTAAAATGAAAAACGGAGGACACCTGAGTATTTTGAAAATAACCGCAGACATGTGGACAAGGCCGCTTCTAAAAGGGAGGGCAAAAGAAGATGAGGTGGCGCAGGCTTGTGATGAAGGCTGTGCAGGAATAGTTGGATTCTTTCTCCGCGGGCAAAGAATATTGGAACACTTGGTGTGAAACAAAACAAGAGTGGCCACATAAATATAAATATTTTTGGTGCCTCTCCCAAAACAACGCCAGTGTCTTTTTTTAAACTCAACAGAGGAAAAGTTTGAATAAATTCATTATCACCATTGTTGTAATTTATTCTAAAGTCCTATTTAAGCACCTAATTAGGATAAGACAAGTTACTCTTTAATGACGGGGAAGCTGTTTTTTTTTGTCTAGCATGTGTCCTAGAATAGAGGATGGTGATTAATTTTGCAAGCAGGGGTTTATAATTTTTTGGTTTTGACCTTTTCACTGACCATAAAAGTAAAAACAAGAACTCCACCAGCTCCTGCACCCCACTTAAAGATGCAAAAATACCCCAAAGAGCAGAAGAAATAGATGTAGATCACAGAGAGTCACGGGCAAAAAGGAAGTTGTTAAAAGTCAAATTATTCATGTAAGTAGAATTCACAGAGGTAGAACAAAAACAGTTTTTTGTCTTCGCTTTCATCTTCTAAATTATCCTGCCAGATAATAAATAAGTTACAAAGTAATGAGTGAAAACAATGACATTTTGTTGGATATTATTATGGTGCTACACAAGCGCTTGATTGCACCATCTGTTGGGTTGCTGCAATGAATAGCATCAAGAGAGTGGAAGAAAAAGCTACAAAAAGCTGAACAAGCTCCCAGATTTGATTTATTTTATTTTTTCCACTTTTTGCTAGACAATCAACTATTTAAGAGGCGTTGACTTTAATATGGAATCACATGCTCTTTCAAGTTGCAAGCAGCGGAGAGGGTTGGGGGGTAGGGTGGGGGTGGGGGGTTATTATGTGACGCTCAGCTTGGTATTCAGTACCAGATGTGCTCCTCGGTAATGGGACCACGAAGAACTTGTAAAGAGATTCGCTTCTTGTAAATGCTCAAAATTTCTAAAAAATGGTGAACACTTCGCTTGGGCAAGAACACAGAGATCCTCTTTGGCGGAGCGTCTGTCCTTTCACGGCTGCCAGAACAGAAAAGCCAGTGTGCAAATGGCTGCAGGCCCAAAATTAGATCTCCTCTCCCCGAATCAAAAACTCTTAACCCGAGGAGTCCACATTGACCAAAGGACATCAAATCTTTTGCGGATAAATCGATAAAAGGTTGCGTGGTATATCGGCCGATCACCTTTTTGGAGGTTTAACCTTTGCATAGTCTTTTTCTCCAGCTGGGTCTTTGTCACGTCCTGGCTCAAGTTCAACAGACGCCAGCCAATAATGTTTGACGGGAGCGGAGGGCTCGATATCAAGTTGTGAGTCAAATGAAGAAGTCACGCGACAGACAGGCAGAGCAGCAGGGACCAGCCCATTACCCTTTTTTAAAGGGTAATTAGCAAAGACCTACATAAGTGTCTTTGGTGGAAGTGTTCCCGACGGGCTTCCCGGAGACGGTGGTGACCAGCCCTCCGACTATCGAGGGAAACTTATTCCCAAAGTGAAAGAAACTATTTTTAACGTTGAACGCGTAACCCGTCCCACTTTGGGAACACAATATAAGCCCAAGGCGAAAAGAGGCTTCGCCAATCACCTTCCAAGTTTTGCCTTGCCTTTACTTTACTTTTCCCCCACTGTGAGTTCTTTACCAGATGGACCCATGATATAAATCTGAAGGACTTAAGGAGTTGTTGTTCCATCTGGCAAAGCCACATTGACAAAGAAGAAGCTGCGAGACATCGACCGCCTCAATCTTCAACGCTAAACATTTCCACCTGCCTATTATCATTCTAATTGTTTCAAATTTTCTTACTCTGAGCTTATTTTATCACATTGAATCTCCCAAGGGCAACGTCCACTTTAGAAGCGAAGGGAGGTAGGGGACCGTTACAAGTTGAGCCCATCGCTCTGAATTTGATGTATGACACTGTTTACGACAAACTGCAGAGCGTTAGCCCGAGCAGATGAGAACTTCACATTCCACATGAGACTGAGACCAAGTCTTTGCTCTAGTTTTGCGAACAGAGATTTTTGAATTGTAATAGTTTAGGGTGCAAAGTCACTGCAATTCTTCCGATGCACAATTAGCTCTCTGATTCCTATTCGTTTATTTATTTATTTTCTCAGTGCAGAGGCTTGTAACCCACTGAAAGACTTTCATCATGTCTGGCTGGAGAAAACAGATAATGAAGGGGATGCGGTTCAAAGCAAGAGCAGCATGAAGAGAGGAAATGTCATTTTTAATAATAGGCAACTAATGAGTGTGTCCCTAGCAACGTTTCTCAATGCAAATTCACAAGAGTTTCAGAGCCTCTTTGAAAATAAACTAAAAGCACAAGCACGGTACTTTCCTTGTCTCTACATCTTCCTCTGCGTCAGCATGGGTTCAAACAAATCTATTGTCCAAACATCTGAATAGCTGCGATTCCATGACAGTTTTTCACAAAATTAAAAATCAATATTTCTAAAATTTCGACAAAGTCCAATCGTGATTTGCAGGTGTTTCCATTGAGTGGTGTGAAGCGTCACGTCCTGTGACATACAAATGCGGGAAAAAAAGTGTTTCCATGACACTTTTGCGATATATTTCTATATCGACATGCTTGATAAACCACCTCAGTAGGCATAAAAACCTTTTAGCGATATTTGAGAGGTTTTTCGAATATTGATATATCGAATATTGCGATATTTAGGTTTTGCGTAATTATCGTGCAATGAAACACAGCTAATCTTTGCAAGCATGAACTCACAAATCAAAAAGAATGATAAGGAAGAAGAAGCAACAGTAGAGTTGCTGCTAACGATATTAGCACAAGTTTTGGAAGTTTTATCAGAACTGTTGCACTAAAAAGAAAAACAAAGCACACAACTAGCTGGTTGTCACCTGATTCCCAACTGGCTTCAGCCAGAGTTCAGCTGCACCAATGGAAAGCCCCTCAAGCTGTTGCTAACCGGCTAGACCGGCTTTAAAACTCCTTGATTGCTTTGTTCTGAGCGTGAAAGGCAAAGGGGGTCATCCAATAACATTCCAAGCTTTCTTCTCCGTGCGGCCTCATCTTTCTAGTTTAGTTACTTCGATTATCGATCATTTCTAAAAATACTCCCAGCATAAATCGATTTTTGCTGTCTTTGAGTGTGCTCGCCCTCTCAGCCGAGAGGCATCCGGATAACGAGACAACTCGCATATGCTCAGTCGGTTCTGTATTTGTTCTTGCTCCGCCCCTCCCCGAGTTAACACCCAGCAGGTTTTACTCTCCATCTTCGGTCTTTGCGAATAACTTTTGCAGTGTTTAAAGACTCGCTCATCTACCGCTCATCTACCGCTCATCTCGCCATGCGCGCATCCATCCAATATCGACCCTTCCGCCGCACGTTATCACGGGGCGCCCTCCCCGGTTACCCCACCTCATCTTCCCCCCCCGCCCGACCCAAAGCCTCGATTCCGCCGTCTCCGCATCGACCGGCCGCGCAGGGCATTCATCTATTCTCGATATCTGTACATAAATCTCCGTCTGTCCGTCCGTCCCTCCCAACCCCTGCCAACCCCCTGCCCTCGTCCTCCACCCAGCTCCCTCCCCCCGGCCAGATCTACAGCGAGAGCATAACACGCTCCAACAAAAGGCACTCCCCGCAGGACGCAGACGCAAAAGGCACACAGACGTTCCTGTCTTCACAGCTCCCTGAGCAGCTCAAATGGCCTGGGAGAGCGCGTGCAGAGCGGTGGAGGAGAGAATAAAAGAGAAGGGGGCCTGAGAGAGAGAGACTGAGAGGCAGTGAGTGAAAAATTACAAGGCAACGGGAGCTACAATGATGCAGTGGGGGAAGAAAAATGTGGTAGCACAGGAGGGAGAGGCCAGAAAAAGACAAACGTTTTTTATGTTCTGTGCGTCTCAGTATGATGTGGGAAAACTTTGTACTCTGAGACGGTTTATTTATAGGAGTGTACCTTACCGGTGATTGTGTGATAGTGAGACGGTTAGCGGGACTTGTTGATGTATCACTTTGCGATGCCTGAGCTGAATTTCACGACAAGCAAATTTGATAAGGGAATGCTCACCCGCAAGCGAAGCGTCGGCCATTTTTCTGCCCATTATGAGATCAGAGTGTAGACATCACACAAATGTTGATGCCGTAACACTGCATAACACTGCAATACATCTGAAGATCTCAATACCACTCTATTGGCTCTGGGTGAAATTTGCTTCCTCTGTGAAACTCCAGGATGGTGACGTGGTTCTGACAATGTGCCCAGAGCCAGAGAAATGGGTGACAATTCTAGGTGAACTGTCCCTTTAACATGGTCCTAGTTACATAGAACATATCATTCTAAAGTTACAACTCCTCCTACTCTCTCATTAGGACAACTCCTTCCAACACCAGCGTCTCGTGATTGCGGCATAACACGGTTAAGGAGAACTTTGATATAATTAGACGAAAACAAGTGGAAAATGCATGGACCTCGCGGCAGCATCGGACGGGATGCGAGTTCTCGGAGAACAATGAGTGGGAGAGTTAAACCTGAGGGGGCGAATAGCATCGGCGGGCAACAGGAAGTCGGCATCGCCTCCCGTTTGAAGTGTATTAAAAAATACTGTCTGCCCATTTCAAAAAGCCCTACTGCCAGCACGGGCATCCATTTCCAGTCCGGCACCGTCTCGGCTCATCCGCCAGCATTGGTCGCACGCACACACACACACACACACACACACACACACGCTGTTGGCTTCCAGCTCCATCGACACGCAACTTAACCGCCGAGCTGGACGGCGCGCCTGCGGAATCACTCGCTCGAATCCTGCCACATGACCTTTGCCGCGCGCTGTCGCCTCGCTTGCAGAGTGCTGATACGGTCCCGGCGGCACTTTCACAAGATGTAGTCGGAACAGCCGACTGCATCTGGAAAAAAAAAATGTGATGCAAGGGAGATCGAAATTGGCCACCAGATTAGCCGCGGAGTGCACCGGAAATCGACTCGTGACTCCAGCTGGACTCTGGCTCGGTTACCTCGCCGCCACGGGTGCTCCTGGCTCCAGATTTATCTGGGATGGTATTCAGATAGAGGTAAGGTGAGGTGAGGTACACTTTACTGTTCCACAGAGGGACATTTGCCTTGGGCAGCAGGCAGCTGCTTCACCCCCCGTCACAGCAGTTATTGCAGCAGTTTTAAAAGAAAAAAAAAAAAGAAAAAATCTCCTGCAGCTACGCTAACCTAATCTAGTATGTTCGTTCCGTGTGCTGATGTCCAGGATGCAATGCAAGTGAAGAGTCATTCAATTATGGATGGAACTGATTTCTCTCTCTCTCCCTCTCTCTCCCTCTCTGAAAAAGAACGCAGAATGTACCACAGCACATCCCTTTCAAATCATCGGAACATCATCCGACGAAGTCAACAGTCAACAGCACAGTAATTGTTTTGGGACAGTTCGACCGCCGCACGCTCCCTTCCAGCAAGCAACACATTCACTCTGGCCCGCCGCACAAAAAACAAGGTTTTATCACCGTTTCTGACTTGATTGGCCTGTCATGTTATTCTCTGCGCCTCAGCCAGTCACCGCAGCAGATAAATTAGCGAAAACACTTGCAGCTCCCCCAAACGGGTCAGCGATAAAATATCACTGACCGGACGGATCCAGATCATACCGGTTTGGGCTATACTGTGCACTTTTAAAGACTTTACTAGTCTCGCCTTCAGAAGATTTGGTAGCACTACGTTTGATTCCATTCAGTGAGCCATCGCCTTGACGTCATCTGCTGCAGAATCTCTGCAGCGCGATGCTCGGAAAAAGGTCCCCGTGTGAGGCCCAGAGGGAAACGTGGACTGTCTGTCCTTCACACATAGCTCGAGGTAGAAATAGGATTATATCTGGGTGAGCATAGTGTCATCCTATTGGTCAGCACCAGGACACACAGTAGTAGCGGTTGAGCAGGCTGCCAAATAAGACAAAAAGTCGGAGAGGTCGTCCTGGTTGCCAGTTATGTTACGAGTGTGTTCACAGTCGGCTCAGTCCTTTTAATATCTTATCTGACTGATTTTGTTTAGACTTCCTACTGGTGAAATGAGCAACATTTGCCACATTTCATGCCACTTTAAAAAAAATAATCCCGCACAGAAAGCAATGATTTGGCGAATGGCCTGTTAGTCACTTTCGCGCCACAGTAATTTCCTTTGTCGAACGTCTGAAAGGGAGCAGAGTTAAACAATTGCCTTTTTTAAAAATTCAAAAAAAAAAAAACATTACGGCGTGAAAACAGGAGTCTTCTTGACAACAAAGACCTGAAATTATAACACTGATAACAACAGCCTAATAAAAATTTCTGTGATCCTGTGATCAGACGTTCTGCTCTGTTGTGTTGCATCGGGAAAATCGGAAACTGAGCCGAACGACAACAGTTTAAAGCGAAAGACTTTGAGCCTGTGTCATGAAATTTTGTTACTATGGTGACAACCTGTTTACATGGTTACACATGCTGCGCTTACTGCACCTTTAAAATGACATATAAAGAAATAGGTTGCATTTCAAACGCACACGTACTCCATCACCAGAGGCTGCAAAACGGACTATATTTTATTTTCCTATATATGTCTGCAGAAAGCCGACCGGACCTCCTGATAATTACAAAATATCTATTCAAACCGGCTCCGACCCGGCAGGTACCGCTGCCATCCAACCCTCTTTCTTGCCCTGAGCAGTGGAGGAGGAACCTCTGTGTTTTACCAAGTCGGTGCAGTGACAGAGATGATTAGTTTTCCCCTCTGAGGCGGGTTTCGCTTTGCACTCCCCACTGTTACTGGCGGACATTAAAACGTTCCCGTCCGCTCAGACTCGCAGCCAGGGGCGCACTTGTGGGAAACGCAGCGTGTGTGAGCTCAGCAGGTGAGTATCTCGCGAAAGAAAACACCTGCTCCAAATTCACGTTCCGGGGCGTTTACGTTGTTATTGACGGGAGAAAGCCAGGAAAGTACAATAGGTCTTGATCACAGGGGTGCACACAGGCTCTGATTTGGCTAAACGGAGACGTATTCTCCTTACAGTGCCCCCTCCCCCACAGAAAGCTGCTCTTCACAGACTCTATTAAGACATTTTAATGAATTGCCAGTCAAGTCAGCCCTGTTCAGGTGTGATGGCTTTGTTCCTTGCGAGCGCGCCCCGAGCCTGGAAGACAAGCGGAGGGCGAAGAGAGAAAAAATTGGAAGAGGCAACAAAGACATAGAACCCGAGGGGGGATAGAGAGTGAGAAATTAGAGAGCGCTGAAAAGAAGAGACGACAGGAAATCTATAGATTCAGAGGCCGAGATAACGTGTGGCCCTTGTGGTAGAGACATCGTACGCGGTAGAGAGCTAAGCCTCTTTTTTTCTTCTTCTTTATATCGCACTGCAGTGGCGGTGAGATGTTGTCATGGATTACACTCGATGGAATTGGGTGGCAGTCAGACTGTTTTTTTTTTTCTCGGAGTGGATGTGAGTCAAGTTGCTGGAAAAACTCATCTATTGGTGAAGATTGGACGTATCAAGCGATGAATCTAAATGTAAAGCGAATTAAAGCAATTGTTGCAGTAAATTTGATTCATTCAGCTTAGATTTTGGTTTTGGGGACAAGTTGCCTCCATGAACATTTCCTTTTCTACTTCACATTGTGTTACGTGGCCTTTGTCGGGACTTCACGTGCAACGGATTTATTCCACGTGTTCGTCTGGTTAAGAGCGCTTAAGGGGACTCATTTAAACAAACTTGAAAGGAGATCAGATGAACCACCTGACAATCACATTCAGAGTGAGTAGGTCAGGTTGCATCACTGCCTGTTCATTCAGCGGCGGGCTGCCAACTCTTTCGAATGTTGTGTAGCTCATTCAAAGCGCAATCTTTACATTTTATAGCACAACTAAGCTCTGGCTGTCGCCCCGCCTCTTTGAAGCGTCTTCTGGAAGTTGGTAGGATGAGTACGCTAGATTTCAGAATTGAACAACTACTGAAGGAATCAATTTCAGAGAATTGAGGCAATCAATAATTTAGTCAAAAACATCAAAACTCACTGAATTGATGTCTTTTCATTTAAGGATCTTACAAGGATCCTTTAAATCCCAAATAAGTTGATTTATGAAGAATTGTCATCATCTTATTTATCTTCTTCTTCTGCTGGAAAACATCTCAGAGCAGTATCGACTTCTGTGCCTGAAGGAGGCCCCAATCAGGTAACAAAGGTGGAGGCGGCTCACGCACGCTGATGCGATTTCTGCATTCATGCGACAGCGTCGCCGGCCTGAATTATTCATCTGGTTCCCCGACGGTGGAAATGTCACAGGAATTTGCTGCCACAGACAGACAAACACTGCGTCTCCCGATGGCCTACGGCTGTCCAATCATGTTATAGTGCCTGCCATCGTTATCGCCCGCCGTTGTTATCCCACGATAAGTGTCTCCTCAACAATTTGAGCGTCGCCGGAATGCGGCTCTCGCGCCGCAGGCCGAGCGCCGCGTCACCGCCGGGGGTTTTCCAGAAGCGGATCGCACCGCTAGCCGTGATCCGTTCCGGTTGAATGGACAATGATTACCCCGCCACGGTCTCGCAAAAGGCAGTGTAGTGGTGGAGAAACGCAAGTTTCCTGCCGGAGTTGTGCGCTGATCCGTCTCGATGGCTGCCGTACTGCCGCAATATTTTTAGTTTTCACCTGAGTGACGGCGACGGGCAAAGAGTGCGAGCTGAGCTGGCAAGAAGGATCACGATCATCACCGCAGGAAAGGCAGGTGTGCTCATGTATGGTAGTAAGTGTGTGTACAAGGGCGTCAACACTTCTCCAGCTGCTGCTTTGCCATTTTTCTTTAACTTTGGGTGCCTCTGACCTTTTTCACAAAGTATGAGCTAAAAACAATCTTCCTGGTGTCAACGAGGGCCCTGACACCTCCCTAGGTTAGATTCAATACCTCCTGCTCAGGGTCAATTCAGCTATCAACCTCTTCTAAACATGTGGAAGGTCCAATATAGCATCTTGATGCGAAGTATGAGCCTTTTTGTTGAGTTGGCAAAAAAAACAAAGGACTACATGTGCTGTTTTTGGAGATTTTAGAGCTTTTTGGGGTAATTTATGGTGCAACACAGCTCCACTGGCGTGCACGGGAAAAGAAATGAAGATCTGAAAATGTTGGACCTTTAAAATGATTGTGAAAATACAAAAAACTGAGTCATTATATTGTTAATTAACAGGCACACTCTAATACACAACATTTACAGCAGCAGCAGTTGGCAGAGCATCACTTGGTGTGTGTGTGTGTGTGTGTGTGTGTGTGTGTGTGTGCATGTGTGTGTTGCTCGTCAGCCCTGCAGCATGGATCTCCACCAGCCCGTTGTGGCGCCACCTACCTTGCTAATTAAGCCGCTTAATGAAGCAGGAGGGGAAACTGCTGCTAAGAGTTACGCCGGGTGTCGGTCCCACCACACAAGACACGCGCTCGCAACGGCAGTGCGGTGAGATCGGCTTTGAGTTGGACGTCGACAGTTTGCATCAACGGTCACCTCCAGCAGGAAGACTGCCTTTCGGTTTGTGGTCAGTTGCTTTGCTCTGAAACGTTTGGCAAGCAACAGCTACCAAATGCTCGTGATAAATCGATGGTTATATACAGTAAGTATATACAGGAATACACACACACACACACACAGCATTGATAAATGAACATTCATTTCATTTTACAAAGTCTTTCAAAATAAACTGTGTTGAATTCCTTTGCTAGTGACCCAAGACATAAGATAATTCAACGCAAATATGGAAGTTTGTCTTTTGCAGTGTTGCCAAATATGATGAGCACACTCATTAAGTGCCTAACAAATGGCATTTTTTGAGCTAAACTTTATTTGCTTACTTAAACCGACTTACATGGTGACTGGCACTTGCACAAGCAATTTACGAATCGGCACACGTTGGAGGGGAGGCTAAATACTGCAGTTAAGAGCGCAGCTACATCTGCATCTGAGTTTATTATGTCAATGACGGTTTAAGTTCATCAGTGGTGTTTTGTTTACTTGTTATCAACAAGGAGTTGCGTTTTAACAAATGCATGAAAACAAGAACAAGGCGACATCAGCATTATTTGTCTGGCTTCAGCTCACCTGCTCTCTTAATAATTAAGATGCCGTTATCAGTTTTTGATGAGACCGTACCGATACTTCCGATTGCGGCTGTTAATTTGGTGTAAAAGTGCATTTCCTCCTCGCAGGAAGTTGCTACTCTACATACAGGCCCAATTCCCTGCTGGTTGGAAGGAACCGCTTCTACTTCCACCCCGCAATGCGAACGAGGGCTGCATTAAGTGCACCGGACTGGATCCGTCCTGCGCGCCCGAGCTGGCGCGCGGGTCCTCTGAAGTGAGATGTGATGATGTGATGGGATGATGGCTGAGTGCGAGCGAGAGAGCTTTCATGTGTGGAGCTGCTCTGTAAACAGCAACAGAACTGCTCGCGATGTAGGCAGCGTGAGAGGCTGAAGCAGGAATTCAAAGGGTTTCCGATGCTACGGCGGCAGTGAACACGTAACTTATTTCTAGGGGACCCTGTCCCGCATTATATAGCTACTTATTCCTATTCTAACGGTGATTTAATATTTATTTTGGCTCTATTTTGTTATGCTTTCATTGTCACTGAGTATTCTTTGAAATTTGAAGGAGTAATTGTGCTCCAGGGAGGTTCAATTTAAAGTTCATTGGGTTTTTAATTTCTTAACACTTCCTGCATTGCAACAAAGTATTGTATTGGCAGTACTGACTTGAATTTAAATTGGTATTGGACTGGGGGGAAAAAACTCCCCCTGAAATAAGTCTTCATCATATTCCACTATGTTCCTTCTCCAAACACAGCAGCGCCGTCAGGAGCCTCCTGCCACTGCACGCAGCCTTGCGTGGCAGAACAGTAAGTTACAGTAGCATCGCACCTCCGGCGCGGCGCGGCGTGGCCCTCGGCGGAATCAGCCGGCTTTGCCATTACGGCGGCTAACAGTGCAAAACGTGTTGTTGACTGCGGCGTTGTATCAGTTCCACCACATTACATTAGACGCCGGGGACCGGACAGAAATGCTAGCGAAAGCTTCCCTGTCTTTACTCACCTAGGGACACCGAACACAGCGCGGCTCCATTTATGGCCACCTCACAGACAGTGTGATGTGCACACGACGACTTATACTGAGGGACGATCCATGTTTTCAGAAATTGTTGCGTGCGGATAAATATTCTATTTCTCAGCACAATGGACCACTGTGTGCAACCCAAACACCAGGCGTTTCAGGTGTTATTGTACCACGGTGAATTACGCAATTCGGTGGCCAGTTTGTTTGTGTAACATGACCGCAATTCACACAGGGCGTCCGCTTGCTATCAGACTCCTATTCATGGAGATAATGGGTGCTCAGTTAGCGCATGCTCACTGTATGTGATTACAGGGGTCAGGGATTCTGAGAACAGCCCCAGTGTATATCGGACCTAATGACCTCTCACGCTGTTTAAACAGACATAGGCGATGCGGCGCTATATAAAATGGGAGTTCCAGCCCTCTGCCTAATCTGATCTAATCTCAACAGGTGCCATATTATACCAGTAGTCAAAGCTTTATTTTCCCCGCAGGACTGCAGTGGGGAAGAACAAAATAAGCATAAAAATAGCTGTATAGCGCTACAGAAAACAGCATATTAAGCCCCCTGCTCTAGCAATCCAGTAGTGTAAACCTTGAAGAAACACCGCATACTCACACACAGCCGTCAAGCAGCAGGAAAAGCCGCGGCTCAGGGTGTAAAGAGTCTAATCAGCCAGTCGCAGCTTCACTCTCATGCAGTCTACATGTTAAAGCGTCCTCGGGTAATATACGGAATGACAAACAGCTCCCGCCGTCTCCTTTGTCACCACCGAAGTGTTTGCGAATCCATGCAGCGCACCAGGTAGATGGCAAGAAGGGGAAGGGATGAAAACTGGTCCATACACACGCCAACAACGTCGAGATGTTGGAAAAGTAGGTTAGCGATTGTGACGTTTCACATTCTGAGGCAGAGTTTGCGTGCCTGTCTTTAGTATCCTATGTAACAGTTAGATGGTTACATAGGAAACCTCTCTGGAGAGTAAGGGACCACATTTAGCCGTTGAAAGGGAGGCTTCTTGTGGTATTTCTTGAATCTGTTTTTGTGGCTGTTGAGCGGCCAAAAAAACAGATTCAAAAACACCTCAAACATGGAGTTTAAAAATAGCTGTGGCCTACATGCTAATTTTGCTAACAGAGTCAAAAACAGGGTTTGGCAGCATGCTAACCATGTGCTCGCTACAGGCTGATTATTCTGCAAAACACCCGTTTTGTGGTAGGTATTTCTTTCAAACATTGTCCCCTGTACAATCCATTTCAGAGAATTGTCAAATGATCCAAAGATCTGACAGGAAATTAGCCTGAAATTGTACCATTGTTGAAGGGTTATTAAGTCAGATAAAAAAGGATTTAGTTGACTTTTTTGCTTTATTTCACTTACAGGCACCTTCCTCCGTCTCACATCTATCTCGAAAGATATATCAACTTGCTGACAGACCCTCCCCGCCCTCCCCTTTGTCTTTCCTGGCCCCCAGATTGCGCTGAAACAGGTGGGAGATGCAAGAATCAGATACCAAGAGGGACAGAGTGCACACACTCACACACACACAGATGATGTTTCCCGTCCCGTCACAATGATACGTTTCCCTCCCAAAGAATCACAGGTACGTTCTCCATCCTGCACATTTGTCTGTCTGCCAGCCGTCCAAACGACCCTCCTTTATCTCACTCACCTCGATCCATCACCTCCGCGCGACACCCATCTGTCAATGCTCTACGGTGAATCATAGAAACATTCCAGCGCGTGTTCGTCCATTCAGCCCTCCTGCTTTGCCAATTTCCTCCACTTGAATACGATCCTCGGCTTACATTGCGACCTTTCGCACACCAATTAAATATGACCTTCCTTGCATTCATCTTGCCCCTGCCAGCCACCCATCCATCCATTCAACCACTCCACACTCTGTCTCTGGTTAACAACCCGTCTTTTCCAGAATCTGTCACTCCTTATAATCTCAACACTTACCAGCTGCATGCCACAGATGAATGCCAAGGTGCACCTGCCGCTACAGCACCCCATCGTGCCCTCCTTCCTTCTTTCCTTCCTTTCTTCCTTCCTTCCTTCCTTCACTCCTCCCCAGCGATCCACGTGGAGGGAAAAGCTGGCGGGTTAAACTCCCAGATCTTCGGCAGATCCCTGATTATCCAGTTAGGGGGTTTTCGGTGGTGGTGGTGGGGGGGGGGGACGCAAGGCTTAATGAATCATCCAAATAGAAGAGATCAGAGTAGCGGGTATCCAAGACGGAGCCTGGGTCAGAGGATTGGGTTAAGTCTTGGGAGTGGGTCGAGTCCAGAGCCTGTGACTGATGAATCCAGGGCACTACAAGCAGGCAGGCAGGCAACTCCACCTGGACGCAGTCGGGCCTAAAGGCTCAGCTGCTGCACTTCATTTGGATAAATGAATGAATTATTTTTGAAACGTCTCTAGCGTGTCTCTCTGTGTTTAAGTCCACACAGTGTGCGCTTGTCCTGCCATCGCGTCCCGCACGAGTCAGTTCCAGTCAACGACTGACTCCTTTGATCGCATCACAACCTCCCAAAAAAATGTTATCCCTCGAAAAGTCTGGAAGATTAGATGACTAGATTAAACAAGCTTCTACCTGTTAATCCAGAGAAAAGAGCTGTCACAAATTGGCTGGTTTGCGTTAAACGGGTGGAGGAAGTCAAAGGAAAGTGGCCCCCTGCTTCCCCAGCAAGACCCTCTCTCCTCTCCTCTCCTCTCCTCTCCTCTCCTCTGCTCTCAGGGGACGAAGCAGGTTTGGAGCAGCAACATCCTGTAACGTCCAATTAATCCAAATTACTACAGAAGGGCTAATTTGTCCAAAATCCCGCCCCTCAAAAACGTGGATTTAATCCAGAGGATTTGACATGGGGAAGACCAAATTAAAAAACGACGAAATTGTAAGTGGCTAAAAAAAAAAAAAAAAAAAACAATGTTTGCGGGAATATTAATTGTCGCCGCCACTGGAAGCTAATAAGTCCTCCGGTTCATCTCTTCATCTTCACCATCATCCTCAGCACCAACGTCGGTTTGTAGAGCCCAGTCAGCCGCTTAAATTCTGTTCACTCTTCCGGTACAGCGAATGCGGGCTTTTTTCCCTCTTCTTTTTCCTGGCGACGTTAATTAAGAGGAAAAAACAGACGGGTAGAAGCGTGTCCACGTTTCCGATAAGACGGGGGAGATGGAGAAGACTTCAGTTTTCGGGATAGGAGTCCGAACGTCGCCGACAGAAGGCGACGCGACCCGAATCAAGTTCCGCTGGCCGTCACGGGGGTCGTCCTCGGCGGGCAGCAGCGAGGAGAGACAATGGGAACCGGGACGGACCAACGGACCGCGAGAGACAGCCGAGAGGAGCGTCTCGCGCCTGCCATCTGTCAAGTCAACCGCCGCGCAGCGACACGTCTGTTCCGGATGCTCCTTTCAAAATAAAAGGTTTGAATGCCCATCCATGTCGTGAGTATCTTGTTTATTTATGTTAACTTATTTTCTGTACTTTTTGTAATTTGGAACGCTTAAGTGTATCTCATAACTTAACACCATTGTAAAATTGGGCCTCCATTATTTTCCATGTTGAAATAATATACATAAAATTGACATGTTAAAAATTACTACCAAAAACTAAACATTTTTACAGGGGAGAATAAGTGGCCAAAACGTTTTCTTTTTATTCTTTTTTGAATGTGCTTTCCTTTTTTCTTTCTGTCTTTGTCAATTCTGTAAAGAACATTTACAATACTAAACTAAAGCTAAAATTTTAATTCGTCATTGCTCATCATCCATCCATTCATTTTCAGTAGCTGCTTCTTCCCGAGTTCAGGGTCACGGCCGTCTGCTGGAGCCTATTCCAGCTATCAAAGGGGGAAGGCAGGGTGAGTGTTATTGTTTATTCAGTTTGCTCCAAATTACAGACACAAACACTACTAGAGTTTTAGCAGATCCAAAATTGTATTTTTATAATCAAGTTTTTTGTTTTTTTCTGGAACTGGGCTGGAGTACTGTATGTTCCCATTTGAATAGAATACATAACGAGGAATGTTTTCACTAATTGATGATGATGATGATGATGATGATGATGATGATGATGATGATGATGATGTGCTATTGTTGTTGTTGTTTTTGATGTATTTATCATTATCAATATTTCTGGTACATGGTTTCATACATTGAACTAGCGAATTGTCCATGTTGTCACCATGCCTTCGCCCCATGACTGTTGCGATGGGCTCCAGCAAACCCCAGGGACCCCAAGTGCAGGAGGAAGCTGGTATTAAAAATGGATGGATGGATTGTTTTATACATTGTGTCAGAAACGATTTAAAATTAATAATTATAATAATAATCCCACACTGGAACGTTTCATTGCCACAAGCTCTTATTTTGAAAATAGAAGACCTCCTTTCCGCCGCCGTCCTGGCTGCCTCTGCTCGGCTTGATGGGGCTGATGTTCCGCTCGGCAGGGGAGCGGCGGGGCTCCTTTCACTTACGGGGTGACACAAAAACAGCCAGAAGGAGAAGGAGACGGGAGGATGGAGCTTTTGTCGGCCTGCAGCTGCTCCAGACCGTGGCTTTCACATTCAATCTTCTGACGTTTTTTTTTTCTCCAAGTCTTACTGAGTCCTCATCAAGCACATGACATTCTTAATTATCTCTGGAAACTGATTAAAAAAAAATGTCTGTCAGAGTTTCATTAATAATTTTGGTATGAACTTTGAAAATTTTGGACTGACACTTCCGACATCCAGCATCCACTTCAAACATTCATTATTTATGCCAACACTTAATTGAACTCTGTGCTGTTCCTACTGGGGTAGCAGTTCAGTAAAGGCAACACTGCTGCAGTAACCATTACCTCAAAAACAAGCCAATATCCAAGGAACCACAGTGTGGAGCTTGTCCAGATCTTTAATAACATCATTATTGTTATTTTGTCCAACGGCAAAAGGAGACAAAAGCAAGCCCCAAAATGTATTGCCACCAAGCTGGGATATGTATTGTGAGGAACTTGTGCCCTTTGTGACATCACAATGGTATGATTTACATAACTGTGCGTTTTTAGCACACAAAGGGTTGGCATTTCCGAAAATGCAGAAAACATTTCAAGTAAATTTTGTACAATTCAGCACCTATGAAGGTGACAAATCCCGTGCATGCGCCCGTAACATCGGGTCGGTGATGCCACACCCACAAAATAGCCAGCAGTTTAAACAGACACGGCAGTGTATGGGCTATCACTGCTTTAGCCACACAACATAATGGCCTGCTTTCCCCTCACCATCAATCTCTGTCACTCTCTGCCCCTCCCAGCCTTCCGCACGCACACACGGACACACACGAGATCTACGCACAAACAAGCTCCCCCACTCATTCCAGTAGCAGTCGTAGTATGACAGGGGTTTAATTATGCCACTAATCTTGAGTGACGGTGGCTTGTAGAATGGTTGATTCTCAGAGGAGGCAGTTTGTCAGAGCATCCACACAGTCACACACACACACAAAATTTCTATTTGTCATCTTACCCTCTTAGTCATCGTCCACCGCCTCCTTTTCATCGCTCCATCATGACTTTAGTGGAGAAAAATTAAAAAAAATCTCCATATTTTTTCATATTTCAGTAATGAAAAGATGGAACAAAACAGATTTTCGTCCTCACTGCAAATGTATTGATAGCAAACTGCCTGCAGATATACAGAGACTTCATGAGACTAATGGTAAGTTCCATTTAGGACGTGTCCACATGTGGGTGGATGTTTTTCAAAAATGCATCATCTTTGGCCTCTGGCTGTATGGGGACATGATGACATGCAACCTCATGTAGATAGTGTCAGGCGCAGGGCACAACCAAGAGGTGGCAGTGACCTCTATGTGAAAGGCGAGTCAGAAGCCTGAGGAAAAGTGAAAATGACAAATTACCAGAAACGATTCAACAACAACAACAACAACAACAACAACAACAACAACAACATCCGCACAAGATAGAGCCGTGTGTTTGTACTTACCTCAAGGCTGAGTTACATCAGAATATTTTCTTGGACGGCGACCTTACAAAGCGCAAGAAAATGGAATTCGATCCTTCTTTTGTTCGACACGGCAGAGAAGTGAATATACATTTATTCGTATAGAAAGTCCTGTTGGAAAGGGTCAAACCGGTCTGCTGTGTTTTTCTACTGCAGCTTTACTGATAAAGTTGCGTTGGCGTGAACGTAGCACACAAAAGATAAATAAAAAAAAATAGAAAATATCAATATAAGAGGATATGGGGGGCACTTCCTGTTGAAAAGCTTTAGATTAACTTTTCCATCAGTGTTTGTAAAATCTAAGCATCAGATGTAGAGTGACGCAGGTGAAGCAGAGGATGAGAGACACACTCACACTAGATTGACTTAAGGGTTATGTTTGGTATATTTTCGAACTTTTGAGAGGAAATAGCGACATCAAGTGGTTACATTTTAGATTCCAGCTTTTTTTCACTCACCCTCCCCTCCCCGAGCTTGCCAGTGAACTACAGTGGCGTGTGCACACAAACTCGGATACCTCGTCCACCTTCTTCTTCGTTGGTTAGTTTGAGGACGTGAGCGTTCACGCTAAATACGAAACGCGCTGTCAGGCGAGCCAGATTGTCCACACCTCAATAAGGTACGACACAGCTGACCAGTTCTCATGTATGAAGGCGAGTAAAAAAAACAACAACCAATCACTTAAACCGTAATATGCTCCAAGCGAGACGTTTGAGGAGCAGACAAGGAGGTGAGAAGGGCTCAGGAACTGTTGCAAATCTGGCAGACGCTGCTTTAGTGCTGTGTCAATAAAGCTTATTTGGATTTGATTCTGACAGAGACAGGAAGAGACAGACGAGGTGGAGGGCGGAGAGGCGGGGAATGGAGAGGAGACGCACCTCATCCCAGATAGGGAGATAGTTCGTGTTTGGCCATTACTTTATCAGCCAGGACCAGATGTCAGCGCCAGGCTGCTGCTGCTGCTGCTAGCCAGACAGCCTATCTCAGCTCTGTTGCCACACACACACGCGCATGCAAGCACACGTACACTGTGACACGCTGCACCTCCTCTTGTAAAGGTAAGATGAAAACAGCTGATGTATGTTGAATATCAGCCGGAGTGACTGTGACTGCGAAAGTGACTCGTATGTACTGTCTACACCCCGTGAAACTGAGCGCCGAAACAACATCCAAACACAAGCTGACAGACAGGAATTGGCGGGGGGGGCCAAAAAAAACCAAAACAAACCAGAAAACGAGCCATCGAGAGGGGTAAGGAGGAAGAGAAAAACGTGTTGTTTATGTGTAACTTTGTGCAATCTGAGGCCGACGCCATTGACGAGAAGGGATCTGCTGATCCAGGGGTGGGCAAACTTTTTGACTGGTGGGCCACAATGGGTTCTAAAATGTGACATGTGTGATGTGATGTAGTGTTTTGGTGACCCACCTCATAGGAAGAGGGATAAAAGAATGTATCATTGGACATGTAGAAAACGTGCTTTAATGTCAATTGAAATTGAACGTGGTATCAGCCTGTATTTTACGAGTGTGAGTAGAGTATTCAATCCTGGTATAGGTACCAATACCTGATACAGGTATCGGTACTGATACCCAACTTTGGTATCGGTACCTATCCCTGATATTGGAATCAGTATCGTTGCATCCCTAGAAATGACTCTGAAAATACTGAAAAAATGGTTGAAATACAGCTATTTTATGACGTACTTACTATTAATATAATTTCTTCTAATTATATTAATATTAAGTAACGGAGCCACACATGGCCCCCGGGACGTAGTTTGCCCACCCCTGCGCTGATTATTAGTAACCTGATTAACGTCTCGCAAATGTGTCTTTTTAAAAGGGTTCATTGTGCAACCGTGTGGTTAACCGGGTGTCAGTGCTTCGGGCTCTACGAGACGATTGCCGCTCGTTGCACTTTTTTTCTTTCTTTGAGTTGTCCTCAAGCTCCTCTCTGGGTGGTCCGACACACGGGGCTGATTAACTCCCGTGATTACAGTAGCGTCAAACTGGCAAAAAAGAATCAGCCGCCAACTGTGTTTAATCCACAGAACTCGAGAGCTTGCAGGAACTTTTTTTTTTTAATTATTATTCTTTTGTATTATCAGTAATTTTTGGAAATTAAAAAATTCTCCTCTCTTTTTCCCCCTGTTGCCAAAAAATATTCATAGGTCCACTGTGTAAATTTTTTTTTTTAAAGCTCTCTGTTGGCACAAAGTACAACTTCAAATTGTTGAGTGGGAGGAAGAAATAACTTGCTTGTTTGTCA
Source organism: Nelusetta ayraudi (assembly GCF_046127955.1). Lineage (NCBI taxonomy): Eukaryota > Metazoa > Chordata > Actinopteri > Tetraodontiformes > Monacanthidae > Nelusetta > Nelusetta ayraudi. Next base: position 488,055 of record NW_027466150.1, on the reverse strand, counting down.
GCATTCACATGAAGAGCGAGTTCACTTTGGCATCCGATATCAAGGATAATCACTAGCATCCCTTGCAAATTGCTTTCTTACCACCAGGTGGTGATAAGTCTTCCCCCACTGGGCCTTTAAAAGGAAAAACAATGAGACGGTTTTCTATTCAGAATTCTATTCGAACTCATGTGGTCGACAAATGGTAACAAAACCACTGCGGGTCAGTCGCGTTTGGTGGTTTGCCATGCAGAAAATCAGCGCGGCCCGCTTCACCTCCTAGCCGCAGACATTAGCACCGTGAATCACCACTAACTCAGCCTTATTTATGCCTTTCAAAGCCGACCTCAGCCGCCTGTGTGCGAGGCTCCTCACCGCGCACACTCTGTCATGTGTGCAATGTGTGTGTGTGTGCCTGCAGGCAGAACTCCAAGTGCTATTAGACCCGGAGATTGCTGCAGTAGTTCACGTGGAGGGACTTGATGTGCGCTTCGTTTGTCATCATTGTTAACAGCAAAGTCTGAGCGCATCATGTAAATCACAACGAGAAAATAAGCCCCAGTTTCCAAATCCCACCCCAGGCCTTTTTTTTTTTTGGAGCAACATCTGCAGCTTGTGCAGCTTTTCTTGTCTTTGAGTGGCAGGGAACACTGGGGTGGGGAGTCTTTTCTACTCCGTCTGCGCATTTTCGTGACTCACAGCAGTAACACGTCATATCACAGTCTGGTGCACAGTTTTATGTTGGACAAAGATTAACCAAAAAAAATGGAGGGGGGGTCTTAAAAGTGGAGTTGCACTGTGTTTGTGTGTCTTCTGCTGGATTATGCTTTCGATGCGCTCATGCGAGTAAACATTAGCCGTATTTTGGTGCGCACACCCATGCATAATGTGCCACAGTCTGTCTGAATGGGTTTAAATATGTGCGCAGGGACACACATATTTTGCCTCTTAGTCTTACCAACGGCCTTGTGGGAAATCTTTTTGGTGCCAATTTGCGGAACAGCTCTCAAGGTGCATCAAGGTCCTGCGATATTGCTGGTGTTTGCAGTTTGCAGTTGTCGCTGCAAAAAAATACAGCACGGACGGAAGTGGAAATTAAATTGATGGCTTTTAATGGCCATAATCTTGAAAGTTTCTTCCATTTGGAGCATTTTTTGTTTGTTTGGTTTTTTTTTGATGATGGACTGATCCTGACTCACCCGACACAGCACATCCAAACAGGATTCACCTGAATTCAACTACTGACTGTGCAAATCAGGACAACAGTTTTGTAATTAACCTAGACGTGTCTGACCTATTTGGAACGTATTGCAGTAATTCTGACGTTCAAAAGAATAACTTGCTCAGGCGACGGACTGACACGACTCAAAGGACTCATGAGAGCTGATCTGTCTTGTAAAAGATCCTGGCGGTTCACGATGACTCAAGTGTTCTGAACCTCTTGTCGTAATGGGAGTAAACACCGACTGTGTTTTAACTCTGACTGTTACCAGTGGCCTTGCAGGAAGCCTTTTTAGTGACAATTAAGGAAAGAACTTTCAAGGTGCCTCGTTCATCAAGGTTTTTTGATATTGATGCTGACTTAAAAAAAAAAATACAGATAGAAGAGAGAAATAAAGAAAAACCTTTTCGATCTTGGTTATATAAAATTATTAACATTATTCCATGAGTGTGGTTTGAAAAAGCAGGTTGAATACTGGCACAATTTTTCTTGAAAAGTCCATCTATAATTATTTTTTCATTAAAATTTCTTTTTACATACTTACGATTGCAATAATCCCTGCCATTACAGCTTTTCATCTTGATGTGATTTCACTGATTCAGGCCTCTAACTATTGTCGGATGGGCATCCGCGCGAAGTGCGGAAAAGGTGACTGTGACATTTCTGAAAATGAAACAGCCGCAGCCTTAACATTTGCAGAGAATGGTCCGGAAACGGCGGCTGCGCGAATGAAAATGAGCGAGCTTTCCACTGTGACATTCACACGGGCTCCTTTACTGTAATCAAAATAAAATAATAAAAAAAAAAAAAAACTTGAACGGATCCGCTCCGGAATCGATCAACGAGGCGGGACATTTGCGAGGTTGGGGGTCTTTTTTTTTATCTTGTGTACTGTAGGAGGAGGCCAGAGGAAACAATGTGATGAGGGAAGGAGATGAAACAAATGAAGAAACTTTGCCGATGTTCAAAAGAGGGCGCGAGACACACTGGAGACAGGTGGGTGTGGAGGCAACGAGGAGAATCGAAAAAAAGCCAAAGCAGACGTGTAGGTGGCTGGTGTGCAGCCGCCACTTCTAATATTGTCTGATTTGACAGCTCTGATGACAAAGCGCCAGGCAGTCGATTACATGTAATTCCCACACAGTCAGGAAATTACCTACTCTGACGCGTCAATCAAATTCCATCCCGCCACATTGTGTGCGAAAATTACCAGAAATCTTTCTGTTTTAAAAAAATGCGGTAATGTCACAACGTTCTTGACACGTTGACACATCTTTCAATACAATTACTCTGCTGTTAATGCAACATACAATCGCCTTGTCTTCTAATGTTTTTCTGATGGAGCTCAGACAAAGCAAGAAGATGAGGGCAAACATGCCATGTCGCAAGCAGGTCTATCTAATCCACGTGCAAAAAAAATATGTGCATGCAGCCAACCCAAATAACCCTAATGTGATAGGCTCGTTTTTACATCGACTTTCATTAACCTTCACATGCTATTGCAGCTAAGCACATTTCCTCCTCAGACCATGATTAGATCTGCAACTCTTGACATCTTGACAACTCTGAAAATTCAGACAATTCAGCTGCTTTGCAAGGTTACTTCACTTGGAAAATGTTTTTATCTTGCTAGTCAAGTATAAATGGTAGAACATAAAAAAGATCAGCGATAAGGGCACCGGGCAAAATGAGATGTGTGTACTTGGTACATCATTAGGATTCAAGATACATTTGGAGATTAATTTTTTTTTACCATTTTGTGATGAATGTACCAAACAGAAAGGCTCTTCGGGATGTCATGTTGCCCAACAGCATGGAGAGGAGGCAAAGCAGGTCACAGGAAATTAATAAGGAGAGAGTGAACGAGTGCAATTTCAAGGGGAAGAAACACGGATTTATGTCCAGTGCAGAACATGAGGAGCGATTTCTAGCGGAGCCCTCGAGGGGGGAAATGCTGACCTGATCCAACTGGATGGGCATGAGACCTCAACCGCCAGGAGATGGAGAGGTTCCCAGACATCCGAGGGCCCAGCTGAGGGGAGACAGGATGGAGGGGGAGGGGGAGAGGGACGGGGAAGGAGCGGGAAATGGGAAGGGGAAGGAAAACAGACGGGAGGAAAAGGACATGCAGTGTTTATGCTGATTTAATCAAAGCACTGATTTAGCAGTCCCATCTTACGGAAGATTCACTTTAGCGAAGCTTTCTAACAATCTGCCTCCAGCCCAGGGGTCTCAGACTCCCAGTGCAGGGGCCAGACTCGGCCCTGCAATCAATTTAATACAGCCGGCCCCTCGATATCGAGTTATAATGAAGCCTCGCTCTTGTTTGTACAACAGAGAGCCCTCCTGAGGTGGAGCTGTTGGTGTATCGTGTTACTGCGAGTAAAAGAAAAAAAAGAAAAAGACGTGCGTACACTTGATGCTACTGGCCAACAAAACAGTGCAAACTTCTGCCAGGGTGCACTGAGGATTGCATCTGCTGAATGTGAAAAATAAGGCAGGATGTTTATTTGATTTAATTGCTTTAATAAACTGGAATAGGAGTTAGTATTAGAGTAAGACACAATACTAGAAGCTTGTGCAGATTGGTTAATTTTGCACATGCGCTGTACTTTACTGAATTTTTTTGTGTATATTTATTTCATTGGTCAGGTGCTGATTGGTGCAGCTTGGAAGCAGGAAAAAAAAACTGCAAAACACACACACACACACACACACACACACACACACACACGCGCAAAACACACAAAGACAACCATACTGAAACTACTAGGTGATCACCGGCAACTCTCCCAGCAGTAAAACATGCAATCCTCATAGATCTCGCAATTTAGCAATCAGGCACCTCCGGCGCCTCGTTTTCAGACTAGCCTGTCAGAGTTTAACATCATGAAACAAAAGGCGAGGTATTCAATTTCCAGGGGCTTGAGGTGGTTTCAGACAGGCTGAGGCATGACAAGCTAGCGCCATCTATTGTTGGGAGGTTGACATGTCTTATGCAAGACAGCGACCGAAGAAAAGGAAGTGCTGTAGGGTGTCTGGCAGCAAGTATCAGACAATAAAAGGTGATCATGACCAGGCACTGTCTGCATGAGTGTGTGTGTGTGCGCACTAGTGTGCTGTTCATTCCGCCCTCCGAGACGCCTCGTGGCCCCCTTGTTTTTGTCCCATTTCCGTTGGGAGGCTGTAAACAAAGGGCTAAAAAAAAAATTTCTGTTTTCTGAATCCGTAGTACTTTTTTGCTTAATTAATCATGCGGGGCTGCCTCGCCGGAGTTGGCGATGAACAAAATAAAAGCCCTGAAAATGGGCATAATTAAGGCTTAAGCTGCAGCCAGAAAGACGAGGTCTGAGACTGGGCTGCGGACTCGTCAGTTGGAGGCAGCCTGTGTGAAATCAGCGGGAAGGTTACACCAGACGAGGATGATGGGGGAAGAAAGTCCCCGCAGCCATCTGGCTCCGTTTTAGCTGTGGGCTCAGACAGGAGCCCTGGTATTCTGAGAGCGTAGCGCCCGAGGTGGGATGTGAGGTTTAATGAGGTCAGGGAGGTATAAAGAGACGACCCCGTTTAGGATTGCTGCATGTGATCAGAAGCACCTTCAGGTCCCGCCTGAATACGAAGAGGAGAGCCGATGAAAGAGGCTAAGACGGGCGCGACAAGATGAAATACAAAGGTTAGCCGCGGCTTTTCTTGGCCGTTTAGCGACAGTCTGTGGGAGTCCGGGAGTCGAATCACATCTGCGATTATGTCGGGGAGGAAAGAAGGGCGACTGGAGCAAAAGATGAAAAGAGGTGTGATTTCAACCAAATTCAAAATGTAACTTTGGTATTTTGCCAAATCAAACACGTTATGGTTGTCGCCTACTTACCTTTAGCATATGTCATGTTTCTTTTGTCTCATAGTTCACATTCTTTCTATTCGTGTCTGATATTTTTGGCCTTTTTCTCGTCTGCCACAGCACAAAATGAAAATAATATATAAATGAAGCAAGACAGCTTGTTCACACCGACACATACTGGGGATGCAACAAGAGCGTTCCCTCAACATCTCAACTCTGAGGACACCTCATGGTTTTAAATGATGTCGCAAAAAGCGTTTGCATCTTTTCATTTTAAAACAGCCAAACGCAGTTCAGCTACTCACATTCTTACTTCCGAGTCCACAGGTGCAATAACATTTTCTTTCACCTATTTTGATATATCGCCATACGTACATACTCATCTTCAGTCATGTGTAAACATTTAATAAGCATCCCCCGAGCTCGTTCTTCAGGACACTGTGAGTTTAATTCCTACCTCCTCCCTGCTCTCTGCTTGTCTTCCCATCTGTCCCGGCCGCCTCTGCCAACACTCGTGTTTATTTTGTGTGTGCGTGTGTGTGTTTGTTTGCCATACGCCCTCAAGTGCCTTTCTTGGTCTGTGAACTTGTATGAAGACACAGCAGGGGTTTGGCCTTTTTTTGGCGGAGTGGCAGAGGGGAACAGAACGGCTGGCAGGCCGGAGTGAAGACGAGCAGGATATTTGTCTTTCTGGCCAAACCGAGAGGGCCAGAGCGACGCCCCGGAGCACTCGGGGCTAATAATTCAAGTACCTGTTGGCTTGATTTGTCTTGGCCCGTGGGCCCCAATCAGACGCTCCCCTTTGAAGACTCGCTCAAGGTCAAAGATGTTTGTACAAAGCGGGTGCGAAGTGTGATGGGAAGAGCCAAACAGATGGCTGGAATTGAGTCTGAATCAAGTCCTGATTAAAACTCATTTGTTAAAGAGAAATATGACGTGTTTGGATGAAGAAACGAAAGAATTTAACTACAAGACACACCTTGATGTCTTTTAGCTATCTGCATTTTTCAAACCAAATCAGTTCCAAAGTGATCTGGTGTATTTGATGGAATTTTTCTCAAATCCGTTGCATTTATGCCACATATCCTTCTATCCATGTTTGGCAAGCAGGGACCTGTTCAAAAAGTAGCTCTAACTGCATAGGAACAGAAATTCAAAGCACGGCAATCAGACCTTTCAATCGCAGCTGTGCCAGGGGGCAACCGCCCAGTGTTTCCTGTCAGTGGCGGGAGCAGCACTAGATGAATGTCACCGCTGCAACATTTAACTAAACTCATGCCAAAGCCACCCAACAGTGGAGAAAAGGTCTTCCCACTGGGGGAAAAGCCTCCGATGCTGTTCTGTACTTTGCTATGTAATGTGAAAATAGCATCGAGCTCTGGCGCTGCAGCGCTTGTGCTAATCTCTTTAGCCTCAGCTTGCAGTTTACGCTGGTTGTGGCCAGCTTTTGACAAATGAAAAGAAAAGAATGCTGACAAATTATAGGGTGATAACAAATACTTCAAATTTTTTGGCTTTTAAAGATGGATTAGCAAAAATAACAACTATAACGCTGAGATATCCAGCTGCTTAGCATAGCTATATATAAATTGCACAGACAAATTGTGACTGTGAAGTTAATGCTAAACGTTTCAGGCTCGGTCAGCTTTGCACATTCGCGAGCTTTTCTTGACATAACTGATTGTGAAAAAGCATGTTTTTTTTCCCCTGGGCCTGCGTTTTATGTCCCATTTTATCGATAGTATGGCTCTGAGCTGGTTTACATTTGCATAATAAAGTCAATAGCACAGCCTCCTGGGAGGGAGCATGGTGACATTATTACTAATCTAATGAGAATAGATCACTCGCTGCATGTGTGTTGTTTGTGCGGGCAGCAGCGGGGAGATGGAAAATGGAAAAAAGTGGCATCGGGCTGAAAAGAAGAACAAATAAAAAGAAGCTAAACTGAGATCCGGAGAGACTTATTGAAAAACTATAGACGTCACATCCAAACCAATCAGATATTTTTTTTAATTTACATTTTTAATTAGTAAGAGACTCAGATTCATGGCTCACTGCTGTGCACTGCGGTGTTTAACTGAACTAGAGGCTCCAAGAATAGCAGAGACCTGTTGTTCACATAAAAGCCTTCAGCGCTCTTATTTTGGCACGTTGTAAAAAAAAATGTCATCCAGGAAGTGAAGGTGAAAGGAAGATGTTCCTCCAGGTGTCAGAGTGCCGAGTTCATAAACTGCACGAGTGCGAACGGAAGACGGAAGGTGCTCGGGTGAAGGTGGCAGGCGGCAAGTGAACAAAGGGGCGGGTGTCGCGCGAAGACAAAGACGTACGAGTTCCGCATTCTCCTCTTTTGAACAGCACAACCGCGGCATCCTCACCGTCCTCTGCTGGTTAAAGTTGTACAGCTGTATCATCACTTACAGGGCAAACAGAGAGATCACCTGACGCACCAGAAGCTTCAAGGAAAGGGGTTGGAGGGTTGTCATTAATTTTACTGTATTACATACAGTATGTATACTGTATTTTCCTCATTGGTTTCATGTATTTGAATGTACGATGCATGGGCGGGACACTAATTATTCTTAATGACTTTTCTTTGCTGCTTCAACAAATGTTAGAAAAATAACATTTTGCTATACCACCTATGTCACCTATTCATTTTTTTTAAATGCCTCCCTTTACCCAAATGTTTTTTTTTTTCCCTACAGGCACTTTCTTCCAAGATTGACGTGTAAAAAAAACGGGGCGGATTGCAAGTGGAAGCCTCCGTCTGGAGTGTCAGGCGTCTGGTGTCGGTCCTCCTTTTCACGACGACGACGACGACGACGACGACGACATCTGCATCTTCTGAGAGACGAGCGCCCGGCTCCATTTTATGCATTGAGACGCTCCAACAAGTAGCTGCGCTGCACTTCTTCTATCTGCGGGCTTCCAGACACATTACGGAGACGCTCACCATGCTGATACACGGAGAGAAAGAGTAAAAAAAAAAAAAACACACCATCACTTCTGCAGTGGAGTCAGCAGGTGCATGTGAAAACAGGAAGAAGGCTTCGGGGGACGTCAATCAGCCGGAGTGTTGCGGTGATTGATGTAGAGAAGAGTGAATGAAAGAAGTAAGTGCCGGCTGCAATAGGACTGATTTAGGCTCAGTCAGAGCTGCTGCTGACACTGAAACCCAAAGGCTGATTAATCACTGTAATAAAAATGCATCGAGTACGAACGATAAAAGAAAAAGATATAAAAATCTGACATGTTATTACAACATACTTATAGAAGTCTTAAAGTGAGCCTTCAGACTCCGATGCGCTAAACGAACTTGGCCGTGTGTGTGTTTGTGTGTGTGTGTGTGTGTGTGTGTGTGTGTGTGTGTGTGTGTGTGTGTGTTTGTGTGTGTGTGTGTGTGTCCTAACAGTGTGCCCTATATATAAAGCAGTCCATTCCAGTGTTGACACCAGCTGCTGTATCTGTATCTCTAATTATAGCGGGGCAGACTCCAGTGGCAAGACTGGAGGGCTGGGGGCTCAGGTTACACACACACACACACACACACACACACATGCACTGAGGCGGCATTATAAAGTGGGTCTCGGACACATCAGATATTCTGACAGGGCTGAAGAACTCTGAGTGGACTGGATGTTTATTCACATATTTTATTCCTAGGTCTGTGTCAGACCGTTGAGGACACCCAGGAGAGAGTCTGTCCCCTCTGGAGTGGCAGGAAGGTAGTAAAAAATAGCTCAGAGTCAGTTATTGACTTATTCATTTGTTTTGGAGAAGCCGCTGGTTTGAGTTCTGGCGACGTTTAAACAAACGTGCGCTGTCGTTTTGGTGGAAAAGCATCCTGTCGGTGAATAATACCAAATCCCTCTGAGTTCTTTGGTATATTTAAGAATCCAGCACTCGGCTGCACTTTCTCCTGGTTTATTGACACAGATCACGCTAACCCAAAATAAAGAGGGTGATTAACAAAACCTGGTAAAACTGGATAACTGTTGTCAGCTATTGCGATTTTAATCTCACAAATCGGCAAACAGCGAGGCGGGAATCTGGGTCCAGACTTCCCCTGCGAACGGCGGGTTAAGTTATGGGCGTCTGAGGGGAGAAGACCCGGCCGTGACATCAGCTGTGAACCGTCTCCGCCTGTCTGAGGTGATTAATAACTGGACAGACAGGGCCGGAGACTTCCTGAACTCCGGGAACCTGTCTTTCGTTCTCTTCCCGTCGCTCCCTGCCCCCCCTTCCTCCTCTTTTGCTCTGTCATTCTATTTTGGATGTGGGTGGAGGGTGTCAGGGTGACTCTCAGCTGGTCACCTCGCGTCTCTCCTTCTCTTTTCGTCCCCCCTCCGAATCACAGAAACGTCCGGCTTTGATACTTCTCTGGGCACGATTTTCATGAAGTTTGACAGCAGCAAGAACCACTTGGAAGTTCCTGCTGTTTGGACAATCTGGAGAACTTTCTTCAGTGTTCCGAGTCTCCTGGACTGTCACAGTCGGATTTGAGAATTCAAATCTTTCAAACTGGAGCCTGAGAGGATTTAACGGCGGAGCTACGACTCGCTCGTTTCTATGGTGATGTGGCGCTTGGCGAGCCACTGACGGACTGAAGGTTATCACATCCAGCCAATTCAAAAAAGTCCAAGGTGCGGTAGAGAAAAATCCATTCCTTTTATCCAACTAGACTTTAGAAAAAATATAATTAGGATCTCGTGTTGATAACACGGAGCACTGGGGAGACTGTACAGACCAGGTGCTCTGTCTCATTTGTTCAGCTGAGGTTCAACGTTTCTGTTCCAAATTTATGTGATCAGTTCAAGAGATCCATCGCCATTGTTTTTCTTTTACAGACGTCTTTAGCCTTTTGCGGCCTGCGCCTTCAAAAACGGAACTGTGCAAGACACAGATTAGATGTTTGTGTGAGTTAAAACGTTAAGGGGCCATCCTCTCAGATTGTATTTAACATCAAGCTTGCTGTTTAATGCTTCTGTCTCTTTCTCCTCCCATGAGGGAACGGCTGCCAGTAGCAGAAGTAGAAGTTGGTTTAAAACAGTCATTTTGTCACTGTAACACTGACTCCAGGGAACATCTTGTGCCGTTGAAAAACCTTTGTGCTTTTTGCTGTGTGCTGTGTTGAAATGCGCTTTTGCAATTTGGAAAGTGCTCAGCCTTTTTCTAGCTGAGACCCCAAATTCACAGAATCCTACATCTGTCACTTATTTCATGTAGTTTTTGAATCATGGATGAAAAGATATATGTGAGCTAAGTCTTGATGCTGCAAACACTGAACTGACTTTATGGCTTCACAATGCACAACAGAGTTAGGTGGTGACAACAATGCATCCATGACAACCGGTGAAGTCAAAAAAATATTTTTGTTACTTCAGAGTCAAGATTTGAAAAGAACATTTAAAAAAAAAATGGCCTCCCATGAGTCCAGAAACTTTCCTTCTTGTTTTCTAAGTAAATAGATTAACTTTGATTAGCTTTATAATTTGTACGTGTTTGCGGAACTCAGTGACTGTTTTGAGTCCCAGTCGCTGCCTTTCATTTGCCCTCACAGCCAGCGTGCACATTCTTACAATTCTCCTCATTCCTTTGGTGAGGAAGAGGCCAGCGTCACATGTGTGTGTTCGTGTGGGAGGGTTCGCCTCGACGCTCAATGGTAACAACAGGTGGGCCTGGTCACGCGCTCTTGGAAAGAGCGAACCGCCAGAAAACAAGTTGCAGGAGAAGAGTACGCACAAAGACGTATGTTCATTGGAGCCGCGATTACACCTTTTGGGAGTGGGAGGGTCCAAGTGGGATGAGTGTGCGAGGCGATGCGGCAGCGGCGGCGGCGGCGACGCTGCAGGGACCGTCTGGCCGCCCCCGTCCGTCACTGTGGCTCTTTTACCTGCTGCCGATCGATGGTGTCGACCTGACCAGCCGCTTTGTAAAGCCCCGGCGGATCGATGGCGGGCTTTTATATCGCAGCGCACGCAGCTGCTCTGGGCTCTGCGTCTCCCCGTCTCTGCACAAACAACGGAGCGTGCGAGGGCAGAAATATGTTAAATTGATTTTTTTTTTTTTCCCCTGTTTTTTTTTTATGCTCGTCGTCTGAACGCGGCCCCCGCACAAAAGGTCAACCGAGACCGGCGCGATGAATCAGAACACGAATCTTCCTTCCCCGACCGGGCCGTTTTTTATTCGCGCACAGGCGCTAGTTAACGGGGAGACTCGGGGACACAAAACAACCCTCAGTTTGTATCAATACTCGGATGAACCGATAGAGTCCCGGCCGGCTAATTGCACTAACGAGAATGTCAAGACGAATGGGGCCAAGCGCCTCAGCGTCGGCCTCCGAAATGCCGCCTGTCCTGGCGGTGAGTCAGCTGCATTCCCATCCGCATCATAGCAGTCGCAGCGAGAGGGCGGGGCAGAAGGACACGCGGAATAATCCGGCGAGGCGCGTCGCACAATGAACACAAACGCGGCTAATGGAGCGGCCCAGCCGTGTAGCGCCGAAGATTTTTCTTTCCGAGAAGTGGTTTTTGTTTTTTCCATATTTCCAAAGTGAGATGGAAGTTAATCGCTTCATCACCTCGGAGCTTTTTATGTCTACCTTCCCCCCCTGTGTTGTTTCTCTCTCATTCCTGTCTTGACACAAGGAAGAAAAAAAAATACAAAGCACCGACGCCGGCAGCCAGTCAGAGCGGAGGCTTCTGGAGGCGTAAATGTGACAGGAAGGCTGGCTGTCATTAATGCAGCGGTTCTCAAACTTTCTCTGTCACACCCCACATTGGAGGAAGAAAATTTTTCATGTACTGATGCAAAGATGTTTGATTACATTCTATCAGCGCTCGAACTGTTCATTGTCCTCTGGCTTTTTCACTCGCGCCTCGCACATTAAAAAAAGGAAATAGACCAGACGCCGAAACGATCGCTGTGCGGCGCAAGCCGGCCACGGAGGTGCACCCTGCTTCAAGTCTGGCGTGAACGACACCATTGTTCCGCCAAAAGTGGCCAACAGCAAAGAACACTGGCCACCGCCGGACTCCTGAATTCTTCTTTTTGTCCCTGTCAAATATTTGTCCATCCTGTGTACCTGAGCAGCGTTTTTTCTTAGCTACAACCTACTGAACACTTTTTGTTAATTGTTCTGCCATGGAAAAAGTTCAGACGGGAAAACGTTAGTTACCCCGGGCGGCCCGTCTCCCTCCCGCCCGGTGTTTCGCGCCCCCCCTAGACGTGACTCTGCGCCCACCAAGAGGGGCATTAATGGCCACGATAGGTTGCAAACGTTGGTACAAAAGCTCGTGTTAGACGACGAGCTCACTTTTACGCTTTTACGTGTTATTTTGAGAATGTGTGAGGTTTCGCTTTTTGGCCACCAACAATCTATCAAACTATTTTTAGCCGTTACCATTTAAAGCAGGCATCTGGTCAACTGTGATCCCGAGCTGTTTATAGAAGTCATTCGCATTCGCTCTCCTCCGCCTCGGCTGCAGGGCCGCGCGGAGGTAAAAAAGATTCTTGTTATTTTCGGTCGACACCAACCCACCGCGGCGGCGGCAAAGCAGGTGGACACAATCTTGAGGGTTCTTGCTTCTTTAATCATTTGGACTGCTGGGGAGAGTGAGAGAGAGAGGGGGCTGTATCACAGCAAGAGAGTCGAGAATGGATGTGTCAATGGACCGTGCTGATTGGCCACTTAGCCAAAGAGGTGCTGGTCAGTCAACTGGCAAACCAAATTGTTAATACCTCCAACTACTGACCTGCCAACAGAGGTATCGACTCTCGAGTGTGCCAGAGGGAAAATGTAGCATGAGACACAAGCTGAAATACTTTTGCACCAATTGTGGGATTTTTTAAAGATTTATTAAAAATCTAAGGCAGTGTTTCTCAAGTGGTGGGTCGTGACCCAAAAGTGGGTCAAGTGGGTTGCGGAGCTGTTTTGATTGGGTTGCGACTTTGTGGGCCGTCCCCTCTTCCAGATCCCCCTCGTGTTATTTGTTTTTAAAAAGGGGGATTTAAAATATATATATATATATATATATATATATATATATATATATATATATATATATATATATATATATATATATATGTATATATATATATATATATATGTACATAAATATACATACATATATATACATATATATGTATATAATTTAGATATTATTCTCCTTAGTTGAAAAATAGTGTAAGTTCCTGCTTGCTCAGTAAAATATGAAAATCATAATTATGGGTGTGAGTTTCCTTTCACTACCTTTCAACTTGACATTGCATTTCATTTTCAAGGACCTCATGTATTCATTTTTATCTCTCTGCCGTCAGCCCTATTTACCAATGAGTGGCCAAGCTAATGGAGGAACGGCCGTCCCTACGGCTCGGCCCAATCAGAAAACATTTTTGGATGAGGTGGTGATGACCTTCACTTCTCCGATGGCCTGGCTGCTGGTTGTGGCTCTGATCCTCACGTGGTCGGGAGTCGCCATCGTCCTCTTTGACCTGCTGGACTACAAAACTCTGGCAGGTAACCAGCGCTATTGCTATTTATTGAGTGTTATTCTTGCAGTTCACTTTTTTTTTTTGTAAGAAGTTCATTGTATCTATGTATTGAATGTGATGTTCGGTGACAGGGATGTAGCGATATCCAAATTTCACATTGCGATAAAACCTTGCTCGACAAGTCGACAATATGATATATATCGCGATATTAAAAATAGACACGGAAAAACGAGTCATTATGTGACTCAGGGACACAACATTTTTTCCCATTGGCCAAGTTTAAAAGTGTTGAGAACTCAGTTTTCCTTTACTTGCAGCATCCAGCACTTTTGCTCTACTACTACTAGATCTGCATTAGCAAGCAGAGTGCAAAGGCTGATGGGCCACTGTAACTGCAGTTGCCACTTCTCTACCCCCTGCGTTCCCACAGCTGAAAGAACTTTGCTTTTCATCATAATCTCACGTAGTACACCACATTTATTTGTTTGAGGCGGTCGTACGTCTGCGATAAAAATCCAGCGGAGAAAAAAAAACACAAAATTGACGATACCGCGACATCCCTGCAGTCCCTGATGATGTGCCGTGTTCTTTGTCTCTTCACTTTGATTTCTCACTGTACCACATTGTTCCACACATCATGTACACATCCACATTTCATCCAAACATCTCTCCAACTTCCTCTCAGACATTTTTGAAGGTGACTTCAAAAGTGGTTCCCCAAAGGATCATCGCATAAAGGCCTCGTGCATCGACTCTTCGTCTTAACATCGGGGCTCGCATATTTCACACACTCACCAGAGCAACTAACAACAAAGAGGTTCACAGGCTGGCGATACAGCTCGTTGTAATTCTACAGTCAGTTTTGTCTCAAACACAAAGTAACGACGCCTGTGTTCCACACGGACTTGGAATTAGACGCATTGCCGGGCTGCTGCTCGCTTTGTAATTCCGTTATCTGCAGCGCAGCGCAGTGGATTTCTTGTTTTTGGGTGGTCAGATTTCCCTCTCCGTGATCGCGCTTCAATTAACTCCACCGTCGCGAGATAACAGAGAATTAATATTGCTGGAGAACCGCGGCCGAGTTACGATTAAAGTCGGCCGTCGAGATTGTTGCCTCTCGAAGTGCCGAGCTGTGATGACGGCCCGCAAATGACTGCGATCGGGCTCACGGGGCTCCGCGCAGCTGTTTCTCACACGATATGCAGAGATTATGAGGACGTCTGATTGCGGCGCAGCAGAGGAAGCAGAGGAAGACAAAGCGACATGCGCGCCCGAGCGTGTTGTTTTGTAATTGTGGCGCGTTGCATTATTTAAAAAATGCGGATAAATTATTGAGAGTGTGTACGTTTAAAAATGGCAACAGTGTAGTCCGCGGACAGATACAGATGTTGTATGGTTTTTTTGTTCATATCAGAGTGTGTATACTTATCTTTTAAAGGATTAAAAAAAAAAGATTACCTACCCTAGTATAATTTATTGTGGAAATCTACTCTAAATCTATATTGTTATACTAAAGTATAGTTGTACAGTATAGCACAGTATAAGTACAGAATATATATGACTTGACTGACTAAATCTTTGTGAGTTCTCTACAGCCGCCACCATCACCACACGTCACCATGTTTTCACAGTGGATGATCGCCTTGTCTCCCACACATTGAGCACACTCACCTCTAACGCCTCTCCTCACTCTCCCTCCCCCTCCCCCACCTGTTCACCTCTTCTTCCCATCTCCATGCTGTCAATCACCTGCCATCCCATCCAAAGAGTACACATCATACTGTGATGACCCCGTGTGTTTACATCCTGGTAAAAACAAACAAAACAAAAAAAAAACAACAACCCGAAAAACAGCCGCAGTAAAACAGCATCGATTGTGTGACACACCGCTAACATGTTTGTGTTTGACAGATGAGGAAAAAACTCTTGAAAAAAGTCTTGTTTTGAAAAGTCTTGTTTTTTGCATGGTGCCCGTCAAGTGTGTGTCCAATGTTAAAACCCCTGTGGACTGAACCAGGACAAATCGAGAATCAAAAGTGGTACTATGTTCCACCCGTGAAACTTCTGTCCAGGAAGCTACATTGGATGTTTTGGCTAAAAACACTGTGTGAATGTTGCTAATTCCAGTCATAAGGGTCGGCTGAGCAGTGAAGAGATGTGCTGATTCTGTTCACATTTGAACACAAACAAAACAAAGACTTCACTCGTTCTCACTACTTCCTTCTGTGAAACCTCAGAAAGCTGATGTGGATTTAAAAATGGCAAGTTGTTCTGCAGAAACTGAAATATAAGCCAGATAATTAGTCTTATATCCTTCACTGCAGGGTCCCCATTAGCAGCTCAGCTAAATGTCAGCTGGGACACAGTCCACAGTTCATTTGGCATGTTGAGTAGACTCAAGACACAGACACATTTGTGACTCTGAACAATCTGTTCTGTTTCTTTACCGTCATAATCCAAATGTTCAGCCTCCAACCAGAGGGAAACTTCACCTGTACAGTAAATTTCACTGTCTCTGAGGTAGAATGTGATCTGAGCCCAATGAACCAATAAAAACAGATCCACAGGCCATAATATAAGCTATTATGTTATAAATTAACTTTACTTTTGAAACCATATATTGAATATTTTTGGTTTTAAAGCAGAGTTATTTTGGAATATTTTGAATTTTTTTCAACAAACTCATATATTAAAACTGATTAAACTTGCACTCAATAGTTGACTTTCTGTTTCAAAACCTCCCAAACAGAGAGTCTGCATATCAGCACATATTGTACACTCTGCGCATTTGGATTAAGTCCAGAAAAAGTTCCTCATTGCATGTCTGTAAAAGTGTGGTGAGTTAACTTATGTGCATGCATTAGAGGTCCCATCAGTATTCCACCCATTTTGCAGATCTTTATCTTTCATCCTCGACTCCAGTGAAGCGGACTCGCCGTTAATTATCCCAAAAAACTTTAAAAAAAAAAAAAAGAAAATCCTCAAAAATGGATCTCAAGAAGTATTTAGCCATCTGTTTAACAACCACCCTGCAAAAATATTGGAGAGATGATTCTTCAACATGTTCAGAAGGAACAAAAACAATTTGGTTTGAGAGGGCGGACATACATAAATCTAAACATGTAGATGTAAATGCTGTTGCATAGTTTTACAATTAATTATTATAAATTACAATAAAACAGACTTTAATGTAATGTAATTGTGGACTTCTTTTGCTGACGTCCACGTTGATGAGAAATAGTGGAATAAAGCAAAAGGAAAATAAGCAAGAATGACAAAAGCTGGCAAAGAAATTGGGACGCTGAAGGGGGAAAAAAAAACAATATATATGATAAAGGAAGAGAGAACGAAAGGGTAAAAGAGGACAGAGGAGACGTTACGGGGATGGAGGCCACTTGTAGGGACAGCAGACGAGCAGCAGCAGAAACAAACAAGCCGTGTTTTTCTGCAGCTCGACGATTGGAGCTATTTTACGCTCTGAGAGGTGTTTCACAGCCTCCTGGGCTTCCTGTTTTGATCTCTGCAGCCCAATTTGTTTTCTCTCTCTCTCTCTCTACCGGCTTTGTGCGTGCACTTTCTTTCTGTGTTGTTTCGTTGTTCTTCTTTCATATCACATTGATGTGGATTCTAAACGATGCAAAGGAGGGGGAAAACGGTTGAAGGAAAAAGGCACGGAAGCGAGGGCCGAGACGAAAGGGTGAATTTAGAGGGGAAAAGTGGAATGAGTGAGACAGGTGAGGGGGAGGGGAAAAAAACAGAAGGCTGAAGAACGACAAAAAGGACAGTGGAGTTGGTGGTGGTGGTGATGGAGGGAAGGGTTGGCCTTCTATTGCTGCTGGCTCCCTCACTGTCTGGAGTGCCAATCAGTGAAATGTCAGTGCATTAATCAGCTGTTTATGAGGATCCATTATACGAGGGAGGTGGGGTGGGGGGATCGGAGGGCGGCTAGCAGGCAGCGGCTTCTTCCACCTGAGAGGAAATTCAGGCCATGAATTAATGAGAGCAGCCGCTGGGAGAGGAGCTGACAAAAGCACGAAAAGGTGTCTGCGTCAATGTGTGTGTGTGTGTGTGTGTGGGGGGAGGGACGGGAGGGGGGACTTGGCGTTTTAATTGACCCGCTGATTTAAAAGAGCACCAATAGCGTCTTTTTTTTTCCAACCGCCCGCCCACACGCCCGTACGCCGCCACCACCACCTGCTGCAGGGTGTAAATCTATAACGTTCAGCAAGAAAAATATCTCTGCAAATGTCAGGTAATTCAGTCAATATGATGCCAGGAAGTAAGTGATAGCCGCTGAAGTTAGCGAGGCAATAAAGAATCTGTCAGAGGTTCCACATCAGGTGTTCCACACTGCACCCCTGTGGAGCAGCCATGCATGATCAAGAATCTTAAAAAAAAAAAAAAAAAATCATTTTAAGAGGTTATAGGAAATAGCTTGTTTAGCCCTCTGTTTAAAACCTGACTGACTGACTGACGCAGCCAGGACGCCTCTGCGGGCGGAGCCAGCTCCTGCCTAGCGGTGACATCTATAACCTCGGACATGCACCCCTGAGGTATAACGGCCCTTTGTGACATCACAGATGGCTGGTTTTCCCTGATACGTGTTTCTAAAAAAATAAATAAATAAATAAAATTCAAACTACAGGCTGTTTGTTTCCTTTTGTGAGATCTTTCAAAATGGACGTGAGAAATAAATTTGACAAAATTCTTTATCTGTACAGCATGCTGATGGTGCGGCTGCAGTGGTTGCCTTCCACACAAACCCCTAACATGCTACGAGAATTTTTCGCCCGTGAGAATTTCCTTCTTTATTATTATTATTTTTTTCACGCTCGCATGGATGTGAAACCGAGTGCACGCCAACAATTGGAAAAATACGCGGGGCGACGGAGGCCACTGATCAATTACGGACTCCGTCTCTTGCTATTTTTCTTTAATCTTCTCCAGCGTGTTTGCTTGGCCTCACTCCTCTCAGCCAGTGTTCTGTTCCTCACACGGTGCCGTTTGCCTCCCCACAGGTCTCCCTCCCCCTGCTGCCATCGCCAAGAGGGGTCTGAAGACAAGAGGCAAGCAGAAACACCCCGGCTGGCATACACACCGCACATCAAAAGAAAATAGAAAAACACAGATAAATCTCCAGAAAAACTCCAAGTTTAACCCTTTGTTTACAGCCTCCTGCTGAAACACTTGGTTTTAGCTCCATTGGACCTTCTGCATGCTTGGTGCGGGATACGTACAAAGCGGTGTTGGAGTTGAACTAACCAGCAACTCAACGGTATCGGCACCCTTTGTGACATCACATAAGGTTGATTTTATACTGTTTTTTTTTTTTTCCGCAAAACAAAAGAAATATGGGCAGACATATTAACGATTATCGTTAGAAAATATTTGTAAAACAAATTTTAGACTTTGCAAAACCTTTAAATTTTGCAGCAAAGAGCTGTGACCAAACTGAGACTAACAACATCAGTCAAACAGATGGATGTGGGACAAGATGCAGCGAGAGAAGAATCCAAAAGCAGCTGCAAACTAGACAGAATTTTCGCGACGTTGAACGTGGGAAAGCTGTTTAAAGCGTAGCCGACGGTTTGAACGTTCTAAATACAGCAGGTCCAGACATGAGATTACGATTCTTCCGTGTCTCTTTTTTAATTAAGGGACATCAAAAAAGCACAACAAAACAAAAAAAACAAAAAAAAACACCCATTTTACTTGAGTTTGACTGAGGCCAGCATTCAAGGACTAAACATTATAATCATCACATAAAGCAGGAAAACATTCATTATTCAAACGGCAATTTTAATTCCTTACTGAGCGAGCGAGAGAGGGAGTGAGAGAGAGAGAAAGTGAGAGAGAGAGTGAGAGAGAGAGAGAGAGGGAGAGAGAGAGAGAGGGAGAGAGAGAGAGAGAGACAGAGAGAGAGAGAGAGAGAGCGGACCATCCATTTTAAGCAAAACAGGCCACAATGAATCATTTATCCACAAAAATCACAGTAATCCATGACTAATCAAAACAATGCATTATTCATAACTTTCCTACAGCGCATATCTGGGAAAAGTGCATTTTATTATTAAGATTTTTTTTTAACTTAATTTGGCTTGATGCTTATCAGTGTGGATCAGTTTGCTGTGTACAAGTTCTCGTCCAACTAAAAAACACAGCAACATGTAGATGCCAAAACTTTGTGACATTTCTTTGCTTTTTTTTTTAGTTTTAAGAAAACTACAAATTCTCAAGGACAAATGAATTTAATGATGTGACAACGCTTATGTTTCCTGAACCGCTTCTCCTTTTAGGTCTGATTCGTCCAATTAAACCAAGCCGCGCCGCCGCCGCCGCCCATGGTGATGTCACGGCACAGGAGGGCACCGATTGGCTGGGGATGCTGTGGACCCTAGCGGTCAGTTTAGTGGCTCCTGATGATGAGGAGGAAGGTATTCACCAGCTAACTGAAACCCTCACATGTAAGAAAACATCCCACTCATTCATTCGTATTAACCGCTTGGTGACAAACATCTTCAATGCGACCGGCGCGCTGAATGAGATGCCGACATCGCTCTCGACGTCTTATTTGGGCCATTTTTTTCGCCGCGAACCCGGATCCATGATTGACGCTGCGATTTTGTGAATCTTAACACACGAGTGAGATAATATATTCCCAAACAAGCCTTACCGATTCACCGCACGCCCGGCGGGTTCGGTTCGTGCGAATGCAGCCCATACAGCGCTGATAATTCTAATGATAGAGCTGTCGGGATGTGATCATTAACCACGCAATGCGGTATAAAATCACCATAATCACAACCTGCTAAGTTGTGAAGCCGCATCAGCCGTCAATATCAACGCTCATCTAATCCTGCTCATCCCACTTTCAGTAGCTGCAGATCGGGGGAGGGGGAGTGGGATCTTTTAATTAACTGTGGGGAAGGGCTTAAACGAGTATCAGTGCCAATTTTAAAAGGCTTTAAAGAATCTTTTTTTTTTCTTTTTTTTTTAAATCTGTTTGCTCGTGCAGCCAACTATAGTTATGAAAAAACACAGTCAATTTAGGGTGGAGGAAGTTCAAGGGCAGCACAAACATATGGTGACTGAAGTGGAAGCAAAATGACTTGAGAATCAGTTTTTTGAAGTAAAGAGTTAGGGTGAATTCCAATTCCTCCCTTAACCCTCAATCTCAACCCTCAATCTCAAAAATGCGCGCTCCCGCGAGGTGCAAGTGCTGTCCCGATTCTAAGAACGTCAAGTTGAGGGATGAGTTTAAGGGCTGTATCGCCCTCAATATTGAGATTCTCCGGCACCACCCTTGGCAGTAAGGGCTACCCAGAAGGCACTGCGTATTTTCGCCAAGACATCTTCGAAAAAGGTTGCGATGTAAAAGCGAGCTACAAATGGAAGTATTTTCTTAGTTAATAAAGATATAAATATTACGAAACCATTGTGTTGTCTTAGTTTAAGACTTTTTTTGGATTATTGACATCGTTGTTGCGTAACATTTTTTTTTTTTTACTTTACGAGGTTTGTCAACCGGACCGGCGGTCCCGGCTTCACGTTACTTGTATACCTCGTTGTGTAGCGAAGGAGGACTTCTTCCTTTTTCGCCGTCTTTTTCTTTTTCTCCTTCTTCTTCGTCGTTGTCGTCTTCTTGACAGACTGGACGTAGCTTTGGCGTAAGGCCGCCCCCCACAGTCTGAAGATGTAACCGCACTTAAGGGGTGTCCCATTTCTAAGCCCTTACACTTATTTTTGAGGGCCAAAGATTGAGGGTTAAGGGCGAGGGTTGAGATTGAGGAGTTAGGGGAGGAATTGGAATTGGCCCTTAGTCTGTGAAAGAAATTCATTAAAAAATGTATAAAACAGTTATGACAACTTTGAAAATTAGTTCACAATAAAGTTTTGGCAGACCCCTTCAAAGGTTCTGAGAGCAGACAAGGTGACCTTCACAGATGGAAGTGTGTGGCTTTTACAGAAGCCAGGGGCGCAACTGAGAGGACAGACGAGCATTTAGCTAATCAACTTGCGCTAACGACTGACAAGCAATGTGTCCCGTCCCCCGTCCCCCCACCCCCCTACTCCTTTTCAGCTTTCCACTCGGAGGAGCTCTGAAATAAGAAGATGGTGGGGAGAAGAAGAAGAGAAGGAGGGAAATGTTTCAGGTTGAGGGTAAAATGGGAAGGCAATGAAGTAGAGAGAAAGGCTGGAATCCTCGGGTAGAGTTTGCATTTATGTTTTGATAACTAGAACTTCACGAATGAATAAAGAAAACGTTTCTGAATTATTAAAGTTTTTTTGTTTTGTTTTGTTTAAATTTAGTTATTTGTAATTTAGTTAGTTATTTTGACTGTCATTCGCATGGGAGCCAAAAGCCGGAGCAACACCCACTTGATTGTTAACTGTGAGTTGTGCTGTGAGTGGGAGGGGATGGCTACTGAAATGCAAATGCAATGTTTTACTGCCTGCTGGCGGTAACAATCTGACATGTGTATGTGATGAAAATGTAAATGTCGTTAAAAAAGAAAAACGGCGCATTGGCTGCAGTGACACAATCATTTTGTCGGAGGAAAACACTCCAATCCAGACGCTTCAGACTGACGAACCTGGTCACCTCCTCATACCGGTCAACACTTTGGTCTTCTCATCTGTCCAAAAAGATTATTATTACATATTTATTTCCCTTTGTGGTGGTGGTGGTTTTAAAGGAAAACCTTGGTAAAATTTCAGTCATGTTACATCAATTGGCTTGTCGTACTTGACAATTGTAGTCATTTTTTTTTTGGATCACTAGAGCTCTTCGATCAGATAAGGTGATGTGAGTCGAGTGAGGGATAATTGTCTTTTGTACCAACTGCATGAAAGGTAAAAGATCCTTGAACTGCATACAACGGGCGGTCAGAATAGCAAATTGTTAAAAGAGAAGCATCCGGTGAAAAAATGATATAAAATGTGGGGAGCGTGTACCCACCAAAAGTCAGGTCAGCCACGACGAGGGATGTAAAGCTCCTTTAAATTAATGGTTTAATCTGCCTGATTGTGTGTCTCCAACATGAATGAATTATTAGACTCCACATCGACTGCTGTGATTTTCATTATGGCCATTAGAATGTAAATGGTATTCAATTTCATCAACACGATAATGTGATGGGGCGAGGTTCTGTGAGTCTATGTATAATTGACAAAAGGAATGTCACACACACACACACACACACACACACACACACACACACACACACACACGTCTTTAGATAGTAAAAGCTATGAATAATGGATCTTAGTGTCCCTTTGCCGGAGGGAGAAGCTTTTAAAACATAATTTGTTGCTTTAATTTATTTACCCAACCTGGCAACCGTGGCCCTTAGGCTCAGGGCCGTACATGGCGCCCAACATCTTTGACTTACACACACACTTTCACAATATCCTTGGTTGTCTTCCACAGCAATGTGTGTGAAAAGTGCCACTCAGAGAAACAGCACCGGTCCGGCCTGCGCGAGAGGCAGAGCGACAGATGTTCGCTGGAAGTGTTACCATGTGGGTGTTGGGCGCCCGCTTTTAAATCCATCCGCTACCCGACCTGCTGCGAGCGAAACTGAGACATTCAGCTCATAAACTAATCGCTGAAGACACTGGGAAACGCGCCCGTGGTCGACTTTTGCACTCCCGAGAACGTCTTTCGGAAGATTGAGCAGCTTTTTTTTTTTTTTTTTTTGCTTTCTCTCTTTTGCCTCTACAGGCTGAAAGGCTTTAATGATGCAGGAAAGGGAAAGACGGGAAGACGTTAGCGGCGCGCCAAAATCACATATTTCCAAGGGTACACTTGAGTGAGTGCAACAAACAAACTAATCACGACGTGGGTCGCGCTCTCCCTGTGGTATTTTGTGAAAGCAAACAAATTCACATATCAACCAAACGCACCCCATATGGTTTATGCCTGTTTAGATCTCCATCTGCAGCATTCGGCAAACAAATTTATTAGCGTCCACTTCTTTTTAACGAGACTTCAAAGTAAGGTGCGACCGCAGGCTGCTCCGTGCGTCCTTACCTGTCCCGTCGAACTTATCTCTCGAGAGGTTAACGTCCCAGGAAATTCGTCGTCACACTTGATGGCTTTCGTTTTCGTGAATTTCAGTCAAATGAAGAGCAGAGCCATTAGGTTTTTCATCAAGAAGCTCCGAGGCCAAGAAGTTAGGGAGTCAATTTAAAGTTCCCCATTCACACCGCAATTTGGCCGGCTGTGCTTGAGAGTAGATAAGGAGCGGCTACGTTGCTGTCGCTGAAATAACACGAGCCCCAGCAATTTAGGATAATGTACATAAAGGAAACATTCAAGCGGTCAAGATTTAATTAATCACAGGTTTGCGTTTGCAATCAGGCCTACTTCTGCTCGTGTTCCCATCTTAGACCGCAGCTTTTTCCCACCCACTTTCTGTCATGTTCTCTGTCGAACATCCTTTAATTCTGAAACAGATTTCTGGGATTAGCGGCGGCGTTGCCCCTTTCCTGGCCCCCCTCCGTCGCCACCGCGAGCCTCATCTCTGCTGCCAGAGAGTCCGGGCCGTGTCTACAGACAGTGTTTACAAGCAGCGCGGCTCAGACGCCTGTGATCCTGCTGAGTCATAATCATCATTTCAATAAGCTGTTTGCACACATCTTCAGATCTGCACTATTAATAATCTCCGGAAAAACATAATCAAACGCTAAGCATAAGTGCCAACATCCGACTGGATTAGGAGTTTGTGGGAGCCTTGCACCGCAGTCGCGCCGCTGCCACCGCCGCCGCTGCAACTCTCATTACAGGCCCAGCAAGAAATTGGAGGCTTTTCAAAAGTGGATGTAAGACAGGTGACACATCCTGTTCCAGTCCGAGAAGACCGACCAAGAGAGCTGGCTCAGAAAAAAAGTGTGTAATGGAACTGGGTGATACAATTCATTTAGATTTCTTTTGCCAATTTGGCAACTGCGCTAAAGCTTCTTAGTGGTAAAAGAGGAAACACTTGACACTCTTTTAATGAGATGAAGTGTCGCTGCAAATTGTAGCTTCCTGCACTGCTGTTGAGAAGCTCGCGGCAGCTTCTTGCAGTGTCGGTGATTGCTAGCTAGCTAGCAACCGTAGATCGATCGATAGCAAACAAGCTAGCTAGTGTAGATGGATAGACAGACAGATGAGATGTATTCGCCAAATGTTGTTGCGTTCAAGCAAAATACCCAATTTGTTCTTTTAACTTAATTGCAACTCGTACAAGAAAAAAGTAAATATGAAACTGATTTACTGTTGAATTATTATGAGTGGAAAAAATGAAGTGATTCAAACGCGACAATACCATGGTCTGTTATTTGGCAGAATTACAATAGCGCTCTTACGTATCCTAATACGTAAGAGTGATAACATAAAGTTTTAATGATGGATTGGAGCCAACGGAGCGCAAACGGTCTTGTCGAGAGACAGAGAAATATCCTAATTCTGTCACTGGAAGAAGATGAGAAAATATTCTAAGAGCAGCCAGCGTCACGTTGCCAAACAAATTCGTTTAATCTCCCGACACGACGCCTCTTGGCCCGGTGTCCCGGAGAGGTGAGAAGGATATTAAATTTGCAGGCACGCTTCGTCAGCCTGAGTGAGGTGTGCGTGCTCGGACGCGACGTGCAACAGCACGCGGGTTGCAATGACGGGGATGCAGTGCGTTGCAGTCAGAACTGGGCCACGATTTTACGCGTTTTCGAAGCTCGACGGCGCACACGTTCGCAGGCCGAGGCACGGAAGCGGCTGCACGATGGAAATTCCAGCACGAGACATGAAAAGAAGAAGAAAAGATCAGTTCCCACGGCATAGGAGACTGCGGCGGGAGAGAGAGAGAGAGGCAGATCTCCTCCTCTCACACGCTCTCTTTTTTGCAGCCTTCCCACATTAAACACCACACAATAAAACCCCACACCCCCACCTCACACACACACACATACACACACCAGCCGCCGCGCTGAGACTTGTAACTCTGACGCTGCCTTTAATTTCTTCCACTTGACGCAAATGAGCATTCGGCTGCACGCTGTGACTGCAGCGAGCTTCCCTGTGAAATATTCAATATTTCTACAAATGGTGCATTTTTTCTACCCCCCCTCTTCCAAAGGCAGAGGGTTTCTATTCACCAGGGAGGCGTTCCAGAGATCTGAAGGCGGCAGCTATAAGCACCAGAAAAAGGCAGGAGGTGTTTTTGTGATGGCTTATTTTTTTATTTTTTTGTTAGGAAGGCGAGGGCAGATGTGTTCTGCCGTTGCCAGGGACGGCTTCTCTGCTTTACCGGATGCACAAGCAGCAGGAACGCTCTCTCCACACACGCATACACACGCACACACACACACACACACACACACACACACACACACACACACACAGTCCTTTGGCACAATAAGACCCAAACGTCACCTCTCCAAACTCCCCCTCCCCCCTCCCCAACCTCCCAGCCCCCCCCAGCACCTCCTCGCAAGGGACTCAACCCAACTTCCCTTTCATTCCCACGTCACAGCCCCTGGACCGCTTGCAGCAGCATCCCTCCTGGCTCAGCTCCAACTCCCAGAGCACCCTTTCAGCCCTTTAGATTCAGACACACACACATAGACAGACACATACACACGCGCTACACAATGCCGTTTGTGTTGAACACAATGCGCCGGCGCTCAGAGCTCCTGGCCACAGTCTCGCCGTGCGCAACGTCAGCGTGTGATCTGCATTCGTTAGCTGCCACTTAGCTGTTCTCTCCACCTCCCTGCGGCAAGACGGTTATCTCTCCCTCCTCCTCCTGCTGCTCCCTCCTCCTCCTCCTCCTCCTCGTAACCCTCTTCTTGGTATAACATGGCGAAACTTTACGTATGAGAGATCGTCGGTCAACATCCAGTTTTTTCCCCCGTCAAGGCCTATCGCTTTAATTTGACATGCAAAACCCCATCATTTCTGAAATGTCTCATCTTTTCATTGCGTTTGTTTTTCCTCACCTCTCTGATCTTCTCATTTTATGACTCTCAGCGATGCCTGGGGCGCGGACGGTTGTTTTTTTTCCGTACGAGGCACAAAACTGCACCCTGGCAGCTCAGGCAGAGGCCGTTAAACTCGACATCTCCAAAGTCTCACAGTACTGGCTTTGATCAAAGGCGGGGAAAAAAATGAAATAAATAAGATGGTTCTTACTACCTGATCCGAGAAATGTGGTGCGTGCGTGTGTGGGTGGGTGAGAAAGGAAACCAGTATCGTAGAGCGAGCTGGTGTGAAAACTAGGCTCACACCATAGGATGAAAAGCATTTGACTGATGTTTCGCCGAGTAGCTGTGGCTTTTGCTGAAGGAATCTTAAAAATCCCTTTCACCACAACCAGCCTTTTATTCTGAAAGCGCCTCTTTCTATATAATCCAAGTGCGAGCTGCCTTAGTTGCAAAATCACATAGCAACCGAGTCGCACAAATTTCAACTCCAGCAGGTTGGCAGGCAACCTCCGACAGACAGCATCTCTAGTTGGACTTTGGATCTCAGTGGATTCCATCAGTGGCTGGTCTCCCGTCACGAATCAACAGGTGGGGAGGAGGCACGAGGGTGGAGGAGGAGATGCTGCATGTTGCAAAAAATCGCAAATCTCGACGTCAAAAAGCAATTATAGGGCTGCCCTTAACTGCTGACGTTCACCCCACCCTCAAGCCTTCAGCTCAGCGGGTGAGGGGTGGTGTGTGTGTGTGTGTGTGTGTGTGTGTGTGTGCGTGCGTGCGTGTAAGTGTGTGTGTGGGGGTGCTTAATCAAAAGAAGTGTCACATTAATTCAGACAAATTCAAGCAATCTCATTTTCTAATAAAGCTGTCATATTTGCATCCGGTGACTTACACTCACCATCGTTTTAGATTAATTCCCGTCACAAGCTTTTGATTTATGAACGCGTAATAACTGGGGGGCAACGTCTGTGACTGTGAGCAAGGCTGTGCGTGCACGTGCGCGCACGCCTGTGTATGCATTTGTGTCGACAGAGCCGCGGCTTTTTAATTGAACATTTTTGCCCATGCTCCGATGAGAGGAAAATCCCATTTTGTGATAATTGAGGCGCGCGAGGGCAGGATCGGAGTCCTGGCAGGGAGACAGTCGCGCTGCGGCATCGACGGCTCTCTGTTCTCACAGCAACAGCTCGCCTTTCATTTCACACCGCCTGTATCTCGCACGCCTGCACGGATCCCAGGCCCTTCTCTTCCCCCGTTCCTCGTCGTGAAGGTCGCCTGCTGTCCCGCAAAGTTGCAGGTCCAGCTAGAAGGATTCTGTGGGATTTCAGTGATTGTCATTCACAATTTACAGCGCCGTGACGCCACTTGACTTCCCTTCCACCCCTGTGACGGAGCCAGAATTTTGACCACTGGGTGAGATCATGACTCACATGGGAGTGGCAATAAGTAGATAACTGAAATGTCTGCAAGATTGTTTTTATCATCATTATTATTATTATTATTATTATTATTAGAAGTGTCACTGCAGTTTTGGTTATTTAATAAATGTTTTCAGTGTGGCCATTCTTTTGGATTTGAAAACAGGAAAATATCATGATTAAACCTGTCAGCTTGGTCCTACTGTCCTGAGGTTAAGTTTACATTGAATTTCTTTTTTGAGTATTTTGTTTCCCCAAGAAGAGAATCCAGGGCAGTCATCTATCATCAAGTCAGAAATGTGATGTGAAAATAAATAAATAAAAAAGATACTGAATAATCAACAAAGATATGACTTGCGATCAAGATTGATCTACTCCATGTCTCTTTGTTTCCATGTTTTGTGCTATTACAAGTCACTTAAATTGAACCGGTGATGTAAACTGAAAGACATTTATTAAAAATATTGACCCCAAAGTGTTTTTTTTGTTCGCTTTTTTTTTTTTTTTTTAACAAATCAAACCTTACTCAGACACAACCACATTTGCCCTCAATATTAATTAAATGAGCCTAACAAGACCGAGGCCTTCTATGGCATGAACTGTTGCCTACATCCGAACTGCACTGCAGTGCTGACGCGATGTCAGATTTTGGCTGGAGGCCAAATCATCCACTTTACCTACTCCATTAAGATTCATGCCTCTGCTGAGTCAAAATAGCAGGCCGCTGATACTTGATTACCATCTTCTGGTTGAAGTTTGCCACTGCCTGTTAGCAGCTCTGACTGCTTCAGAGCACGGGTGAACAAATCTTTAATCCTCCCGGTCGGCATGATTAATATTTGCTGTCCTTTCGCCGTTAAAAGGAGATTAAAAAAATAAATAAAAAAATCAAAGATCAAAGAGATCTCTCACCCCCGCCCCCTCCCCCAATTAGAAGTAGGTGGTCACACATTTTTAGCGCCACCAGCAGAGTGTGCGACTCTACACAACATCACAGACATCCAGAAACACTGCCTGGTTCACTGTGCCGTCCTGTGTGACAGGGACTATGAAGACAGTATTCCAGGAGCCCTTCAAAATAAGGCAGACAGTGGTAAAAGGAAAAAAAAAACTTCAGACAAGTCTTTGCCTCCAGCAACTGCACAGAATCTGCCAAAATAAATCAGGATGAAACAGATAGTTGCTGGCTCTTCAAAAGTTTTTTTTTTTTTTTTTTTTCATTTTCAAACTGACAAAGGCCTGCAGAGAAATAACTGCACATAAGCAGACCGATTGTTTCAAAGACAATCTGCAAACAATACTTGGGTTCATCCTGCAAAGCGAACCCTAAGTTCAAATCCAGCTCATTAAGTCAGGAAGATTGAAACTGGATGAAAAGTTGCCTGACACAGCTACAAAACTAAGTAGTCACTGGTTTATTTTTATTTCATGTTTTAATTTTATTCATGTCTTCCCGGTGAATGGCTTGCTCTTATAGCCAGGAGGTTGCTCTCTTAAACTTCTGATGATGAATTTATTCTTGAGAGGGAAAGTGGAAATGCATGCACCCCGTTTTCTGTACCAACTGTGAAGGGAATGAAGAGAGCTGGCTCCTGATTGGGAACATTAGTCATTCATTTTAGCACATAATATAGTAATAAAACAATGTAAGCAACAATAAATCGGAGTCGTGCGTGCGACTCGAAGCCGTCGCCGACGATTCGTTCCTGCGGCGTAAACAGCTCGTTGCCCCAATGACCGCGACGAACGTCCCCTGACGTCACGATGACGAAACCGAAAGTCTGCGGCGCCACTTTCACTTTTACTTCTACTCGCAGTCAGCGAAGCTACTTCACGTTAGGCTCTTTTCAATATTTTTGTTTTATTCCTGTTAAATCTAACTCCTGTCGTGAGCAGTTTTGTGCGCAAAGCAGCTGCGCGACTGAGGGCGTTAACCGGAAGTTCGACCCGAGGGTTTTAAAGGTTGATTGGCTCTCTACGTCTTCGAACACCTTGTCTTCGTTGGCAGCCTTGTAGGATATCTGTTTGCTCGTTTGTTTGTTTTTGTATAAAAGCAGATGATATTCGTCGAAGTTAGCATTTTATGTGTTTGTTTGTTCTGACTGTTTTGTGTTTCAGGTGAAGTCATGTCGCTGGTGGACGAAATAAAGTGTATCGACCTCGAAGCAGGCAGAGTTTTAGGTAGGAAGGAACCGTCTCATTACTGACACGGTTGTAAATTAACTTCGATAAGAGCACTTAAACGGTTTACAGGCTTACAACATGTAGAACACGCAGTCTTGGATTTGCAACGACGTCTTTTTCCACAGTGCAGCGTTAGCACACACAACATAGTTTGAATACTTTCTCATATCACTGCTGACTTCATTTTTGTTGTGTTTTCTGTCGCCACCGCAACACCTGTAAATGCAGCTACTAAGTACTCTGACAGCGAGATCGCGTCACTGACTCCTGAAGAACGGGACGGGCTGTTTGCCGGACCAGAGCATGTCGAACTGAGGCCGGCCATCTGTAAAGTAATTTCTTCAAAGGTGAACCAACTTGTTAAAGAGTGTTGACTCCTTACATGTTTAAACAGATGAAGACCTGTCACTGCAGTTTGTGACTCCAGTGAACTGTATTGTAAAAACAAACAACCACTATCTGTGTTCTAGAAGGAGGTTGAAAGGACTGCGTCTAACAACGAGATGCTCCTGCTCCTGAAGGAGATGAATGAACGTTTTGAACATGTCGTGATGAACCAGAATGAGATGAAAAAGCAACTTCACAATGTGCAGAAATCACTTGACACTGTAGTTCAGTATATTGAACAGGAAAAGTCCAGGAAATGCGTTCATAGTGAGCCATCAGGAACATCACTTCAAATAGGTAAGAAGAATGTCCACGGTAGGAACCAACAAAAACTACATCCATCCATCCTCTGCTGCTACAAAAACAGCAGTACAATAGAACTGTTTCTACAGGTACCTGTATGTTTGAATATGTTGGTGTGCATGTGTGTGTCTGCATATTGCATTTGAAAAAATTATTGCTCATCTTGTTTCTCATTTTTGTCTCTTTTAAGAAACTTTCAGGTTTCCCTCTGTGAACTTGCACTTGAACAATGGCAACAGTGCAAGTCTTTTTGTTGGTTTTGCAAGACTTTGTATCTTGTTGTGATGTTTAGTTGATGTGTTCTTTTTACATTATTTTACAGCAATGCATTCCATGTTGAGGGTATAGATAATGCACATTTAATATTTTTTGATATCATGAACATTAGTCATTCATTTTAGCACATAATTTGGTAATAAAATAATGTAAGCAACGTCTAAGGAGCTGCTCTGTAGCCAAAAGAGCCAGCTCTTTTTAGTGAGTCGTGCATGCTGATCTCGGCATCGACTCAAAACCGTCGCCGACATGTCGTTCCTGCAGCGTGAAAAGCTTGTTGCCACCATCGATGTATTATAAGGCTGCCACCGTTGACCACGCCAAATGCTCCCTTATGTCACGATAACGCAGGCAGAGTGCGGTGGCACTTTCACTTTTACTCGTGGCCAGCGAAGCTACTTCACATTTGTCTCTTTTGAAGATTTTTGTTTTATTCCTGTTATATCTAACTCCCGTCGTGCAACATTTTGTAATTTGCATTTTTCTCTATACAAGTTGAAGGGGACAGGCCCTCTAGGAGCCGCAGTAATCGTGACCATTCATACACACAACCACCATCAAAAAAGAAGATTGTCCAAGGTAGGAACCAACAAAAATATCACACATCTTGTTGTGTTTTACAATGTTCTTCGACAGGCCAAGTGATTTTCTATGTTTTGGCCTGGTACCTAGTAAGTGTCTCATGTCTTTTTCTCCCATGGGAAGAGGTGTTAAATCCTTGAGAGGGATTCATCCTCTTGCAGCATCCTCTGATCTCACATTGGGAAAGGAAGAGACACTCCAGATACATACATATGTATCTACTCATTATATTCTCATGTATATTCACTGGTATAAGAACTTTGTGCATCCTTGTGTGCATTGAGCATTCTAGCGCGAATACTGTTGCAACCACTGCTGTTGACCCTCTTGAAGATTAAATCTTCATCTGCGATAGCTCAGACTTTGTCTCCTTCACTCGCTTAGCTAGACTTTGTTGTAAACCTCTGCAACAATATGCAGAGATATAAATGAACATTCAGAGAAAGGACAATTAAGCTTTATTAAGAATATGGCTGTATTTTGAATTTGGAGACACTTATAATGTGTAAGTAAAATGAGATGTCTGTTATAGTATAACGGCACTTCTGTGAAAGCACTTTCTTTCTGGCAGATGGAAAAAGGGGACATGTGTTTCGCTAAACTATTCACCAAGCCTTATGCCAGCATAATACATGTATATATATATTTACACATATATATACTGTATATAAATATATACGTGTGTGTGTGTGTGTGTGTGTGTGTGTGTGTGTGTGTGTGTGTGTGTGTGTGTGTGTGTGTGTGTGTGTGTTTGTCATTCTTATTTAACAATCTGTTCAAACAGATTCAAACAAATTTTGTCACTCTGCCTTCACAGTGTTGGTATACCAGACAATTGTCAGTGGGAAAACCTTTGGTGCACATGATGAGCTGATGAACAAAATGAAGAGAAGCCTTTCTGAGGTCATCTTTCAAGAAAGCAAGAAGGATCACAACATCACAATCCTCTTCTGCCCCATTTCTTCACGGATTGGTGCGGATGTTACGGCTGCTATGAGTGAAGTTAAAGGTGAAGAATATTATTATGCACATTTTTTTTTTTTTTAACATTAATAGTATCTATCCGTAATAGATCTATTTATTTTCATAATTTTTGTCACAGTGTAATAAAATGTTTTATTTAAATCTTAATATTTAACTTCAAATCATTACAACATTCCTCCCATGCCATTTAATGATGCTTATATTCCTTCTTTGGTGTCCACAGATGATAAACCCATCATTCTGGTCTTGATGAATCACACTCACGAGCCGCGTTGCGTAGCAGGTCAAAGGACATGGTCTGATTATCCTAATATTAAGTTGTTTGTCCATGTTTTCTATCATGAGACAAAATCTGGATTACTTAAATGTGACCAAAATGATGATGCCATTAAACGCATTGAGCACAAATTACAGGACTATTACACTAAGATTAGTGGTGAAACACCAGGGTCATGTGGAAACCCTCAATTAAATCAACGTTCTGAGGATGACTCTCAGTTTAATCAGTCTGCTTGTGATGACTCTAGAAAAAGCTTTTTCCAATTCCAACTCCCAAAAATTTTTTAGGTTCATTACCAAACAAAACAAATGGAAACAGAAGACATTCTACCAAACACTTCACACAACAGAACTTAGATTTTTAATAGTTCAATAGTACAGAACTTTTTTAAACAGGAATGTGATGTGTTAATCAGAAATGCAAGGCAGTGGAATGTTTAATTAATAATGAAGTGCTTTGACTTTGTGTTTTAAATGATGTGCTTTCAATTGATGTTTGAGTAACGAAAAATAAACTGGATTCATTTGTTCATTCACACGTTTTCTTTTCTTTCTCTCCCGCCCCAATAAATAACGTCTAATTACTATAAAATATAATAATCGATAGGCATTTAATTAATGATCCTTTTATTTCGGAAAGTCTTTTCCGCTCCAGAAAAAATACCGGAAGTACAACCTTGTTTACAAACAGAAAAGGTAGTTCTCGGGCACACAGATACAGCAGCGGTTCCTGTCAAATATTTATGGGTTACTTTTTTTTTTTTTTTTTTTTTTGCGACGTCTGCAACAAACTTGGTGGTCTCAACAATCCACGCAATTGTGCCCACACAACGATGATCCATCTGGTTTCGCGAACTGACGACTCCGTTAGATGCGGCTAAAGGCTAACTAGCCCGGACTGAGATTCTGCAGCGTGTCCGTGTCTGACTGAGTTCAACAGGTGTTGGATACAGGAGAGTGGGTGGGTGAGTGGGGAGACTGGGGACGATCGCTTCAAGCTCCAAGTGAATTCTATCTGGAAGACCTGCTGAACCGTTCTTCACGGCGTCCAGAGCCTGGCGCTTCGCTGCGTGCTAGCGCGCAGTCCGTGCAAGGCAAGGAACGCTCATATTGATGCCGCACGTGTCTGCGTGTCATGCGCCTTGCCTCGACTCGGACCTGCTTCAAGCTCGTTGCTTCACAGAGAGCGTTTACCGCTGCCAGCGTCCCGGTCCGGAGGCTGCGTCCTGCATCGACTCCTTCCGACGGCAGTGCCTTCACGCCACCTGCGCACCGGTGCCGATTGATGGTAATGCAGCGGCTGATGAGGACGAGACGCGACTTCGCTGCTTGTACAGAGTGATCAGAGCAGGGGTCACCAACGTGATGCAAGCGGGCACCAAGTAGCCCCCCCAAGGACCACATGAGTAGCCCGCAGGCCTGTTTGAAAAATAGCACAACTTGTTGACGTGCGTCGAAAATTTAATTTTATCCAAACTTCTTAAGTCATTGTTGATAATTATTGAGAACCAGTGTGGTTGGGATTACTCCATAAAAGTAATCCAACTACTGATTACTTAAAAAAAAAATAAATAAAAAAAATCTATACTTCTTCAACTACTTTGTTTGATAAGTAATCAATTACTAATTACTTAAGTTTTATAAAAAGATAAAGTAACAGACGTGTATGTTTTCGAAGTTGAGAAGGTCTCGTTTTCTGCACATTACGTTTCTACTTCCTGCTGTCAAACGCAACCACTGTTTTTTTCTTTTCTTATGCCTTAGCTTGCAAAATATTTTGTAACTGCAAAAGTTTGTTATTATGGTAGAGTGGAGCAAACTAGTTGCCCTTCATATGACTCAGGACCCTTGAAGTAGCTCTCGGGTTCTAAAAGGTTGGTGACCCCTGGATCAGAGTGATCGCATCGGCCCTCCCTTGTCTCAGGCTCAGTCGCTGTGTGACATGCAAGCGGCCGGCGTGTCGTCCGCGGCGGAGGCCACCGCGCGCGCTTTCGATTGTGCCCGCGATGACGACGAGGACGACGACGATGACGATAACGACCGTGGCGGTGAAGGTCGGGCAAAGGATGTGACAGAGAAGGAGGTGATGCTGCTGAACCCTGAGCAGGAGAGCAAAGTCACTATGGAGGTCCGGCAAGGTGACGTCAAGACAGACCCCTCCGTAGTATCGGGTGAGGACAACCGAATGCCTTGTTTAACGCCGATCAATAATCATTATGATTATTGAATGTATTATTATGAACTTATTGTAGCTTTGATTCAAATTATCTTTTTTTTGTTTGTTTTTTTACCTGTGCCTGCAGTCGTCCATTTTTGTTCGTAAATGTGATTATTTTCCTGAATGTCAACTCTTCTTTCTTTGACCGCTCCAAAAGAATCAAGTGAAAAGAAGACGAAGAGGAAAATGAGAAGGGACAAGAGAAAAGTGACAAAGAAGAGGCTCCACTCGGCTGATCCACAGGATAACTTCATGTCTGAGCTCCCTTTCTGTGTAACAAGTCCCACCACATGGAAAGAGCTTGGATGTGCGTGCTTTCATCACATCACATCCATTCTTTGACAACTATCATACCACTACAGAGCTTTATTCCATATGTGCTTACTTGTTCTTCTCTGCAGTTCCAACGCCAGAATCAAACCAAAAGAAGAGAAAGAGAAAGCGCGACGGTGGGGGACGGGTGGACAGCGAGGAGGACGCAGAGGGGAAGAAGAAAAAAAAGAATGAGAACCAAAGACCCAACTACTTCATCTCCATCCCCATCACTAATCCACAGGTGGAGAATTCCAGTGCTTTTGGTTGGGAAGTGGTTTCTGTGCGTTTGATCAAAGATCTTTTTTCATACGCAGTTCAACTTAGTAATAGGTGCTAAATTAAAAATACAAAACTAACACCAGTTTACATGTATGTGTACATTTGGTGAACACGTGCTTTTGCTTTTTCATCGACATACTATCATTGCTAGATCGCTGTATTTTCATTCTAAAAAGATTGTGGTCAGTCTCTTGTTTATATGGGAACAAAAATACATTTTGAGAAAACTAAAAGTTTAATAATCATGATTCTAATCGGTAGTCAATTAATTTACGAACCTACACGTTGACACTCGTCTTGTAGATCAGTTCAGCCGTCGTCGAGGTCCAAGAGGTGGTGCTTCAGCAGGAGCCCCGATTGGCCAAAGCCATGATTCCGGTCCCGAGTCTCCACATCACTCTGCTGGTCACCTACCTCGCCAGTCAAGAGCAAGTTGATCTGTGGGTGGACACAAACACATGCGTAACTCAATACATACGCTTGACATCATGCACAAGTCATTAAAGCCGCGTTCAGACTGCCATCCAAAATCCAATTTTAGCCCATCCAGATTGAAACCGGATGGCTCTTTTGTAGTCTGAACAGTCACAAATCACATGAAGTCCGATTTTTGCAAAATGGATTGAAATCACCTTCGGGAGGCAGTTTCAAATGGAATTTGGACAGATGCGTCTCAGTGTGAACAGCTCCAAACACACCGATTGGTTTTGACTGTCTGTGACGTCACTCTACTCCAGAGAGCGCCATTCCATGTGCGGAGCTGGAACGTAATGGAGCAGACAGAAGAAGTAGAAAACACCAGGAGGAAACTTACTGCCTCATCAGTGTGTGGGGAGATAGCGCCATTCAAGCCAAGCTCCAGGACATGTATCGCAACAAGTGCTGCTGTCGCAACGATATGATGTCACACGCTGGACGAAGTCTCCACCCCGACATCGTTGCTACAGCAACCTGTCAGATGGGTCAATAATGTGGCCCAGTCTGAACAGAGCCAGATCCCATTTGGACACCTGCTTAAAACAGTGTGGACAGTCAGCCCTAAAAATCGGATTTGAGAAGGAATCTGATTTGAATCAGATTCTGTTTCCCTGCAGGGAAACCTTGAATATTAATACTGTTCATCCCTGCGGAAACCTACAGCTTCTTACAATTGGACCTTTTCTTTTCTTTTAAGTCACTGTACACTGATAATGCGGTTTCAAGAGGGGTGACCAGCCTCTCAGCAGGAGTGAGCTGAATATTTACAGCACAAATCACATTTCATTCTGCATCTTAAACGAAAGAAACTGCTAAGTTTGAGTAGCGCAGGTGGGAAACAACGGCAGTTTTTCAGAGTGAAAATTCAAAACAGATCATGGCTCTGACGTTAACGAGAGAGGCGGTAGTGGAAGTTTGTGCAGTAATGTAGAGATGATGTCAAGCGTGTTTTTTCCTTCTTTTTTTTTCCACAACCCTGATGCTTCATCAACGTCAAGCTGACGATTGTGTCTAATCGCTAGATTATGCAATGAGAGGAGGAGGGAGAGCAGGGATTAAGTGGTGTGCTTGTGTGTGTGTGTGTGTGTGTGTGTGCGCGCGTGCGTGTATATTTATGTTTCCTGTCAGCGCGTCCGGCGTGCTGGCTCAGCTCGAGCCGTCAGTGGCCGGGCTGCTGCGAGGGCGGGACCTGGTGCTGCCCTTCTCAGGGATTGATCATTTCAGGAAGGAGGTGGTGTTTGTCAGCCTGGCCGCTGGACAGCACACGCACACCCTGGAGAGTCTGGCAGGTCAGTCCCCCTCGGCTTCATCCTCTCTATTTACTCAGCATGTTTCTGTTAGTTTGCTTTCTTTCTCTGTTTTTTCCTGTGATTTATTTATGATCAAATTTTACCAGCACTTACATCGGTCCCATCATTTTTGCATTCCCCTCAGGGGTCTCGTAAACTTCAGAGTGAATTCAGGATCGATGCAGCCAGTCAGGATTGCGCTGTATATTGACAATGACGAGGCAACGGAGCGGATGGGATGTTTAGTTAACGTTGGGGGTCAAAGATTAGACACCGTTAGGGGAGATGTGATGATAAGCGCCGGAAACCAAACTCTCACATTGAGTCGCTGGATGCAGGTCTGAGCTCAATTTATGCCAACGAGCCGACCGGGATGCAGATTACAGGGTTGGAAATCTATAAATGCAAAATAGAGGGTAGAATTGCAGAGAAGTGGTCTGAAGGCAACCATTGAAGCCCGGCAGTCATGTTAAATTATATGCTCCACTCTATATGAAGTGTGTTGAACTTGAATGGAGTTCTGATTTTCACTCAGCTCTGCTGTTGGATGGAAGATGCGGAACCACATCTTTTTTTCTTCATTTTTTTAAAACCGTCTCGTGGATTCTTGACAAATGACTCAGGATTTTCCCTCATTTTCCCACTTTGTTTACTGCTCTGGCTGGTTGCTTTTAACAGAATGGTTTTTTTGTTGTTGTTGCATTCGACACGCCGGCACCATTTGCATCTCTGTGCGTGCGTGTGCACGTTTTGTTGGCATGTTTTTCTTGCGCCGTGCTTTGGGCCACGACATTAAGCCAACATTTCTAAGAGGATTGCCGCTCCATTGCTCTCGCAGCATCAACACACGGGCGTGCACACTGCAAATGAGCTCTTACATGCTTAATGTGGCCCGGTGGCACATCAACATGCTGGGGAGGGGCAGGGGCCTCTCACACATAATACACTGAATATATTATGTGATCTGGATGAAACCTTGGCGTCGTTAAGCTCCGAGGGAAATTGCTGCCGTTTGGTAAACGCAGGGATATTTAAATTGTCTGTACGTACAGTATTAGCGCAGCGTGTTTGGATGCATTCGGGATGCCGCCGGTGCCGAGAGAGCTGCTTTTATTAAGCCGTTGGAAAATGCAAACGGTGCAGCTGCGAGACAGGAGATTTCTTTTTGATGTGACGCGTTTCTGTGGCTGTTAACTGGAATAACGTGAAGGTCCTGATCGGGACGTAGTGATGAGTTTGTCCCACACCCCCAGCCAGACGTGTTGTGTGACATTGGTCAAAGGGTTTCCACTAGTTAGCTTTTTATTGTTATGTGCAGGTGCAGTAGAACAGTCTCTAAGTCTGGTGTCATCTTTTCGCGACGGGCAAATACATAGTCGGCAAAGAGACGACCAGATAAAATTATTATTATAATTATTTTAAATATCAACACACATTGGTTGACTACAACACCATAATAATAAATTATGGTATTAAGGAATAAATGAACTTCATTGGTCAATATCTCCTATGAAAAGGTCACAAAGGCCAAGTCAGCTCTCTTTACTGCTGAAATCTTCATTTCTGCTAATATACATCCACTTCCTATGGCGGCCTGTCCTGCACTCAGAGTCACAGGGTGGACAAACAACCACGTGGAGAATGACTCAGTATTCAAGAGTTGCCAGGGAGCTGTGCAATTGAGTACAGGTATATTCCCGCAGAGGATCCACGCAGACGCATCGAGAACATGCGAACTCCGCCGGGCCCAGCAACCTCGCATCATGTGCGCACGTACATTAGACATGAATCATACGCGTCGGGGCGAGCTAAGTGAAAGAGAAACAAGTGGCAGAGGTCCCGTCGTTGTGAAAAAGGCAAAACAAGGACCCGACAGGAACCCTCCCCTCTTCCCTCCTCTCTCCTGCTGCCCTCACCGCCGTTATTGATTCTCTACTAATCTTTCCGTCCATGCAGAGGTCCACTTCTAAAAATACCTCCGCGGCTTCCTTTTTTAAAAGAAAAGAAAGCCTCGCCGCTCTGAGTCCGCTCGTCTCTCCCTTGCATAT
The DNA here is from genome assembly GCF_046127955.1 of Nelusetta ayraudi. NCBI lineage: Eukaryota > Metazoa > Chordata > Actinopteri > Tetraodontiformes > Monacanthidae > Nelusetta > Nelusetta ayraudi. The sequence goes on along the minus strand of NW_027466150.1, from coordinate 448,524 downwards.
CGTCTGTCTGCTCATTTATCGACCGTCGTCTGACCTCCACCCTGAGCTTCGCGTTGTAAAAGGAATCGGCCCTTTAAAAAACAAAAAAACGAAAGAAAACAAGAAGTTGCGACGCCTTCACTCGTGTACATCACCGGATTCCCCGCTGGCGCGAAGCCCATCCCATGACCTCAGTGTGTCAGCTCACAGTCACCTGGTTCAGTCTTGTTAAAACAACAGCTCTTTGTCTGAACTGTGCTGTTCTTTGACCGTGTGTGTGTGTGTGTTGCAGAGCTGCTACAGAGCCGTTTTGTGGAGAAGGGTCTGGCGCGAGCAGACAGCCGCGGGTTCAAACCCCACCTCACCATCATGAAGCTCTCCAGAGCGTCCAAGCTGCGGAATCAGGTGGGTTTGAAAAAGGTCAACTAACCCAAAAATGTAAAAACATAAAAACAACTAATAATAATAAATTATAATAAAAAAGCACCAACTCACATACTTCACAAGTGGCAATTAAATCAAAATACCAACATGGAAAAAAAAAAAACAACATATCTCTAGTGTTAATGCTATATTTTATCCTGTGGAATTGTTCAGTTTCGGAATAAATACACACACATAAATCGTCTAGGAAATTGGAAAGCGTTCCAGAACACTGTGTGACTGTGTGTGGGTGTGATGCGTGAGGACATGCGAGTGTCGGGGTGAAAGTTCCAAAGGGGGACACAGATAAGCAGGAAGCGGAGCATCTCTCACTTCTTCCAGCCTGGCGCCTGCCAGACGGCGTCCCCGTCCTGCACCCGGCGTACGTGCTGCAAAAACCTGATGGATTTGATGTTTCTGCTTCCGCAGGGTCTAAAGCGAGTGGATCCGGCTCTCTACTCAAACTACACCAACAGGTAGGCGCCTCTATTTTTCCTCGCATTTAAAAGTGTGACTACGATGAACCAAAGCGATTACGGAGTAATCTTTGTACAGTTTCTTCTTAAAAAAACGGTTAAAAATTCAAGGTTCAGGGTGGCTTTATTGTCAATCCTACAACATATGTGACATATACAGAGCATTGAAATGTTGTTACTCTGCAGTCCAGGGTGTAAGGAAAGCATGCAGGTACGGTACTATAGAGTTTCGGGCTCTGACAGAACCGTGTTGTTTCTGCGGCAACGCGCTCAGGGTCTTTGGCGAGCAGAGCGTGGAGCGACTGGACCTCTGTTCCATGCTGAAGAAGAAGCAGCAGAACGGATACTACCACACGGAGACCTCACTACAACTGGGTGAGTAACGCACAAACGCCTGGCTAATTGTTGTTTTGCGCCGGTGAGCCACCAGAGGGCGCGCTTTGCTCACTTATCGGTAAACATAAATAGTTGCCGTTTCCAAAGTTTGAAATCCATTTCTTTTCCCTGTGTTTTGGGGGATTTTTTTTATTGCCCCATAATTCAGTTTCTGGCTGATGTTTCGAGTTTTTCCGACCTGTTGACCTAAAATATGTTGGGAATTTGTTTTGATATCTTTTAGCATCTTTGAAAAGTTATTTTTAGTGGAAAAGTCCGCACGGCCACACGTACTCATTTCTGTTTTTGATGTGGCTGCATGGTTTCTTCCTTTTGATGTCTGCGCTACATCAAACAAGTTTTCCATTGTCGTTTGATTCTTTCAAATCTTTTGACATGCCATTTTTTTTTTTTTTTTCAAAATGTTGCATGCACGAAGACTAACAGCAGATTTACCAGCTCCTTCTGCAAAATACACCAACTAGTCTTATTCAAATGTTTCAACTTTTTTTTTTTTGTTACATCTGAAGCCAGAATAGATTGCTCTGCCAGAGTGTTTTCCCAGAACCGTGTCAAACTCTCTGGACGTGATTTCAACATCAACATCTGTCATGCATAATGCCTTGAAAGGACACCGGCTGCGAACTGCTAGTTTGCCCGTGTTTATCAGCTGGGCTTCCAGTCAAATGCTGCCTGCGGTAATTAAAGGCTCGGAGCCCCGACGTGCTGATGCGAACGGGGTTTTTGTTTGAGGCTTGACGTGGTTCTGTTCTGTTTGTTATCTCTGGCTTGTTATGACGTACGCCAGGCTGGAATATTAAATCAAAAGAACAGAGGAGACCCACGCAAAACCCTGCAACCCAAACAAAGGCATTATTACTATACAAAATAAGGGTAATGCATTCCCTCACATGTGCTCCGAGTATCCGCGCTAATTAGTGTACCTCCTTGTGTGTGTTTGCATGTTTGCGTGGTGGGTCTGTGTTAAACTCGACTCTCGCGCAGCGTTTTGCTGGATGCACGTGTGAGACAAAGAGCGACAGTGTGCGGCGTGGGAGTGAGTGACGGAGCGGCGGGACGCGCGCGCCCTCGCTTGTCATCGACAGAAAAGCCTCTGTTTGCAGCTCCGTTGTCACAATAATATGTTTATTCAGATTGCGGAAACGGAGGGAGGATAAAGAGTGAGAAAATGCAGCAAATCTTTGCAAAATCAAGTCACAAGAGTCCAAGCTGCTGTCAGCGGAGGCAGGCGTGCCGATTGGTGCCGTTTAACGCTGCCATGCATTATTTGAGGTTTGAGACCAAACCCCCTGTATCAGGAAATGTAACAAATGATGCAAATAGATACAACTGTATGAGTGCTTTCATGATAAACTGTTCAACCAAAAATGTCGAAGTTTAGCAGGAAGCTTAAAGCTGCCGGCTGTAAACAGAGGGCTAAATGTTCCGTTTCCTCTAGCCTTTCTTCCCGTTTTTTTTTATTGCACAAAGTCAGTGGTTCTCAAACTTTCTCTGTCACGCCCCACCTTGGAGGAAGAAAATTTTTTCATGCCCCCGCCCATTTATTGTACAAATAAACAACTTTAGCGAATCACTCTTTGTGACATCAAATCCTGAACCTCTGCCCTCTGGCTTTTTCGCTCGCGCATTAGAAAGAAAATAGAGCAGACGCCGAAACGATGGCCGCGGAGGTGCACCCCGCTTCAAGTCTGGCGTGAACGACACCATCGTTCCGCAGCTACTCGCGGAACGATTCTACGGTCAAAAGTGGCCAACAACAAAGACCACGGGCCACCGCCGGACTCCTGAATTCTTCTTTTCGTCCCTGTCAAATATCTGCCCATCCTGTGTACCTGAGCAGCGTTTTTCTTAGCTACAACCTACTGAACACTTTTTGTTAATTGTTCCGCCGTGGAAAAAGTTCCGACGTGAAAACATTAGTTCCCCCGGGTGCCCCGTCCCCCTCCCGCCCGGTGTTTCGCCCCCCCCCCCCCCCCCCCCCCCCCGACGTGACTCTGCACCCCTCAGTTTACTTAGTACAGAGAAAGGCCTATAGGATGTATCATGGGATCATATGGCGGTCATCTGTCTGCAGACAACAAGCTGCCGTCTGGGCTGAGCGATAATCATCTGAAAACGGCTGTTATCTGGGAGCCGGGAGGTTGAGTCAGTGCTCTTGCTTGCATGCGGCTCCTGTCACGACCTCTCGGCATTTACAACAATACACCGTCACCCACAGCCGTGCGCTCAAATGTGCACACAAACAGTAAAGTGCACACATAAAGACGATCGGCTCCAAACACAGCGGGGATCATAAATGGCACGACGCGGCGTTGCGCACGGGAACGGACGGCGGTGCTCCGTTGCTCTGTGACCTTTTGGTATTTATCCAGGATGAGGTCAGCACAGCCTTGCCTTTCACAGCGAATCTAGTCTTTTCATTTTGCATGAATATCGCTACATTCAATACTTTGTTCATGGTGAATACACGGTGAAGTGTCTTATTTTGGTATTCTTTAAAAAAGCACCTTCCAATCAATATTTTTTGCTCCAAATTTTGTCCACACACTCTCCGAAACTCACTTTTCCTCCCACTCGGAACTCTGTCTTTCTCTCCTCGTCTCCTAAAAGCACCGGGCCTGATTCGCTGATTCATTGCGGGGACGTTTCTTTGACTGAAGTGCCACTCAGATCCATCTCGAACCGAAGCCCATTCACGGCCTTTTAATATACTCAAGCTCTGTGTAATTGCGTGACCTCAGAATCGCTCCCCGAGGACGATCGACGTTGTCGCTGGTGGCGGCATCGGGAAGGTTTTTTAAAAGGCTCTGAATAACAGTGTTTTGCAACAATGAGACAATCAACAGACACTGCACCCGTGCCGTAGAGAGGATTTTAAAAGCAGGTGACCCCTCGCAACCAGAAACGATGGAAGCGCCGCGCTCACGGGAGTCGAAACCGCCCCCCCCCAAAAAAAGAGTCACTTTTTCCCGAAGAGGAGACTTGTTGAACATGAATAATGTAGCGAACAGCTGAATCCATCAAAGATTGATAAGAGCACCTTGATTGTTCCAGCTGCCGACGCTGCCTGAATAACCCAATTTGTGCTCCCTCCGCTCTCCTCACACACAAAACTGCCAATGAACGACGCTGTGAATGCAGTTTTAATCTCCTCAAACAGCTTCGCCGGGAATTTCATTACCGTTACCCTCTGTCGCTGAAAGCAGTCGTCAAGGAGGGGCGGAGCTCATTAAAGGCTTCTGGAGAGAAATTTATCCAACTGGGCTCTACAGTGTGTCAATAAACCTTTAGGGAATCAATGCAAAGGCCCGAGGGGCATTACAACTGCACTTTTTTGCATTTGCTGCAATTAGTCTTTGTATTCAACTGCCTTCTAAAGAACTCCAGCTTTTCTTCTCTGCAACCTTTTATCTTTTTGCATCCTCAGCACTCGAGGATGAGGAAGGACTCCAGTTCCTGCCACACTCTCCTGCTTTTTAAAGTAGAGATTATCCGGTGCAAAGGCGTTTTGTGACATTTCGGCTTCACTCGTGTGTCATCCCGTCATTGACACTGGCTTAAACCAGCCAGCTGTCGGCCTTGAATGGCAAATGACATGACATTTGCAGATGGCGGATGCCGCCGTTCGAATGTGCCGTCCCGCTGTCGACGTCGCGGTCAGAACAAATGATCGTTTACGCGCATTCTGGTTACGTGTTTGCAGGAGAAGCACGTGGTCCCTCAAAGACGCCATTTGAAATGGCCTCCTTGTTCTTCCCTCGACACAAAGGGGCGACGGGGTTCGACAGAAGCAAAATCGGTTCCATAAAGTTGGTATTGATTATTGACCAATCCGGAACCGGAAATCAGGAATCAAAGAATATATGCGACATCTCTTGAATGTCAAAACCGGCTAAAATGTGCTAAGATTAGCTTTATTCATCAGTTGGTGACGAAGATATCCAGAATATTCAATTATAGTATATCAGGTTAAGTTTACTCCTTGGAATATATCGCCTCACATGGGTCACCAGTGATATTGAGTGTCTTGGTAGCCCAAGATACACTGACTTGAGTTTAGAGGAAATCTAATAATATCTCCTACCGTACGTATAGATCACACACTTAAATATGTCGTCTGCCATTTAGGCTGGTAATATGGGTATAAATCACATGAAACAAAAAGTGGGGAGGAGACGGTATGGAAGTCACAGCTAATGAAAGTCGGACTGGGAGGACGGAGGGGCCGCAGGTGACCGAAAGGGAAGAAACAAGCGAGCAGTAAACAAAGAGGAGAGGAGACGGTCAGTATCAAAGGGATAGCCAGGGATGAGGGGAGGTGATTGGACCGGCCGGGTGGACGGTGGGAGAAAATTGAGTGTGAGCGAAGGTGACAGTAAACAGTCGAGCAAATTCAGGTTTGATATTAAGAGGGAAGGTCAAGCGGAGACCGACTCAGACGACCTTATGGGGAGAAATGGAGGGGAATAATAGAGCCCGGTGACAGATGGAGCGGGCTCGGATTAGTGTTCAGAAAGGGAGACGTGTCCCCCGAGGTTTTCTGCGCGTAATGACCAACAAGACGCACAAAGATGTTTTTTTTGTATTCGTCCATGTAACTTGGCCAGCTACAGTTGCTGCACCGCTGGACGAGGTTGAACCGGTCACTGAAAAGCGAATCGGAGGTCTGAGGTGAACGTTTGGACTATTCTTTTATTGGTGTTCCAATTGGAATTGGTGTTAAGTGGAATGACCAGGCACTGGTCTCATCTATAATGACAGCCTGCAGCTATTACCTGTTAAAACCATCAGATCAGAGATGCGAAAATGTCAGGCGTGTCGCACACAAGTGGAACATTCTTTGGCAGACGTGGGCGCGGGCGAACGCGTCTCTCTCCTTCGTCCCCCTGAACCGCAACCCGTGCACGTTTGCACGTCCGTGACCAATATTACAGTGGAGATATGGCAAACAGGAAGGGCAGCGGGCTCGAAACCCCTCTCCTCACTGTTATCAGCTGTGTGCAGCTATTGTCGTCATTCCACTGATCATGTGCGCAGGCTGCCTTGTGACTGAGGCGTGAGGCACCACGGGCTGACCTTGAGTTAAACAACGTCGGCGCCGTGAATGTGTTTTTAAATGCTTGTCGCATTCTCTCCTGGGCCTCCGCGTTAGCTGTTCACGACTCGCGAAGCTGCAAGAGATGGGAAGAAGCTACTTTAAACCAGCTGCTGTGTAGTTTTTGATGATGTAAGTGCGCGGCCCTCAGCCCTTCCCTCAACCTAATCCCCCCCCCCCTCGCCGAGCCGAGACAGCTTCTCCTCCCAGGAGTGGGAGCGCGTGGAGCCGCGACAAAAGCATTCCCGGAAACTGGTTGGAGATTATGTGTTGGAGAGGAGTTCATCAGCAGACGTTGAAGAGGGGAACGACCAGGTGGCTCAGACGGAGGTCTGGTGATTGAAAGGCACAAATGTACCTCGCCTCGTTTCTTCTGGTGCTTCATCCTGCTGCACAGCTACCGTTTCCGGAAGATTCTTGAGCAATGTTTTCTGTTGCAAAGTGAAGTTGTAGCATTAATAAACGTGACATTGCACATTTTTATTGGCCTATTTTAATAGAGAAACATCTTGGTTTATTTTTCTTTCAAAAAAATGTTTAATATGTATTAAGTAGTTATTGGGACTGTGTTCGCTGCAGTCATTTGTTTTCTGGAGCTCGATAGAGGTTTTTTTTTTTTTTTGTGGGGGGGGATGATTAATCACACAAGGCCCCAAGTCCAGAGTGAAAAATAAAAATCTGAAAATGAGATTTTTAAATTTACATGCAGCACTGTCCAAACCCAGTTTAATAAAGCAGTCATGAAGACAACCGCACTGTGACGTCTGAGTACTAAATCAAAACCAATTACTGCTATTCTTACTCAATAGGAGCGCGATCATCATCATCATCATCATCATCATCATCATCATCATCATCATCATCATCATTCCAGTTGGCATTTACATGAGAAAAGAATGAAATTGGCTGACACAAACACACACAAGAGTACGGCGCAGCAAGACAACAATGCGCACAGCAAAACAACATTTATGTGCAAAATGGCTTTCAGTGACGTAAAAAAAAAAAACATTTATGTGCATTCAATTGTCCTGATACCTATTGTAGATCTTTTTACTCAAATGGGTTGCAACATCCAGCTGGTTGAGCGCGCGCGCATGTGTTTGTGAAGCCTCTGTGATTTTGTGGCTTTTCAGCAAAATCAATGCTCGGAGAAAAATCGATGTCAACCACAAACTCAGTGGTTTGGCTTAAACCGAGCTCCACTCAATCAGCCGCCTCGTGCCCCGCGCACGTCCCGACTGATGTGGGTAGAAATTTGGGGCCGTGGAAAGTGTCTTTGGGTGGTAATTACGGCGTAATTGCTTCAACTAAAAAAAAAAAAGTGTGTTTGCAGACGTGTTAAGGCCGCGCCATGGCTCGTTTTCACAAATTGAACGGCGTATTAAGCAAAACACTTCCTTCCCCTTTTCCTCGGCGGCCCTGTAGCTTTCAATCAGCGCTAAAAGGACGCACGCGGCCAGCTGGGAGCAGAAAAAGCTGTTGAGGCGATTTCAGTTTTGATTTGCAGTTCTAGCACAGAAGATTTTTTGCTTTGCCTTTTTTTCTTTTCTTTTTTTTAACTCAGGTGCTACTTCAGAAGGTTAAGACCTCAGCGTGAAAACATCAGCAGCAACATTCTCACCCTTATTACAACCCACGTGATGTAGCTGGCGGTCCTTTATTTTAACCACAGGTGGTGTCTCCACGCATTTCGCTGTGTTTCCGGCCCGACGACGAGTTTTTAAGTGACCCCCTCGCCCCCCCTCCTGGAACCGATTGCACCCTCCCATGACGCGATTGTTTATAAAGAGCCGTATCGGTGGTCTCACGAATTAGCGACCGTCACTGGAATCGACACTTTTGCGATATTCCTCTATATGGATACGTCTGAAAAACCACCTCATGAGAGCGTCAAAACCATTTAGCGATATTTGAGAGGTTTTCCCAAGTTTCTGTGTTTCTATTACCAGTTTTCTTTATCGTGATATTTAGGTTTTGCGCAATTCTAGGTGTAACAGAAACACAGCTAGTGCCCTCCCCCAACATACTGTGTTATTATTATTTTTTGAGCGCATCCCATTTCTACGACCCCCCCCCCCGGGAGACACTGCTGGGCTTATGTTTTCATAAATAATGCAGTGTTGTGTGCGGCTGCTCTTCCTATTCATTCAGACACCATCATTCCGGTTCTGGTGTGTAAGGGAGGGGGCGGAGCCACATCTCTCCTCCCCCTCCCTGTCCACACACACACACACACACACACACACACACACACACTTGGGGCAGATTTGCTGTCTCTTCCTATTAGGTTTATTCATGCAACACTCTCTCCTCCCGCCACACACACACACACACACACCTCACCAGTCTTTATGCGTCCCTTCCGTGGCTATACGCTATTCAAACAGCACTTTTTTTTTCTCCAGACACACGCACTTTAAACATGCTTCGCCTCCGCTGCCCCCCCAGCCCCTCCCACTCCCACACACACACCCTCAGTGTATTTGTCACATCCACTCAGTGCCGTTCCATTCTCTCCTTCGCCCCTCTATCCCCCCCCCTCTCTCCCCCTCCCTCTCTCTCTCTCTCTCCCTCTCTCTCTCTCTCTCTCTGAGATACTCCTCCTCTGTGTGTCAGTGCAATGTAGAGCAAGAGCAAGGAACCGCTCGCTCATTTCTGTTGCCGTCGGCAGCCGACTTGCTCGGTCAGCGTGGACTGGGGGGGACGAAGGGAAGGGAAGGGGGAGTCTGCTGAATGTGTGCATGTATGTAATTTTTTGGGGGGGTGTTTTTGTTGTCCGGTCTGCATCGCCGAGTCTGTTTTTTTGCGATTCGAAGGGGAAGGAAGAAGGGGGGGGAGGGACCGCGACGTGGACGGGGGGGGTTGGAGAAAAGGTAGAGAAGACGGACTCTCGCTGCCCCGTCTGAAGGGCGGGGAGGGAGGGGCGCCACAAGAGGAAGAGGGGGTGACAGCGGGGGAGGCGCCATGGGTCAACTGTGCTGCTTCCCGTTCTCGCAGGCGGAGGAGAAAATCGGTAAGTGGCCGATTGGGCAAACTAATCACGGCGATCTGCTCGCCGCTGGCGTCTTTACAGGGAGACACCGGTCGGTGTGCGTGCGTGTGTGTAGGTGTGTGCGCGTGCATGCGCGCGCGTCACTTTTTTTGTCAGCCGCCTGCATTCATGCAGACCTGCAGAAGGGGGGGGGGGGACGGAGCGCGTGCAGGAGAGTCTGCGGGCGCAGCCTCCCGCCGTGGCTCCGTAAGACCTGTCCTCCCGCTGGAGAACCAACCCCATTGTTTAACGGGTGCGTTTGATTTACGAGCCCCCCTCGGATGAGATGGCTGTTGTGTTGACGGGGGCCGACGAGGCTCCTTCGCTAGGCGCTCCCTCCCGGGGATGCTTTTACAACTAAGCTGCAGCTTAGAAGTCGTCCCTCCCTCGTCTTCAAGTCGTTCAACCCACTTTCCGAGGTCGTTCCTTTCCCCGAATTCCAAATCTGGATATTCGTTTGGAACCATAAATCATTCATATCTTTGTGGGGTTTTTTTTGGTTGGGGGGGTTGGTTAAAGTCCTTGTTGAAGCATCGTCGTCCTTACTTTTGCATTGCTGTCGACCCCACTTTTAGAGGAAACAAACTAGATAAAATCAAAGCAAAAATTTGTTTTCACTTGCATTCAAGTTGATGCAATGATTTCCTGCAGTGCTCACGAGCGAGTGCAGAAACGTGTCTTATTTGCAAAACGAGCCACAACCTACGCCGCCTACAACTCCCCTTCAAACCAGCAATTCATTTGAGCGCACACAATAAGATGCATTAGCCAACAAAAAATACATATACATCCAAATTCTCTAGACGCTTCCCTGCAGGTCAGAAGAAGTGTCCCACCACGCTCACCTAACTTCTAGACAGTACTACTACTGAGTTCACACCAGTTGTAGTACTACAATATTCTGTCTAAAATCCACATGGCAAAAAAACAGTGAGAAGCTTTCTTCGAACTAACTATGGAACAGCTTCACTCGTGCTACTGCACTCGTCCCACATGACCGTGCAGCTTAGATTAGCCTTATATCTCAACATCTCCAACTGCAACCAAAAACAAGGCAGCTTAGAGGGAGAGCTCAGAACGCGGGAGGCCCTTTGTGACATCACAACGCACTTCATTTAGCTGAAACGCTCTCATTACTTGGAAGTTTGACAACAGCTGCTACTGTTGAAAACTCTGCTAAAGTGAATTTCACGTCATACATCTAACCTTTAAACCTTTAAATAATGCCACCTGGAGACAGACTAAGGTTGTTTGGTTAGAATAAAGTAATACAGGTTAAAAAAAAAAAAAAAAGAGACACACAGATTTGCTACAGTCTACTTCGTGAGCACCTCGAGGATGAAAAAGGCCCTTGAAAGGTAATTACACGTGCAAATTGTGGTTTGATTGCAGATGATGAGTGGAATCAGTTCCGCAGATGCCGCAGGCAGACGGTACAGGTTGTTATGCTAGTCGGTGGTGGGAGTGATGCAGATTTTATTGACGCTGCTGCTCAGTCTGATTTATGAAATGGGGGCGGAAATAAAAATCAATCCAATTGCATCTTTGTATAGGATGGAACAATTTAAATTGGCATTTGGGTAAGAATGCCGGCAGCTGCTGCGGTTTTATTTGGTTTGGGATGTGATGAGAAATAAAAAGTACACATATGTCAAGTTGAGTTTCTAGCTCCCCCCCCACCCCCCTTAAAAACCAGCACTCAGACACGAGGCAAACAAGGAGGCTTAAACTGTGTGACTCATTTTTTCTTTTTATCCTCTTTAAATTAACGGGCGAGGTGAACGACGGGGGCGCGAGTGCAGCAGCAGCTGCCGCTGATCCACCTTTGGATCAATGATTAAACAGGGATGGGAGGTAATAAAAGGCTGCGGCGGTTCGGGGCCTGGCGTTTCTGCTTTATGTGGGATGCTGGTGACGTGTCATAAAAGGCGGACTTTAGCACCGGCTGAAATGGCAACCTTGCTAGTGTGTCCTCTTGTAGCATAACGGTGCTAAAGAAGGAATAGTTAAAGCTGCCCGTCTGTATGTACACACACACACGCACACACGTGTGCACTCTTGTCTGGCTGCTGATTCTCCACCACCCTCCAGTATGGTTCCCCCCATTGCTCGACCCTCACCCCCCACTCTCTCTCTCTCTCTCTCTCTCTCTCTCTCTCTCCCCTGGCTTGCAGCTGCAGCGCTATAAACAGTCGAGCCACTGTGCCCTACTTCTGAGCACAGAGGGAGATGGAGGGCGTGAGGGGAGAGAGAGGGATGCAGGGGATGACAACTAATGAGGGGAAAAGGGTGGAAATGGCCTCCGACAGTAGAGGAGAGGGGAGAATGGAGAGATAGAGCTGAGGAAAGGGGGATGGAGGAGAGAGAGTAGAGGAAAAGAGAATAGAGGAGGTGGAATGGGAGTGTCAGCGTGTGTGTGCGTGAGAGAGAGAGAGGGAGGGAGTAAGAACGAGTGTGTAGGTCAGATGCTACCCCTGTGATGCGGTGGCAGTCGCCCTCGTGAGCACAGCAAGACGTGCACGGGCACGTGCGTGTCTCCAACCCAAGGACCAGTGTGACAAGGTGTCCCACTGTGTTGCTCGGCGCTCTCAAAACCCGCTGCCAGTGCGGTGTACGCACAAACTACACAAACTACACAAATGTCAGCCGCAGCCACTTACCAGAGATTTAGCGCCACGGTCCCGTTTCATAAAAAGCTGCTCAGACGGCACGCTTGGTAAATTGCTCTGAGATGTTGACGTTATTTTGTTCTTGTTTTTTAGTGACGGCGGTTTTAAAAGGCCCAGCATGTAACGTTCAAAGGACCTGACTGGGACGAACTGAATTAAAAAACAGATGTGATTTTTTTGTTTTGTTTTGTTTTGTTTTGTTTGTTTTTTAGTTGGATGAGCTCCTCTGTTATGTTTTTCCTCTCTGATAATAAGCTATTATACTGGCATCATAAATCAGAGGTGACACACTCTTGACAGCAGCCTGTTTTAAAGCCGACATGACAGCCGTGATGTGAGATCAAGTGGGACAGCAATAACACGGATCAGCTTGAACATGGTTTGAAATGTGTTTTCTTACTGCCAGCCACACTGGGCCTCTAAAAACATTTCCTCCCAATATTGCTTTATGCCAGTGTGAGCCATGATCTCCGCTTATATTTCCCTCTTCCCCTGATTGTGCCACTTACAGAGCGCCATTTACGAGACGAATCGCCACCGTCGGCACCGCCGTACGTCTCAGAGACGTTTTTGCATGTATTCGCTCTGGCGCGGCTCAAGCCGAGACACATGTCACTTTGACTCGCGGCTGCCACAACAATTTCACACTCAATTTCAAGGAGCCGCCTGCATCCAAACAAAACACTAGTCGAACGAATGGTATTAGGTCTTCAAAGAACAGAAATTGCATTCTGGAGCAAAATTTAAAGGTCCCATATAATGGAAAATTTCTAATTGCTAATGTCTTCTAAAAATTATTGAAAAAGTATATTATGCCTCTGCAGCTGTTCAGTGAATTCCCAGGACACGAGGAAGTCCATATATGTAAGACGAGACATAGAGCAAGGGTCTTGCCCCCAGTTAGTTGCCATCTTGCACCACCACATTTCTAAGGAAGCCTGGTGTGGACAATCCAGGTCACCTGACTGCTCGCATCTTCAAATAAATCAACGAAGAAGAAGGCCACCGTAGCTCACTGGCGAGCTCGGGGAGGGGAAGGAAGAGTGACAGACGCTGCAATCTAAAATGGAACCACTTGATGCGGCTGTTTCTTCTTCAAAATCTCCAAATATTACACACTTAACCTTTCACTAAATATAGCAACCAGTGATGCAAGGATGTGTGTGATTGGTCGCTGTTCGCAAGCAATCAAGTGTTGCCCCTGAAATACACCATCATCCAGTCATCAGTCAGGCTCCTAATCGAACCCGTCCATATCCTGATGACGTTCCCTCCGCTCTCCTACTGACTGTAGGTCAAACACGGTGACAGATTTCTGCCGGCTTTCCAGGCGGTCGCCATAAAGCCTCGATTTCCTGGCTACTGTGTCGCTGTTCGCTTTTCACGGGCGTCAAGGTTTGCGCAGCTGTGCAATAAAAGCCCTGAAGAGGTTTACGCCACGCTTTCTCTCTCCTGTCCACGTGCGTTTGAAGGCACAAAGAGAGAGGAAAAAGAAGGAGGGGAGGGGGGCGTCATGGCGGAGGAGGCAGAGACCACATGTGAGGGAGGAGGGAGGGAGTGAGAGACGCACGCCGCACTGCTTAATTCATCCCTTTTTTTTCCCCTCCTCCTATTCAGTCCCCTCTGCCGAGTCCTCTGCAGCTTCCCTCCCTCCCTCTATGCTAATTCCTCTTTCATCTGCGTTACAAGGCTCATCGCTCTTCTTCCCGAGAACTCGCGCGGACTTTCAGAGGCCTCGCCGCAGTCCTGAAAGGTCCACGTTTGGTCTCGACGGGGGGAGAAGTTTGACGGCTGACTGCAAGCCGGGGCACATTCAGGGTCACAGAGCAGGAAAAAAACAAAGACGATTCCGACTGCCAGCCGAGTGCGTTCGTCCCCAGCGAGTCGGTTCCCGACGCAGAGGAGCAGCAGCGGAATTAAGTTTTGTTTTGTTTTTTGTTGTTCCAAGTGGAAAAATCCGAGTCAGCTTTACATTTCTCTTTTATGACTTTTGGACTGAACAGGGAGTTGAACCCTGAATTCAATTCTAACTTTTTTAACCTTTACCTTACTAACCAAGTGGCTTGAGATCAAAAGATCTCTCACCCAACGCTAGAATCGCACTAATGTTATTCCAGTTGGCCTTCGCTTGGGTTTAGAAACACGAGAATCATCTCACACTTACTTCCCTTTTTGGCAGCAGTCGACTGGCGCTGACTTTTGTGTGTGTGACTTTGCAAGCTGTATTTTTGATGAATTGCGGGGAGGGGGGGGGAGTAGCATTGTCATCATTCCCTTTGTTTGTGCCGGTCAGCACACCAGCAGCATCATGTGTTGCCCTGAGCCTCGTGGCGCCACTCGAGAAAAATCGGGCTTTGATGGTCCCACCGTAGCTCCTGATTGAAGGAATTTTATCAGCCACAAATCTCACACTCTCTCTCTCTCTCTTTCTCTCTCTCTCTCTCTCTTTCTCTCTCTGGGAGATGTCTTTAAACGGAAGTGTAAATAAAGTTGTACGAGGAGCGGTCCGCGGCTACTTTGCTGTATTCGAACAAACTGTCGACGGCACATTTAATGAAGACAATGAAACTGCTGGCTTAATTAGCCGTGAGGGATCTCCATCTCCTCCTCATCTGCTCCCTCCCTCCTGTTTCTTTTCCCGTTATTCCCTCCCTCCCTCACCCGATGCGCCCACTCCCGCGTTTGTTCCTCCTCCAGGCTCCACACTCGTTATTCCGCAGTCCTGCTCCTTCTGTTCTCCTCTTCTTTCTCCTCCTGCTGCGTCTGTCCGTTGTTCTGTCTGTTTAATTTATCTATTTATTTTTTTTTTATCCTGCTTCATCACAGCCCTCCAGCCAAGACTACCAAAATTCATTTCCTGCCCCAGAGGCCCGTCGACTGCTGCGGCTCCTCTTCTTTCTCTTGAGCAAATCGCAGTCTTCAAATAACGCAAGAAGAAATTTGCCACTGCCGCCGATTTTCGGGCCTGTATGTGAACGTGATCGGCTCCACGCTTCAGCCGGCAGTTAAATTTAAGCAGCTGACGGGGTTGTCGGTTGGTCCTTTGGAGACTAAATGTAGGTGTGAAGGCCTTGTGTCAACAAAGAATATGTAGCCGAACACAATGTTTTTTCCATATTCAGGGGAGGGAAAAAAAAATAGTGAGTTTAAAGAGACGGAAGAAGAGACAGTGAACAGCCGCAGCAGGCCTCCGGGGATGAATGAGAGGAGTTGAATCTTCTGGTTATTCAGGGGTGGGAAAAAATAAGGCTGTCGGAGTTAAACTGACTAGAGAGCGATGACGTTTCAGTCTGGTTTGAAGGTTCGTGCGCGGCAAGGAAATGGGAAGAAGAGCAGCGGTTCTGGGAGCAAACGCAGCAGCAGTTTGTGTCACTTGAGACAGAGCAGGCCGACAGCCTCCGTAAACTGAGCGGCAATGGTTTTATTACACAGAGCAGAGCTGCCCGGTGTGGGAGATTTAGGAGGCGGACGGTTACAGGGACATATAAGGTGAAGTTTTTCTGTGGTACTGGAGGTCGAGGCAGACGTTGTTGTCTGTTGAATCCATTAGAATGTTGTGGTCGCTCAATTTAATTTCGTAATATCAACTGAACTCTTGGAGGGATACAGATGCTAGGAACATCGATATCAGAGATATTTCTAAAAGTAGACCCATATCTGATATCTGCATTTACACTGGGGCTGTTATGTCCTGGACACTCTCGAAGATCAGGGCAATGCTGTCCAATCAGAGCCACCCCCTGCACTCGGTCTTCTCCCACCAAAGAAGCTCAGGGAGCTCCAGACTTCTCTCACTGAGATGCACCAAAGAGAGGCTGAGGAACTCATTTGTTCCTCGTGCCATTAGGCTATAGCTTGGCTATGTGCTAGCTTGGCTAAGTCGTAACTTGGCGTGCACCATTACAGCGCCGTCATCTGGACCCGGCCACTGCTAATGAGCCTTAATGAAAATCCAATTTATCCAGCTAGAGACTCTCTGCGAACAGACGCTCGCTGCGAGCTTGCAAAGGAGGACTTAACCCACGTTTACATTCCCTGTTTGGTGTGTCAGCGTTGCCATCGGCCTCGCAAAGTTAGACGAGTGCTCGGCCAGCCTCTGTGCAAATAATATCCAAGTCAGCGTAAACACAATCCGGCAGAATGTCTGCGCTGGACAGCAGACAGCAGCGGTATCCATGATAATCGCGCTGCCACTACAGCTTAAACCAGATTTCACTAAATGGCTTTTCGGCTCCCGCTCAAAGGGCCGCCCAGAGGTTCCAACCCCAGCGTTTCTTTGACTGGGTTTCGTTTTCCTCCCGCCTCATCCGACAGTAGAAATGACTCGGCAGCACCAAAAGTATTTTTACAAGAAAAGAAAAGATCCATCTCAGGATGCTACAGTCAATAAAAATGAGGAGGAGATGCTGCTGAAAGAGGCAAAACACAAAGTGCTCACAGACAGAGCCAGGAGGGAAAAGACTGGCGGGTGTGAGAGACCGAGGCACTTGAAGACATGGTTGAGTGAAGTGTTCCAGATTCGGAAAAAAAATAGGAAAAAACTCTTCTGTGATGTTGTGAAAAGTTAAAGTACCTGCCCGGCGCTCAACCTCGTCGCCATGGCAACAATGAGAGTTGGATAAAGAGAGAAACTAGCGGGGGAAAGGAGTTGAAGAGTGAGTCGAGGCTCGAGTGTGTTTCACCGACACGTTGAGATTGGTTGGACTGGGAAAACCGAACAGGTGATGGAGAGGGGAGGATGTTCTGTAACAGAGGGAAGGGAAGTCGGATCTACTCAAACAGGGTGCGTTTGATTCTGTGGCACTTGGGAAGAGTGAAGAATTTTTATTTAAAGTGTTTCCAGTTAGACAATATCCAGATTCATTCATTCCCCTCCAGCTCACACCATCGTGCCACCGACCTGATCTGTGACAGGAAAAGGAAAAAAACAAAAGAAAATCGGAATCAGGTCACTTGAGCCATGTCGAGTAAATCCCGCCCGCCTTCGTAACGGAGATAAACGCCGCAAACTTGTTTGGTTTTTTTGCTCGCCGCGGCTTGTTTCAAAGCTGCCCTGGCGGCTCTGACCGCCGGAGCACTTTCACAGTTATTGGATTTGAATGGACAGTAGTAATCCTTCAGAATGAAGCCGCGACCTCTTTTAAGCGTCGCAGCCATCTGCCCAGGGGTCCCGATCATTGGAGAGTCACTGGAGTCCCGCCCCGGGTAGTCTTTTCCACCGTCTTAGAAGACAAAGAGGCTTTCAAGAGAAAAAAAAAAATCAAGAGTGCCATCTTTATTTTCTTAACCCTCCGTGCGTCACCGTGGAGCTTTTTGTCTCTGATGACTTCGGGGTAAAGCAAATTAAACTGACGCCGGCGGTTATCTATTGTTTTGCAAACTTGGGTCCCGAAAACCAACTCTGTATCAGGTGCTTTTTCCTTTCTGCACAAATCAGGGAGAGACTTCAAATTGAGCAAAAAATGGCGCAGGGGTCACAAATATTCTGAGGGCCGTAAATTTATGATGACTTGCCGTGAGCCAGTATTGTACAATTAATCCGAATCCGAAGCGTCGCTGGACAAGATGTCGTCACCCGCCATCGGCTTCTTGGAACCGGTAATGTCATGTTTCCCCGTTTGCAGGCGTCCCTAGTGGCTCATCGGATCAAATCCAGTTAATGTAAATGATCTGAGTGGAACCGGTCGGTCCCTGTCTGTCTGGAGGCTGGACATGAAGTCGTTTGCCGAGGTTAGAGCCATTTTAAGTAGAGAAATTGCCTTGTACAGAGAAACACTTTTATACCCGCCGGGATAAGAAAATGTTTTTAGCAATGCCCCGAGAGCTCCGACTTCACGTGTGCGACCCGCTAATATTTGCCTTTCTCACATTTCCAATGTTTTATTGCGCCGAGTGAGATGCTGCGGTAACCTTCCCCAGCGATCCGCGTCTGATGTGCAAACACAACATAAATCACACACACACGCACAGCTGTGCCTCCATCCCTTATCGGAGCGTCTCCGACACTCGTGCTATTGGAACAAAGCTGCTCTCTGTGGAGCTGCTTTGATTATAAAGCCAGTATTTATTCCTATGAGGTAAAAATAATCATAGTGCACAATTCAGCCAGTCTGTATCATAGCAGGAAATTGTTCTTCACACAAGGTGATCATGATCATGATGAAGGGTGGACATACTGAAAGGCCGCCATAATATTTGGATCTATTATCAAATCAAGATTGTTCAGTTTCCATCCTGAACCCAGAACGTTTTCACCTTATTCGCATGCAATATCGGCACTAACTTGTCCAGTGCACTGCACAAGAATTCCCTCAAGGCCTGTCACCATGTCCTCCACCCCAAGTGTCTGGAAAGGTCACCTGATCTTGATGCAGGTGCCAATCAAAAACCGCTAGCGCAACAGCGGGCAGACACCCCGGCTTTCAGCCATCTCAATATTGACTCCTCGTCGGGCAGGGAGTGGAAAACACTATCACTAAGTTAATATTTCATGTGAAAGACAAATATTAAATTCTTCATCCAGGCAGCGTTAATGATGGCGCGTGTAAATGTTGCTTGCGAGAGGAAGGGATTAACCTAAAATGGCCAACGCGGCCAGACAACAACAAGTTCCAGGGGGACGAAGCCCACTTTTAATGAGTCCAGCTTCCCGGAAAAAATCTTGTTTTTCAGCGTTGGCTGATTGTGAGGAGAAAAATAAAGATGTGGAATAAAAACTGCAGCAGCCCCAGAGGAGGGAGGGGGCAAAAGTGGATTGCGAGGAGCCAAAAACAGAGGTCAGAGGGATGAGTCACTCAAAGTGATGGACAGGCCACAGTTAATCAAATGAAACCTCAGCAGCAGCAGCAGTCGCAGAACCTTCCGAAAAACAACAACAATTCAGCCTGAGTGAGTCGCACAACAAGGCGAAACGTTTGGTCCGAAACATTTCAGAGCGTTGGCAAAAACAGGCTGGCGCCACAACGTGAATAGATGAGGGATGATTTTTATTCTCAGACGGCACGAGTTTGGTCCGATATCCAAGTGTGGGCGCATCCAAGAGGTTTCATCCAAGGAAAGAACTCTACAGCCGAGCACCAGTCTGAGTTCAGATGTGCCGGGTTAAGGATTGGACAGCGGGATCATGAAACACCCCCTGGCCTCTTAGTGTGTTTTAGAAGCGCTCTATTAACCTCCCTGTTAGCGGATCCTTTGCGGGTGAGCGGCTGACTGATTTTCTATCACTCTGGCCACCCGATTTCCCTGCGTGAATTATTGACCTCCTCCCAACCAGTATTTTTTTTGGCTCCCCCGCCCTAGCAAGAGCAGAAACCCATCAGCAGGATCTGCATGTGTGTATTTCTTTTCCAGTCGCTCCGCAAGGAGGAAAACACATTGATATACTGCTGATGTGATTGGACAGTGGGCTGTTGATCTCGTCTGCTGTCAGTCTCTCAGTGAGGAGCACATAAATCCACTCTTATAGTCACTCAGTAATATTTAGCCTATTACTGCACAGGAGAAAGAAGAAAAAAACCCACACAAAAACAAAATGTGAACTTTAAAAAAGTGGCGACGTCATGTTCCAGCGATGGCGAGCCATTAACTTTAATGTCTCTGTGTGTGTTTTCTGTTTGCGGCTTGTTGCCGCACAACCAAGCGGTGATGATTTAGACGAGGATATTGAGTTATGTTTCTGGCTTGCTTGCTGTCGTGTGTGTGCTATTGAGATTATTAAACTACGGGGGGGGGGGGATATGATGCTTTGTTACAGAACTAGCAGCATCTTGACATTGAAAATAAAAAGTGACATGCTGATGCGTTCGGAGAGTGCATCGCCTTTGACAGCATGTCGACAAATGTCAAGCTAGGGCGACGTGTCCCAACGCTTGGGTTAGCGATAAGGCTGGAATTAGGGTCAGGGTTAGGGTTAGCTGGAATTAGGGTTAGAGTTTCAGGGTTCCTCATGGGCAAGAAGCCCCAAATTTGACGTGGTTGTGTCTTGAGGGATCCCGATGAACCTGCAAGTGGCCCCATGTCTCTAGGACAAAGTTGACTTTTGACCCCATAGACTTGCATGGCATTAGGGTTAGCGATAAGGCTGGAATTAGGGTTAAGGTTAGGGTTAGCTGGAATTAGGGTTAGGGTTTCAGGGTTCCTCATGGACAAGAAGCCCCAAATTTGACGTGGTTGTGTCTTGAGGGATCCCGATGAACCTGCAAGTGGCCCCATGTCTCTCGGACAAAGTTGACTTTTGACCCCATAGACTTGCATGGCATTAGGGTTAGCGATAAGGCTGGAATTAGGGTTAGGGTTAGGGTTAGCTGGAATTAGGGTTAGGGTTTCAGGGTTCCTCATGGGCAAGAAGCCCCAAATTTGACGTGGTTGTGTCTTGAGGGATCCCGATGAACCTGCAAGTGGCCCCATGTCTCTAGGACAAAGTTGACTTTTGACCCCATAGACTTGCATGGCATTAGGGTTAGCGATAAGGCTGGAATTAGGGTTAGGGTTAGGGTTAGCTGGAATTAGGGTTAGGGTTTCAGGGTTCCTCATGGACAAGAAGCCACAAATTTGACGTGGTTGTGTCTTGAGGGATCCCGATGAACCTGCAGGTGGCCCCATGTCTCTCGGACAAAGTTGACTTTTGACCCCATAGACTTGCATGGCATTAGGGTTAGCGATAAGGCTGGAATTAGGGTTAGGTTTAGGGTTAGCTGGAATTAGGGTTAGGGTTTCAGGGTTCCTCATGGGCAAGAAGCCCCAAATTTGACGTGGTTGTGTCTTGAGGGATCCCGATGAACCTGCAAGTGGCCCCATGTCTCTAGGACAAAGTTGACTTTTGACCCCATAGACTTGCATGGCATTAGGGTTAGCGATAAGGCTGGAATTAGGGTTAGGGTTAGGGTTAGCTGGAATTAGGGTTAGGGTTTCAGGGTTCCTCATGGGCAAGAAGCCCCAAATTTGACGTGGTTGTGTCTTGAGGGATCCCGATGAACCTGCAAGTGGCCCCATGTCTCTAGGACAAAGTTGACTTTTGACCCCATAGACTTGCATGGCATTAGGGTTAGCGATAAGGCTGGAATTAGGGTTAGGGTTAGGATTAGCTGGAATTAGGGTTAGGGTTTCAGGGTTCCTCATGGACAAGAAGCCACAAATTTGACGTGGTTGTGTCTTGAGGGATCCCGATGAACCTGCAAGTGGCCCCATGTCTCTCGGACAAAGTTGACTTTTGACCCCATAGACTTGCATGGCATTAGGGTTAGCGATAAGGCTGGAATTAGGGTTAGGGTTAGGGTTAGCTGGAATTAGGGTTAGGGTTTCAGGGTTCCTCATGGGCAAGAAGCCCCAAATTTGACGTGGTTGTGTCTTGAGGGATCCCGATGAACCTGCAAGTGGCCCCATGTCTTTCGGACAAAGTTGACTTTTGACCCCATAGACTTGCATGGCATTAGGGTTAGCGATAAGGCTGGAATTAGGGTTAGGGTTAGGGTTAGCTGGAATTAGGGTTAGGGTTTCAGGGTTCCTCATGGACAAGAAGCCCCAAATTTGACGTGGTTGTGTCTTGAGGGATCCCGATGAACCTGCAAGTGGCCCCATGTCTCTCGGACAAAGTTGACTTTTGACCCCATAGACTTGCATGGCATTAGGGTTAGCGATAAGGCTGGAATTAGGGTTAGGGTTAGGGTTAGCTGGAATTAGGGTTAGGGTTTCAGGGTTCCTCATGGGCAAGAAGCCCCAAATTTGACGTGGTTGTGTCTTGAGGGATCCCGATGAACCTGCAAGTGGCCCCATGTCTCTAGGACAAAGTTGACTTTTGACCCCATAGACTTGCATGGCATTAGGGCAGTGGTTCTCAAACTTTCTCTGACACGGCCCACCTTGGAGGAAGAAAATTTTTCATGCCATGCATAATTGTTCCGCCGTGGAAAAAGTTCCGACGTGAAAACATTAGTTCCCACGGGCTCCCCGTCTCCCTCCCGCCCGGTGTTTCGCGCCCCCCCCAGATGCGCCACCTACTTTGAGAAACACTGCTATAATGTAACCACTTGATGTCCCTGTTTCTAACTGAAAATCTCCAAATGTTACATACTTAACCTTTAAATGTAAACATCATTTTCTGTCTTGTCATTCCCTCAGGTGGACGTCGCCGGTCCGAACCCGACGAGGCGGAGCTACTGAGAGTCAGCAGGCGATTGGTGGAGGATGCTGTCAGCCGGGCCTTGCAGCAATACAAGCAGGAAACACTTCAGAATGGCGGCGGGCCCAATGCGGCGGTGGCGGCGGTGGCGCAGCCTCCGGGAAACGCCGAGCAAGCGGAGACAAAGACGGACACTACGGCCAACTCGCCCACGGACTGCAAGAAGTGACGCAGACCGAGTGACGCGCAGATAGAGACGGAAGATAACCCGGCCGCCCCCAGAAAACATCCGCCGGGCGAGGACACAGTCGGCGGAGGCGTCCCACACAGGCACAACCCGAAACCAGCGAACCCCGTCCGCCCAGTTTGCCGAGCGGGGCCGTCTCAGTGAAGCCAGCCAGTCCGACGCGGGGACTAGTTACAAAAAAAAAACAGATAATGTAGCTCGAGTCAAAGCGCTGGCTGACCGTCAGCTGGCCAAATCTATCAACTACCTATCTATAGTGTCTTACGTCTAGCAGCGGTTGCAACTCAGCTGTACGTCTGTGGTAGCGTATCACTACTACTATAACTACCCCGCAACCTCGCCCCAGAAAAGATGCAAGGCACACCTCAGTACATTACACACTGCGTTCCAGAAAAAAAAAAAAACTGCCCTTTAGTACAAGATAAATCATGTTTTATAGAAAGCATCAGTGTCAGAATTATTCTCACCAAACGCTTTCCTGTTTCAGCCGAAGGCAGTTTGTCTATGGATCCGACCAATCAGTTATTTATGTAAGTAAAGTTATTTTCGTATGTAAAGACCAAGCAAGGCAATGCTGTGGCAGATTATTTAGCACCGAAGAGTGAAAATGCAATTTGTAGACGTCACTTCAGTTTTTCCAATTCTCACTTTCTCTGGATCCAATCTTGGTTCGAAGCACGTTGAGGCAGGAAATAAGCAGCAGTCAGTTGGGAATTACTTTGGGCGAGATGTCAAATAGCATTTTGTCACTATCACCTCGAAGATTGTAATAGAAATGGTGCCGTTGTATTGACCGAGTCTGTCCTGCGGAGGCAGCACTGAGACAATCAATCAGATTAGTCAAAGCTAAATTTATCGAGAATCTCTGAACTACCGGGAACGAATGATGCCAGCTAGTGTGAATTTAACACACAGATTAGAGTCTAAAATTAAGAGCCTTTACACACCTAATGCATGTTTTTATTGTGCAAATGATTCACTTATTAAAATGTCTTTCCAACTGAATTAAACAATTGAGCATGTACAGGAAAGTTACCTGTATATGTACACATGCAGCAACAACCACAACTACTAGCCGTAGTTCGGCTGATTATCTAGTCACCAATCTGTCTTTTCAGACAACGTTTAGCATTGAAAAAAACCCTGAAAGCAAAACTTTCCTATTGAAACTCATGTTGCAACCAGTGAGGAGAGTTCAAATCAAAGCATTTTCCATCTTGGTGCCTTCAAGTCAGCGGGCATCTGGTGTGTAAAGGCCTTAAGACTGTGACGCACATTTGACTGAGAGTGATGAGCAATTGAAAACGATAAGCAAAATGGAATTTGTTGAATTTAAATTTAATTAAAAAATTTTAATGCAAATTAAAAAAAATTAAGTTACCTCATTTTCACATTACAAGATGCTATCAGACACACAATTTTATTGCATCTTTATTTATTTGTAATTTTTTTTTTTTTTTTAAAGCAATGTGGGAATTGTGTCACAATTTATATCAGTTTGAAAGTTAATTGCCGGTGCTTCCCAGAGGGTCTCCAACCACACCGGGCTGCCACGTTGGCACAGAGCATTAAAATGTATGGGACAAATCCAAATAACGTGACGTTGACCATATTGTGTGATTTCCAAACATTCAAACACGGATGATTCTCGCGAGGGTCGCCTTCAAACTGACATTGTTACGTAAATTGTGGCACAACTCAAACAAAGTGAAAAGAAATGTTTTTTTTTCTATTTATGTTTTATGCTTGCACAGCGCATGTGGGATTGCACACTTTGTGTCAGCGCTACAAATCTACTCAACGGGTGAAGACCGACGGTAGTCCACTTTAACTTGAAACTCGTTATCTAAACTTGACTCTATGCTGGCGATGAAATACGATGAGAAACAGCAAAACAGATTTTTTTTTTTTCTTTACATCTGTCTCCTACTTTTGATTTACATTTTTTTTCGTAACTTTGCTATGAAAGTTACGATTGAACTGACGTGAAAAAGACTATTGTATCCTTTTAATATTTTATTCACAATGCTTTGCTCACGCAGCAGAAAAACTTTCCCTGTCGGACAGACAGAGTTTAACATGGGAGATGAAGAGAACAAGAGAAAAGCTTTCAGTTTGCATTAAAGAGCGAAAGAAAAAGCACAAAAAAACACGAGTTGGTTTGGTTTCTCAGCCTTTGGCTTCACATTTTTTTTGCTTTTTTTTTTTAAGTGGCACAGGAGTGTGAAGATGCCGTCACATCAAGTCGCCTGCTTTCAAAGTGGCCTTCAGTCACGAATCTGAAATATGTGTCTTTTTTTCCTGTATTTACTTAAGCTGAGAACGGATAAGTCGAATCTGTGGCTGTTATGCTTCTGGAAAGGCACATTTTAGTTTCAATTTCTTTCTTCTTTTCCAAGAGTCTCTGAAATGTCAACTGCGGGCTGAGGAGTGAAATGTCAAAGTCTTGCGCTGGGTGAAACGGGTTTGTCTCTCGCAAACCTTGTTCCTTGTGTAAAACTACGCTGAGATATCCAGAGAGAATCCGTTTTTACTTTCCCTCTCGAGAAAACTGAACACTACGACTTGTGTCTACCGCTGGACTTTTCATCAGTTTAGAGGGTTTCTTTTTTTGTTTGTTTGTTTGTTGGTTGGTCGTTTTTCATTTTGTGGCACCGGATCCTTAATCTCCTTAAATCCCCCTTTAAGACACAACTTGTCCTGTCGGCCTGTCGTCTGTCTATGTGTGATTCCCTGTATGTGTGTGTGTGTGTGTGTGTGTGTGTGTGTGTTTGTGCGCCGGGTGTTTGATCGTTCGTCCTCCCCCCAGAGAATTTTCTTATCTCTCCGTCATGAAAACCTCAGAGCTGCGTGTGTGTTTGAACATCTGCACCTGTTTGTCTTGGGTTTTTTTTTTTTGTTCCATCTGGTTTGTCTTTGTGTCCTAATGGGCCCGACTGCGCTGTCTTTTCTTGTGTGTGTGTGTTTTTTTTCCCACCCTCTTCGACGTGTTGTACACACTGTCCTGCCATCTTTCAACAATAAAACAAGACATGAGACTAACAAAAAAAAAAACCCCAACGTCCCTCTGTTGTTGTCGTGTTGTTGTCGTGGTCTTGATTTCAGTGCGTTTGAACGCACACAATCGATGAGCACTTTGTTTGATGGTTCACTGCAGGATGCATTCACCCCCACCCTCTGAGAACGCAATGCAAAGAGTCTTGCAATAGGAAATTTTCAGGAGGGTCATTGGCATAACTTAAGAAACTGAACCACAAATAACTTCAATCCACTTTCTCCCCAGTTCTGACGCTCACATTGATCCGCAGCAAGTTGCTGAGCTGCTGCTCTGTGATTGGCCGATTAGCCATTTGCCATTTGGGGAAAAAAAATAGTCAGCATTAGCTGAGTTTCCATCCCTCCTAGATTTGTACAAAACCTACATATCAATCAATCAATCAATCAAATTTTATTTATATAGCAAATTCCAATAACCAAATGGTGCACAAGGTGCTAAATATTGCAATAAAAACCTGGTAATGGAAACACCTAAACTTGGAAAAACCTCTCAAATATGGCTAAAAGGTGTTTACGCCCTCATGAGGTGGTTTTTCAGACACATCGATCGAAGTTTCACAGAAACACTTTTTTCAAATTTACATGTCAGCAGACGTGGCGTACGTGACCAGTTCACTTCAAGTGAAAATGGCTAGAATAGAAAATGGCAAGATTTTTTTACGAGAATTATGTCCCGTGAGAATTACGAAAATTCTCGCAGGACGAGATTTTACGAGAATTACGGTTTATGCGCTTCACACCATTCAGGGGAAACACCTGCACATCGCGAGTGTACTTTGTCAATATTTTAGAAGTATTGTTTTCATTTTGCGAAACACTTTAATGGAAGACGCAGCTAGTGTGTCGTTGCTTGGAGCAAGAAGTGCAACAGCCAGTAACGCTCGCACCAATCCATCAACTTAGGCTAATTTAACACCTGCGACACTCACTGGCAAATCCAGACTCCTTGCTCATCCTGCTTTTTATGCATGACCTTCATCAGTGAAGGGACCGCTCATTTGTCTTCCTCGCACATCTACAAGCAAAGTCACACGAAGATCACGCCACCACACCGGGAACAAGAGTGAACGCTTAATGATCTTGGCTAGTGGTGGCCAGCAGGGGGCAGCTGGGCGGGTCTCCAGAAAACTTCCTCCTGGCCGGCCTGACACTTGAAAGCAATTTAATAAAGACACGATCAGCCAGGAAGCGCAATAATGAGTCAAGCTGGCCAGAATCAGCCCCCCCCACCCACCCACCCCCCCCGCCGAGCTGCTCTGCTGCTTCACAGCTTCGCCTCGTAACGCCACCGTCTGTCAAATCGTGTGAAGCGACGCCTCACAGCTGCTGCAAGAACCCCCCACATCTCCACCTGAGGACAACCGCTGCTGCACCTCTGCCCCCCCCCCCCCCCCCGACACCACCACAACCGCCAACGACTTCAATCAAAGCCCAGCGCGCAGCACGTTAGCCCCGTCATTACCGCCGTTTACCCCGTTAATGATATAGACGAGCATCTCTCTCTCTGTCTCTCGCTCTCTCTCTCTGAATATTCATGAGGGACGGCGAGTCTGCTCGCTTGCTCGCTCGCTCGCGTCTCTATCCGGGGAGGATGATGATTTCTTCCTTGGGGCCTCTGACACTCGCTGATTGGCGGAGCTAATCAAGAGCCTGAGAACACGAGGTTCTTCTCACATGGAGGCAGAGTTTGATTAGAGCTGCAGACGGCCAGCTTTTACAGAGAAAAAAGAAGAAAACATCTGGTCGCTCGGCTGTCTCATCAGGAGATCTTTTCATAATATATATTTACAAATCGCCGTTGGGGTGTTATTGAGCTTCATCTTGAAGTTTTTGCACCAGACACGTGGGTAATGAGCAACGCAGCAGAAAGAACACCAAGGTCGAAACCTCGAAAAACAACTGCCAGCGGGCAGACAGACTCACACATGCACACGAATGTGGTTTTTTGGCCCTACTCTAAAAAAAAATAATTATATTTCCACTGAGTTTCATCAACCTGCAGTTTTGTGCCAGTTGATGTAACCACAGCCTGAAATGTCCTGCAGCTACAGATTCATCTGGCTCGACCCTCGTTGCGATTCCTTTTTCCAACATTTGAATTAAAAAGCGGCGCTCCAAGATTTCAGTGTTGGAGGAGAAGACTTGCAGCTGAACCCCCAAATTTTCCAAACGCTCTGACCGAAGGATGCTTGCCGATGTGGTTTGATTGGAAAACGCTCAATCCGGAGGCAAAAAAATTCATCTGTTGGATTGCCGCTTCCTCGCGTCAAGTCTGGAAAAATTTGATCGGCAGTTGGACATTAATATGCATGTAAACGTGCTGACCGTCTCCCCCGGCGCTGCGCAAGAGCTGAGCAGCTGAGCAGCTGAGCAGCAGCAGGTCACATGCACACTGATGCAAAGTTGACCTTGCAATTGATTTTCTTAAGGGAAAAAAAACTGAAATAAATGTCACAGCATTCCCTTAACCTTTTCTCATCCATTCAACTAGAGGTTTATTGTTTTGGGGGACATTTTTGGGGCATTTCGAGGCACAAAATGAAAAACAAACCAGAAAGAAAGTAGCGGGGCAGCAAGGTGAGACAAGTTGGCAGGAGCCTCTTGGAGTCAGAGTGTGTTTCCGCGCACCACCGAAGCCGGAAAGCAACAACAAAAAACTCTCTTCACTTTCATCCACATCCTTCTTTTCTTTGTCTATATTGGTCTCAGGCCGTGGCACCATCTGTGCTCTGTGTGTGTCTGTTTGTGTTTGTGTGCGTGTGTGTGTGTGTGTGGGTTTGTGTGTGTGTAAGACAGAGGGAGTGTCACATGATTCTCTGAGCTCTTTATCCAACATGTGTAGCATCCGGTTTGGCTCGCGACACCCATGGAGTCACGGCTCCTTCCGATTTTGCCTTTGAGCGCCAAATGTACACAATGTCTAAACAAATAAATAAATAAATACATAAATATATGAATAAACATAAACATGGGCAAAGACTGTCGAGAGTCGTAAAAATAGAAACCCTGCTCGCAGAAAAACTGCATGCAGCGAACTGGCAATTAATTCAATCATGGTAATAATAACTGGAAGGGATTAAAGGGGAGATCTGTGTGTGTGTGTGTGTGTGTGTGTGTGTGTGTGTGTGCGTGCGTGCGTGTGTGTATGTGCACGTGCATGCATGCAAATGTGTGTGGGGTAGAGCTTTGGCTGCAAGGCTGACTCCAACATGACTGGAATATGAATAAGCCCCCCCCCACCCCCATCCCACTCCAACACACACACACACTAGTCTGCCACACACACGTGCGCACGCGCACACGCACACACACTAAGTATCTATCAGGAAGAAAGATGTTCACTGTCAGACTCACATCACGGTTTCATCTCAAATCTGCGAAGGCCCTCGCGATGTTCGTTTCTCTTCACTGCCAAACTACATTTAATGCAGCGATAAAATTTAGCTACACTGCCGGCTTGATCGGCATGTCAACACAAAGAATTGTGGCTTTTTTTTACTGCACTATGCATTTATCGGTTGTTGTCTTTTTTCCCTGTAAAGGCCTTCTGAAAACCCCTTTGGCCAGAGGGACTGTGGGGGATGAAGGCGGGACCTTCGAAGCTTCCCCCTCCGTCCTTTCACTATAAAAGACTTTTGGTCTTTTCCCACCATTTCTTTTCAACTTCAGTTAATCTTTTAGCCATTTTTTTCATCCCTAATTATTATTTATGTTGATTTTATCCTAGTTTTTAGGGGTCTTTTTCAACCTTGGAGTATACAAAAAATTTGACATCACTTCGCAGGCCAATAATATTGGCAGTCATTGTTCAAATAACCTCAACTTTTCACAGAATGTATAGAAAACAGATCAAGATTTAATATTTAATGTATTATTTTGGTTCTGTTTTCAGGTTGAGCCATGCCGTTCACTCCCAAAGAGAAGTCATGTTGCGTCTTGGAATATACTCGCACGCAGACACCCAGTTGTGACACGGCACCCCCAGTGGACGTATGCCGTGTCACAGGCGGTGCACAAGAAACTTATTATGTTCAACACTTAAACTGTTCAATTTCATTGAGCTAGGATTAGTAGTTTTCAAGATAATTTCTTTTAAAATGATGTCAACTTTTTTTGGACACCCTGTAAAATGCCCGAGCATGCCGACTGTTCAATGGGCCGTACAGTAGCTCCAGCAGGAAACAGCAAATTTGAATTACATGAAGAAACATGCAGGACTATTTTCACTTGAACAAACACAGATGCTTCAAGCTACTGTTGGAGCTTAGCTGGGTTTGAAAATGGGACAGGAGTCTTAGACACATGTCTGCATGTATTCCCCCTGGGGAACAGACCGTCTCAGACTGATTCCATTTACTACCTGCTCGTCTGTCACACCTTTTCATCAGCATCGTCTGTGACATCCCAGAAAAGCTTGATGTGGGCGAAAAATAAAAAAAAGTCAAAAGCATCCCGGGTTAAGTAGCAATTTAAGCAACAGGCTTTTAGCGGGTCGCTGTTGCTGCAGGGCCCCGAGCGGTGCATTCTGGGTAATGAGCAGACTTAGAGGGGCAACACAAACACGTCGTCAAAAATCCATTACACATATACACACAATAAATTGAGCATGAAAGGACACAGCGGTGGATCAAAGTGCTTAAATGTAGGCAGACACACGCGCGCACGTACACACACACACACACACACACACACACACACACATACACAGCACTTAATGAAGTGAATTTCCATCCAGCTGTGGATCTTTTGAAGCTTACATCGTGTGTGTGTGTGTGTGTGTGTGTGTGTGTGTGTGTGTGTGTGTGTTTTCTCATAAATAGAGCATTGAGAGAGTTGGGATCCAGGATAAACCAACTCTTATTCTTACCCTTTTCTTAATGTCGCTCTCAGCGGGGACTCACAAAATTAACACAACCGCTTCCAAGTGACTCACAACCAAACAAAAAAGCTATTCTGCTCTTCTCACTAAGCGCCCATTGTCTCAAACCTTTGGCCACTTCAAGAGAGAAAACAAATGACCATCTGTTGTCTGTCTTAACAGCTTCAACCAACCCCAACAAGCAGTTTTGGTCACGTCCAGCACCAATTCACTCACATCTTCAGCCCTGCAACACAGTTCAGACCCTGACTCTGAAACCTTGCGGCACCGACTGATCCCACGTAAAGCATTTTTTTAATCTAGATGTTATTTTTCATGGATTTTATCCGCACAACGTGCTTCAGACTAGTCTTCCATCTGAGGCGACGGCTGAGCGATGTTGGTACTTTGAGTTATTTTCCCGCTGATCTTTACAGAGTGTCTGTGTGTCTATTGGATTTGAGGATTTTGTTCTCTTTAGCGTTCGGTCCACTTCCAAATGTGAACAAGCAAGACACTCGAGTCGGCTCCGCCTCGGACGCTGCGAGCATCGGTAAATATCAGCTGCCGTCCGTCTGTTGGCAGTGCAGAAGCTGCCAAGGCCACTCTGGGACGAGTCTCGGGCTTCTTTATTCTGTCTGCAGACGATCGCACACACCTTCAAAACGCGGTGGCCTCTTTGTTATTTGCTGTGCAAATAATCCATAAAATGAGACCTTTGGAAAGGACCTTTAAATCAAACACGGCAGCAGGTGGAAAAGGATGTTTTTTTTTTCCTCCAATCGTTCAATCTCCCCCGCTGGAGGTGAAGATGCTGTCACCTTCATTCGTCCTCTGGACCATCTGATCTCACACACACACACACACACACACACACACACACATCTGTAGTTCGTGGAAGAGAATTTAAAGCAGCTCACAGTCTGGGAGTTTAGTTCAAGGTCACTCAATGGTTGGGTCCCCCTGCAAGATTAAACACCTCTAATTGACCCTGAGTAGCTGCTGGGCCCAATGTTGTACGACTGTGTCCGAAAAGAAGTGTGTGTGTGTGTGTGTGTGTGTGTGTGTGTGTGTGTGTGTGTGTGTGTGTGTGTGTGTGCGTGTGCAGCGAGCCGATAAGGCAGCAGCCTTTCACGACCGCTTTGTACTGCCGCACCCTGTCTCAACAAAGCCCTAATTGGGGTGGGAGCGTTCCATTCCAAATGTTTTGATCGAGGTCTTTTCATGCGGTGCCATCAGCTTAGCAATCTCCTCTGCTGCTGCTGCTTCTTGTAATGGATTCGACAACGCGAGCCGCCATCAGCAGCACGCGGACTGGCGGGGGACGTCGATCCGCAGAGAAACGACTCTAATTCCACGCGAGGATTCCCTTCTTTTCCGTTTGCACGTGGCAAGCAACATTGGAAAAGGATGAAGTTTAAACGTAAGCTTTAAACTTCATCTTTTCCTCAAGCTTTTCCTTTCGGCGACACGCGACTTGCCGTCAATTCCTTTTTTTCTGCTTTGTCCCCTGTTGTTGTCGCGAGTTTGAAAAATGTCTTCATGTCGACATGTATTCAGAGAAATGTGAATCAAACCATCTTGACAGCAGTGTGTGTGTGTGTGTGTGTGTGTGTGTGTGTGTGTGTGTGTGTGTCTTTGGCCAACATGCTGAAACTCTCAGGTATTTAATTCCTTCAGAACTAATCCTCAAAATCCAGAGGAAAGAAGTTCCGTGGCTGCTAAGTGGGCGGAACTAAAGCCTTTAGGGAACAAAAACTCCTCTTCACCCAAAACCTAATGTTTATCACTCAAACATATTATCCTTAATTATCATTTGTAAATAATCTATCCCTGAGCGCCGTCTGTGAGCCCGATGAAGACAACTCTTCAACAATAATAATAATAATAATAACAATAATAATAAGACATTTTATTTATAAAGCACTTTTCATTAGGAAAGTGCTCCAGATAAAAGCAAAATAAAGGAAAAACATTGTGACTCAACACAATTAAAATTTAATCAGACTTAAGAGACGGAGAGGCGGCGAGCAAACAAACGCCAGCGCGCTCTCCTCTCATCTACCTTGAAGACTCGAAAGCCTTTCTAAATAATAACATCTTCACGCCTGTTTTAAAAGACTCCAGATTCAAACACAAAGTGTCACTGCGGCCGGCGTGTTCAGCAGCGGATTCATGGATCAGACAACCTGTCGGATCGGCGTGTCGTCAAACGCTGAGCGGTTGGACAGAGGAAGTCATGTCAGGTTCCCCTGCAAAGGTTAGAGTGCATTTTAAGCGAGGCTGAAGTTTCATCCGAAAGCTGAAAGCGTAACAACCCTGCCTTCGCCCTCTGCCAGATGGGAGAGGCTCCAGCAGACCGTCCGGTTCAGGAGGAAGCGGGTATTGAAAATGGATGGATGGATGGATGGATGGATGGATGGATGGATGGATGTGTCCGTCATTATCTTCTGACGACACCAACCAGAAAAAAACATGAAGATGCTGCTATTTTTGTTCTGGTTCTGCCTCCACAGGTTCTGCCTCCTAATGAGATGGGATTTTATTATTATAATTATGACCACAATTGCTTCCCCCCCCCACTAATCAACCCCCCCCCCCCCCACACGGCCACACGCACACACAGGGAAATGTCATTGTCATTTTCCTCTGTCAGCCCATCCCGACTCCTCCCAGCACCTCCTCTCACCTGCTCTCTCATTCCCCACCTCCCTCTCGCGCCGTCTCACCGCACCGTCAAAGAAATAAGATGACTGATCTGTGAAGTCAGACTGACGGGACGGGAGTCAGAGATCAAACAGCGCAGACACGCACACACACATAAACAGAGATAAAACATACTACAAATCCCAGCACCGGGCAAAATTCTGGGGTCACAATGACTCCCTCCTGTGCAGCTGTTACCATGGAAACCCAAGGTGGTGGCAGCAGCAGCAGCGTGTGCGTGTGTGTGTGTGTGTGTGTGTGTGTGTGTGTGTGTGTGTGTGTCGGAAGAGGGGGGATCTGTTTCTGTTTGTGCCCGCGTGTTTAGCACCAAGCTTCCCCATTTAGCTCTAATTGATATCGAAGGAGGGACAGACACGGTGTGTGTGTGTGTGTGTGTGTGTGTGTATGTAACTTGTGTTAGCGCTATTGAATTAACAAAGCAGCGCCTGTGTGCGCGTCTTTTTGCCGCTTCCAGAAAGAGCGACAAAAAGGGCAGCAATGTTCTCTCCTCTTCACGAGAGGGGGGTAAAAGAAAATAAAATAATGTTCTCACAGCTGTGACTGTTGCATGAAACCAAACCGCTTCACTGTGTAAACCGAGGCTTCGTTTGCAGACGACTGTTAGTGTTCAAGTGACAGAATTGCTGTCAACAATTTCATAGGGGGCGGGTTGGGGGGGTAAGGCAGGCGGGGGAGGGGGGCAAAATCACACATAGCGACTGCTTGTGGCAGATTTGTAACGCTGAACTTTATAATTGCCTGAAAGAAGCTGATGTTTATCTCGAGATTATAAATAATAAGAATAGCGAAACGAATTGAGAGCAAATGGAATTTTAACTTCTTTTAACTGGAACTAAAAGTCTGTAAGACTCTCGAACTGAACTGATGTTCCTATTTTAGTGTATGCGCATTTTTTTTCTACGACTTGTAAATAGATTATTTTCAATTATTAAAGTAATTCATTAATTAATTATTAAGTATTAACACACTTTTTTTTTTTTTTTTTTTACCAACTAATAAGTACAACGTGATGTGTCACCATAAAAACAGAGACAATGCACACTCATGAAATTTTTCACCATATGGTTATCAAACCTTATCCTGCAAACTAACTTGCTTGCTCATTTATAAAATCAGATGACCTGCGCACTCAGTACGGGCCTTACATTGACCAGTGAAAAACCCACATTGGCCTGTCACACGTATTATAGACTGCCAGTAAGGATCATCTGCACTCCATTAGTAGTGTCTTAACGGTTGTGAATGAATCACGCTCACTGCGCTCCTCTCATGGATTTTATCGTAATGAATGCAGAATTTTTTTTTACATCCCTATGATAGAAACTGGAGGAGATGAGGAGCTTACGTGCATATGCGTATATGCTTATATTGCGTATATGCTTCGGTACTTCTAAAATAATCCAACTGTCACTATAATGTGAATGATTTGTTTGTTCCTTCTTAGTCTAAATATTTTACTTTATTTCTTTATTTCTTCTTAATTAATATCCTCTCCATTCTTTTCTAATGTATCGTTGCTGTATTTATGCAAATTTCCCCAATGTGGGATTAATTAAAGGCTTCTATTCCATTCTATTCTATACGTGAGGCTATAAAGTAATAATTCAAGAGAGAGGACGGTTCTCGAGCCCATCCAGCGACGCCAGATGACACATAAGGGCTGCACACCGGGCCGTGGAGAGCTGCATGGAGCCATGCAGCCTCGGCTATATATAGAGTCGGAGCTTCCCACGCGACGCGAGCTGGCACGGCTGAGGCGGCAACACACACATGTAACATGACGGCGTTACTCAACCGCGGCAAAGTCACGGAGCATCCCAGCATCATGCAGGGGCCATGTGTTCAAAAAAAAAAAACAACTGCATGAACCCAGAGATCATGTGATCCATGGACTCCGCAGCGAAACGACTTGCTATGGTGTGATTAGGACGAGGTTGACATAATACGTGAATTAAGCTAATGAAGAAGAGAAATGCTCATGCTACTGATACTCCTCAGCGAGAATGACAAAAGGGTTAATCCGTGCTGTCCTCGCTCCAGATTAATCACACAAGACGCTCAACTCCCGAAGGTACTTAAGTAAAAGCTTGTACAAGGTTCCTTTAATTCAGTCACTGCTGACCCAGAGCGGGCGGAGAGTAAATGGGGGAGCAGATAAGTGTTAGGTATCGATCGCCGGCCGTCACCTCATTGTTTTTCCTTCCACACAAATGTGGCCTCCGGGTTCAATCACGGGGGGCCAAGGCCTCATTGTGAATCGGGGATTCATAACGTTGAGGCGGAGGAACTTGGGGAACTGAGCTCGTTAAAGGCCTGGTGTGCAAGAGTTAGTAGCAACTAGTGGCGAGAATGCGAGCAAATAATTAGCTGCATATTTCTCAGTCCAGGCGCTCAGTCATCTGAAGCGATCAAATAATAGATTATGAAGTCCTCGTATGATTTGCATCTTTAACAGAATGTGTACAGCAGTTTTTACAGCACAGAGCTGCATATTCTGAATAATCCAGCACCAGTGCAACAAAATCCATCTATTCTGAACAACAAATGTATGTCCGATATGGTCTTTTTTTAAACTTTCGGGTTGCTCTCTCCCTTGTTGCTGAGGGAAATAACTGGCCATTCAGCTGATGCTTCACTGTTTTCCTCAGCTGAGCCATGCCCGTCTTGTGTTAGTTTGCTGCTAGGTAATTTTTTTATGCCCTCGAATGGCCGAATGCCAAAGAGAAAAATCAAAGAGCTCTTACATCCATCGTCCGTTGCATCAGTCTGCGACGGCTTTTAAAAAAGTTTGTACATGTGCACAGATTTTTTTCCCTTTGAAGTTCAGTGCCATCGAGGGAGTGGAAAAGGTCCCCAATTTCATCCCGATATTACAAGGTCCTTTGAAAGGTGGATGTCTGGCATCAAGCAGGTGAACAGCGTGTTGCTTTGAACATTGGAGATGGAAAGTGCCTTTTTAACATGCACGTGCATTATGCAAGTGTGCTGAAATGAAAACATGCTGGCAAAAGGGCCATATCCCTATTTTTTGACACATACCCATCACGCTAAACAAAAACATTAATGAACAGAGATTTAACAGGAGGGTGAGAGTGTAAAGCGTCACCAGAGAACAGCGAGGCCAGAACGAAAGCCTTGGATCATAACTGGATTAACTCTTGCAACAAATCCCCCATTATTGGGGAATGAAGTCTTACTCTTGCCATCAGGTCTACTGCCAGTTTCCAAATGGCAAAAATCCCAGACCAAGGACAGACGGCCAAAATTCCAACTGACGTTGGCACACGAAACCTTCAAGATATGTGCAGAAAAAAAGAGAGATTCAGAGACGTCTCTGTTGCACAAAGACAGGGGGATGTAACGAAGCTAACAATCTCAAAGTGGTCTTCAAAATTTCGAAAACACTGTTGGCAAGACCGGCTGAGTGCAGTTTTTCTTGGGCTCCCAGTGATAGTTAGGTGCAGAGGAAAAGTCGGGATGATGACAAAGTAACAGACTTTCTCAATGTGGGAATTATTGTTGTTGCTGCGCAAATTCTAATGAACAGCAATTAGATACGGCACAATGGAGGGTGAACACACTTATCATTCACAGGCTCTGTTGATATAATAAGAACCTCGTGACACATGCGCATGTGCACGCGCTAAACCACTTGGCTCGCTCTTGTTACTACAGAGCAGGGGTCACCACCGTGATTTCCCGCGGTCACCAAATAACCCACAACTCGTTGAGCTGCGTCAAAAAAACAAAATATATTTTATCCAACCTTCATTAGTCATTGTTGATAATTATTGAGAACTCATTAACTTGATAAGTATTTTCACATAGATGAGTATCATTAATAATAATAATGTCTAACTCAGACAGTTTGTTATTTCAGGAGAGTGTATGGCAAACTGGTAGCCCTTCATATGACTCAGAACCCACCAAGTCGCACTCCATGCCAAAAACTAAGTGACTTCTGCTTGTAGAGATATATTCGAAACGCGTCACGGACTGACACATTACTAGCCAAGTGGCGCCATTCTGCTTGTATGCTAAACCCTGGGCCTTGCTAGCACAAGTCCGCCCTCTGTCGGGTGATACAGGACAAAGCACGACGACCAAACAAGTGAGGAAAAAAATAAAACGTGTTTTTACTCAAAGGATACTCGCAGATGTCTTAGCTGGTTTCGGGTCGAAGAAAAAACAAAAAACAAAAAAACTTTTCTTCATTTTCTTTGTCTTAATAGTCCAGGGTGAAAACTGGTTTCCACAGGAAGTTAGCCGCGCCATTCCCCAGCATCCTTTTAAAAACTCGACGTCTCAAAACTCAGCCACATCATGTCTTTGCTGATTGATTAATGAAGACGGCGCCACCTGGGGTAGAGGCGTGGCCCATAAACAGATTTTACTTTTTCATTGGATAATCCCGCTGTCAACCTCTATAACTCGTGGCACAGGGACAACATGTTGTACATTACGCCACACGTTCTTGTTTTAGGTCACTGTTTAATTCGACTAATTTTACTATTAAAAGAATATTGTATTTATATGTATTTATAATAATATCCCGAAGGTTATTATTTAACAATTATGGTAAAGTATAAAATTCTTGTTTACTGCTAGCCATCACTAATTGATTTTTTTTTTTTTTTTTTTTTTTTTTTAAAGAAGAGGAAGGTAACAGACTTGTAGAGATGGTGAAGAATGCTCTTAAGAATTTGACTTGCCTTGCCTGTACAGTAGTAATATTTGTTTTCTGTTGAAGTTGAACATTTTGCAATGAAATAAAGATCAGGTTAAAAGAATTGCTAAAAGAGAAGAATACTTTTTTAATTGTTATATTCACAACCATGATCCATATAAAAATTGTCTACAAACAGAATATAAAAAAAAGAGACAATATTATTGTATGTTGCATGCTGATGTTTGCTGATATACGTCCACCACCTTTACCAGTGGATATTTTTTTACTTCAGGAACAAAACACAGACTCCTGAGGAAGGGTTGCAGACAATCCTTACTTCAAGGAGAATATTCATCAAGCAAAAAAAAGAAAACTCAACGTCCACATGTGTTCACATTGGTGTGTGTGTGTGCTGGGAAGATGAGGGCGAGGCTGCGGCGGAGGAGGAGGACAGCGAGGAGGTGGTGGGTTGAGGGGCCGAGCTGGAGGCGGAGGAGGCGGAGGCGCCGGCAGCACTGGCCGCTGCTGCGGCAGCGGACGACGAGCTCTCTGTCAAGCTGCTGTGCGTGATGAAGCGCAGTCGCAACTTCATGGCCGGACGAAGTGTCATGATGATTTTCTCCACCTTGGAAAAACACAATGAGAGGTTTACCGGGAAGTAGTGTTGCAGTGCTCGAGATTGATCTTGGTCTAGCGACCACTTTTTAAAGGTCTCGATCTCGTCTCGGACTCGGAGGCATTTTTACTGGGTCTTGTCTCGGTCTCAGACATGACTGTAGTTCTGGACTATTTGATCAATAAGCTCACCTGCTCTTTCACACTGTCTCCAGTGTACATGTATTTGATGTGGTAGAGAAAGTCACAGATGGGGTCCATGTAGCTGAGGTGCTGGCACTGCTGATCCACCGCCTGGAGCATCTCGTAGAAGGCCACGCCGATCTGCAACACAGTCACAAACAGATGTAGGAAAAAAAAACTCAGCAGGCAAACATTCCTTTTTTGATGATCACCGGAACAAAAAAATGTGTTTTACCTCCAGCATGCAGCGCGTTCTCTCCTGCTGGAAACGCTGCAGGAACGGACCCACCAGGTTGTACACGTACAGCAGCTGGAACTCCGTCTTCACGATGGGCTTCAGCGTCTCTGACAGGAATCTAGCGTGCCACAAAAATAACACGAAAAACATACAGTTATTTGAGAATGACAGATGAACAGATGACATGAGCCTGACGATGACTGCCCTTACTTGGGAATCAGAGAAAGCTGCCCGATGGAGGAGTGATGCCAGACGGCGTGCGCCAACGCTAGCACGTAGCTGCAGTTCATCTCGCTGTAGCTCTGGTGGCAGGCCGTGAAGTCCAGCAGGGCGAAGGGGTAGCCTGCCCACTCCGTCTCCGAGGTCAGAGCCGGGGAGCCGATCACCGACACGATGCGGTCGTGGAGAACGATCCAGTACGGCTCCTGCGGGAGAGGAGGAGGGAGTCCATCAGGGCAAAGCCGCATGCATTCAACAAGGTTGGCTGGACTATGAGCTTCTCCTTACAGGGAGTGCAGTTATCACCAGGCCGATGGCATTCATCCACGCTGTGATGTTCTCCCGGGGAACCAGAGGTTGGCTGAAGGGGGGGGTCGAATAGACAGGATGATTCATAAATAATTCTCTCTTACACACACATCCAAAAAACAAACAGTAGAAAAATAAATAATAAAACACCCACAATATTTGCTCCTCCATCAGTAATCTAGATGAAGACTAGATTACTGTCTATAGCTGCACACACAGGACGAGGTTTTACAAGAATTACGGCTCATGCGCTTCACACCATTCAATGGAAAGGCCTGCAAATTGCAATTGCACTTTGTCGAAATTCGAAACTTATGCTTTGTACCTTTTCAGCGCCACGTTGAGCAGCGCGTTGCCCACGTCTTTGCCCGGCACGGACAGAGCCATCAGCTCCACGCAGGTGACGTGCAGGGCGTGGGCCGCAGGGTTCGGGAACTCGTTGAACCTCCAGTCACAGTTGGGAAAGGGTCCCGGAGACTTTCCAGCCATGGGTGGGAGGGGGAGTTAAGGAAGAACTGAAGTGTCAGTGAGGTCGGAGAGGGAAGTGAGGTCTGAGAAGGAGGAAACAGGGCTAGTGAAGGATATTGTCCACCAGGCGTCCGATCAGCTTGCAGAAGTAGGTGTCGTCGGGGATCCAAACGTTGTCCTCTCTGGGGTTCATGGCGAACTTCAGGTAGGTTTCGCTGAGGCACCAGCCAGGCGTGCGGTTGTCCTAACGACCAATTACACCAGAGAGGGACGTGACGTCAGTTAGTATTTAAAAGTGGGGGGAAAAAGAGAGCAAAAAAAAAAACAGTTGGGAGGCGGAGCCTACTTTGAGTGAAGACATGATGGTGTGCACCAGCTTCCTCTTCAGGTTGGCTCTTTCCCTCAGGTGCCGCTCGTAGTAGTGGAGCGTGTTGTACAAATACGTGACAGGACGGTCTGCGCAAACACATAAATATTTTATCAAGCGCCTCAAACAACAATCCATTTTTTTTCCCCTCGCAGGCTTCCTCCACCCACCGTGGAACTTGTACAGGCCTCCCAGGTGATCGAGGAGCGTCTCCAGGGACTTGGCGACGGGGAGGAGCTCCAGGAAGCGGTGAATGATGATGTCGAAGACGGGTAGGAAGCGCAGGCACACGTTGCCGAAGTAGATGGGCAGATACTGAGGCTGCAGCTGCATGGGAGGGTTGACCTGGTCGGCCAGGCCCTCAAAGTAAAGCTTCTCTGGGTATTTCTGCAAAAAAAATGAAACACAAATCTCTCCTGATTCGTTTTTTTGAGCGGTGGGTGTGGGGGTGAATTTTTTTTTTGTACTTATTTATTTTTACCTTGTAGTAATTCATGTGCTTGTTGTGCCAGTCGCTCTGCAGCCAGTGCTCGGGAGCGTTCTCCTTGACAAAGTCGTTGACGCGGTTCCTGAAGTCGTTGGGTTTCAGCAGCAGCAGCTGGATGATGAAGTAGCAAACCTGGGCTTCGTTGTTCTCGTGGCTGCGCATCGCCTGGAAGTGAGGGAAGTGAGAGTGAGTGAGCCATGCGGGGGTAATTCTTTGGATCAGACAGTGCGATAGCCGTCAGGGGTGGGCTCCGTGTCACAAGAACAAGTGACAGCAGTACAGCTACGACCTCATCTAGTCGTTCTTCACAATGTTCTCAAGCTCATGGGTCGAAACAGAAAATCAGACGTGCACCTGAGCCTGGAGTTAACGTAGAGGAGGAAATGGCCCAACTTTTAGCAGAAACCATGCAAACAAGGCTCATAGTGTGAATACAAGAAGTCCAGTAGAGTGAGAAAAAAGTATCGGGATTGGTATTCTCTGATAAATACAGTGAAAACCACTCATCCTAATGGTCAAAATCAAGATATATCAAGTAGGAACTGTAACAGATGCACTTTTGCACAAGTTCCTCCTCACCAGACACAGGATGAGTCTGTCCAGCGTCACTATGTTGTATTTCCAGACCATGTCGTTGAGTATCTCGATGCACTTGTTGAGCTGCGGTCCGCCGGGTGATATGGAGAACTCGTACACCAGGAAGTCTGCGAATGTTCGCACGTGAGCCACCAGCGCACGTGCCCCGATGCGCTCCAGCACCCTAATAGTAGGAGCAGCAGGTGGGTGGGGGAGGGGTGGGGAGAAAACATAAAAGCTCCGGTTCACTCATCATGTTACATAAACACCGTGGCTCTCCCGCCGGATTAATTAGCCGCAGCCATTACATATAGATGTGGGAAATCCGAGAGCCAATTAATGTAAATTTATAATTAAACATCAGTGGTGAGACACATAATTACAAACTGTTTAATCAACTCAGCGGGGAGAAAAAAAGAAGAAGAAGGTTTTAATTAGCCGCCAACAGTTCCATCCCGTTTAATATTTCTGTTGATCCTCATAAATCCTTAAATTGCTTTGACAAACACATATGAGATGAAAGGGGAGACCGCATTCGGTTAGCACAGTGGTTCTCAAACTTTCTCTGTCACGCCCCACCTTGGAGGAAGAAAATTTTTCGTGGTCCCGTGTCTTTAGGACAAAGTTGACTTTTGACCCCATAGACTTGCATGGCATTAGGGTTAGCGATAAGGCTGGAATTAGGGTTAGGGTTAGGGTTAGCTGGAATTAGGGTTAGGGTTTCGGGGTTCCTCATGGGCTAGAGGCCCCAAATCTGACGTGGCTGTGTCTTGAGGGATCCCGATGAACCTGCAAGTGGCCCCATGTCTCTAGGACAAAATAAATAAATAAATAAATAAAAAGTATGCGACGGCCTGACCTGAAGCCGATCTG
Source organism: Nelusetta ayraudi (assembly GCF_046127955.1). Taxonomy (NCBI): domain Eukaryota; kingdom Metazoa; phylum Chordata; class Actinopteri; order Tetraodontiformes; family Monacanthidae; genus Nelusetta; species Nelusetta ayraudi. Next base: position 406,442 of record NW_027466150.1, on the reverse strand, counting down.
GTTAATGTGGTCTGTCTCCAGCAGCATCTTCCACAGCAGGCAGAGGAACAGTGGGGGCGAGCCTTGCATGGAGAAGTGGGTGATGATGTCATTCTCGTTGGCCATGGACTTCCACTTCCTGTACTCCTCCTCCACGTTCTTCTTCAGGTTGAAGCGAGACTCCTGGGGGACGTTGTTCTGCTTGAAGAAGGCCTGGAGCGGAGGGAGGAAGGAAGGAAGGAAGGAGGGAAAGACAAGTGGTAGGAAGGAAGGAAAGAAGGATGGATGGAAGAAAGGGACTCATGAATGAATGGCTGAGATATAACCAGTTTTTTCTCGTCGCACTTCAGTGACGGCAACGCACCTGAAGTGGAGCAGGGAAGCAGGACAGTGTGTGCGAGGCCCAGTTGTGTGGGGTGAAGGTCATTATGGTCTGGAGGATGTCTTTACACCAAGTCCCATGGATAGAGTCAGAACCTGTGAAAAAGTCTACAAATAAAAGAGGAGCAAGAGGGGGAAGAGAAAGAAATTTAGAAGACACTCTGGCTGGTTCAATCCGCAGATGAAGTTTGGATGAGGGACAACCCACCTGTGACGTGCGTGGCTCTGGCCAGCGTGAGGATCAAGGCTCGGTTCAGCTCCTCCGACTCGGCTGACAGCACCGTCTTGGGGTCATTGAGGAAGCGCGTGAACTGCGGCTGCACTTCAGAACTCCCCAGAGCTGTGATGAGCCGCAGGGCCGTGCTCTCCACACTGAGGTGAGAAGACACACAGGGTACGACGTGAAGGGAAGGAGTTTTACCCCTGCGGCCGCGGGACTTTCATACATGCTACAAAAACGCAGGCACCTACCATAAGTGCAGCTGGTTCTGGTTGGTCTGGGGAACCGCGGCCAGGCTGTGCAGGTGACTGAGCAGCTGGACCCTGTAGTGCGGCTGGATGTGGTGCATCCTGTAGCTGAACATCTCCAGCAAGGTGTGAAGGATTCCCCAGGCGTGAGACTTGAACACGTTAGGCAGCAGCTGGCCTGGGCCGGCGGAGGAGATGTTGCTTTAGTTTTGTCTTTTTGTGTCAAATCAATCAGCTTTTTTTCTACAAATATGTTTGTGTTGTAACACGTCTGTTCATTTTAAGTTTTGAGGCAACAATGAATATGTTCAGATGGACACTAATATTTAAAATATGACAGTAGAAATAATTTGATGCAACATGTTATGGCTGGAATATCTGAATTAGGTCATTTTTTTCCCTGCATTCATCCATGTGGGACGTGCTGATATTTGTCGGGTTTTTTTGCAGTGCTACTTGGACGCGCAAACGGCACATTGGGTGAATTGAGGTCACACGGCAGTTTGGCATGCTGTCCCATGCCGGGGAGGCTTTGTTCTCTTCACCATAGCACACAATTTGGAAGAAAAAGAAAGGGAAAAAAACAACAACCCTGCAGGACATTTGAAATTTCTGCTCGCTCGCTCCCTCTCCTTCCTTCCCTCTCTCTCTCTCTCTCTCTCCCTCTCCCCCACCAGTCCCTGCTGCGCACCAACGTCCAAAATCTCCATGTGGTCCGAGGTGGCATTAACTGTGGCTCACTTCGCGTCTTGTTGAGTGCATGTCTTGCACATGGAGGAAATCTTTTCTGCACGCACAGCCCTGAGAGGTAATGGCTTGAAGAACATTATTCCAGAAAAAAAGTTGGCAAAGAGCCACAAATGGGGCAGCAAATGTGCAGAGGAGTGGGAGTTCAGCTGGTTCACAGTGGAATGTTCATTTTCTGAATAATCTGTGAAAATGGATTATTTAAAGTACCGTCTAATTTTTTTAATAGAAGCATCAGGGATAAAAATGAGAACATTTGCATGTAAACAGAGTGAGTAATTCTCCGGTGCCAATTATTCAATCCATGCAATTGAAAAACCTGAGAGAGTGTCAGTGACTCACTGATGAATCCCTTGATGCCCAGTGACTCAATCTCCATATAGACCAGCAGTCGGCTGTACGTTTCCACCAACGCGGGCGCCAGGGCGTTGCTGGACTTGGCGTGGGCCAACTTGATGACCCGCGTGGCGATGCTGTGGATCAGGCTGGAGGCGGACGGACGAAACGCAGGTTGAGCTCCATTCGCCGCTATCGCGATTCCGTTGTCTTTTCGTTCCGACGACCTACCTCATCTTGGCGTGCACCGTGAGGGAGTCGAGCAGGTTCATGGGCAGCGGGGTGACCGATCCCGAGGCCATGCAGTTGGTGCCCGGCAGGTTGATCTTCATGGAGCCGTTCCCGTAGATGGTCTCCACCAGGACGCCCATGGGCAGCGTGAAGCACTCCGAGTTGGTGCTGTAGGCGTTGCAGAGCAGGGCGATCTTGTAGTCCAACATGCCCAGGGTTTTGTTGCGCAGCGACTGCTGCAGGAACCTGACGAGGAGAGAGGACGTCATAGGTAACTGGCTGAGACCCGGCGAGGAAAGAGACAAGAGAAGAGACAAATGTTCGTGGTACGCACTCGTGGTGCAGCTTCAGAGAGTGGGGGATGGGGATCTGCAGCTTGGAGTTGTCGTTCTGAGCTTTGCGGTTCAGGTGGATCCAGATGCAGGTCATGGCAAAGGAGTGAGTTGACTGGGGTTTGTTGATGTCCGGAACTGGGATACACTGGTGCGAAACAAGGCCAGTCGATTTTAGGAGATGGTACATACTTAAATGATGTGGAATACTAAACAACTCTACATTACCAGTCAACAGTTTGGACACAACTGCTCATGCAATTTTTTTTTTTTTTATCTTTACAGCTTTCTGCACTGGAGTTAGATATTGAAGACATCAAATATATTAACAAAGTATATGTAATAATGCAGCATAGAAAAACATGTTTTATTAAAAAGCATATTTAGTCACTTTTATTGTTTCCTACATAATTCAATGTGTGTTCATACGTAGTTTTGAAAGACAATGAATTCATAGGGTGTGTCCAAACTTTTGACTGCTAGTGTATGCATGATCAATATCAGCCTTTTCCCATTTGATTTACCAATGAATGACGAATAAAAATAATAAAATGAATTGTACGGAGCAAAGTCGAAGTACCTCTTTTTCTGGATACAGCAGGTCGAAAAGCTTCATGACGGGCAGGAAGTCAGCCAGGGCGTTCTTCTGAATGCTTCCCGATATGAACTGCAGCAAGACCCACATCAGGTGGTCTCTGCCTTTGATGAGACCTCTGCCCGCGAGCTAGACAAGACAAGAGGAGCTTAAAGGAAACCCCAGGGAAGAGACTTCACAATTCAGCCCTGGTTTTTACCATCTTTTAGTTTGGAATACCTTCTGATGCAGCGACAGCACCATGTGCGGGAAGCTGGCGAACTGGAAGAGCACGAAGAAGATGAGCTGGGAAGAGAGGTGCTGCCACAGCAGCTGGCTGGTGCCTCCGATGTCGGCGTCAAAGTGCTCCTCCGTCTCCGAGCGCTCCATGGCGTACACCACCAGGTCCACCAGCTGCTCCTCCAGCACGGGGCACCGCTGCTTTTGCTGGCGGGGGGCGAAGGGGAGCGTTAAAAGGAACACAAGGAGAGAAATTAAACAGAGGGGAAGAGGGTGGGGGGGTTAGAAACAGGGAGAAGGGGGAGAAGAAACAGAAAGGGGGAGAGGGATGGGGAGAAAGAATGGGATTAATTCATTTACTTATTAATACCCTGGCTAACGCTTTAATGATCATTACAAGATAAATTAAATAGCTAAATACCCCCCGCCCCTCCCCAACGTGGACATGCAAGACAGCATCTCCTTCCTGCTCACGTCAGCTGGGGAAACATCTCACTCCTTTTTTCTGAGGAGAACTGAGAGGCTAAAGCCGAGTCGATAAAAATTTTGGTGTGCACGTGGAAAACGTCCCAATAGTTTTTTCCCCAATACATAACATTTGCCTGTATCTACTGATAAAATAGAACCTTTATCTATTTGTCATAGTGTATTGTGTATGTATTGATTCTATGTTTTTTAAACCTCTGCCCCTTCGGACAACGGATTGAAATTAGCATTCATGCTAACTCCGGCATATTTAAATTGATGCTTTTGCTGGCATGTCAATTAATGTGCATTGTCCTAATCAAATAAATAAACAAACAAACTGCTGCGCTTTCGTTGGCTAATGACGCAGCCTTATTGTGTAAAGTGGCTCCAAATGTGGTTTGGCGATTTCACCCTGACATCACAGCTGTGAGATGATGTCACGTGAGATGGGGGAAAACTTCCCTCTAATGATTTTATTTCAGAAACCAAATCTCCCATCAGCGACAGAGCAGGAGACCAGACCTCTGCATGTCTTCTTGAAAGGGGTCTCGACAGGGCCCCACTTCACCATATATTACCAGATACAGCATAACAACAGGGAAATACAGAGTGACAGAGAACACCACTGCACGGCACAGCACAGCACAGCAGCACAGCACCACAGCAAACACCAAAGCAGCTGGTGCTTCCTGCATGCAGGCGGCTGAGGTTCAGGAGGTCGAGGAGGTTGGGGGGACGGAGGGGGTGCACTTGGGAGGGAGAGAGGAGAGGAGCCAGGAGGCCAAACACCTCTCTTCCTCTGGCGACAAGCGCAAATGCGGTCGCACGCAACACTGCATGCGTTCATGCACACACACACGCACGCACGCAAAGGAAGAGTAAAGAGGGGGAATAGAGAGAAATCCAGAGGCATCCTTATTTCAGCCTGATAATAATAATAATAATAATAATAATAATAATAATAATAATAGACTTGTGACAAATGGACCTTATCTAAAACTATCTCTGCTAAGAATTATTTCAGGCTGATGAGTACGGAAGAGATCAGGGCCACAATAAAAGAAAAAAATGAAGATAGATTTTTTTTTCTCCAAGTTTCCAATTGGAGAATAAGTCCAAATTTCGAGAATAAAGTTGACGTAAAAAAGACAAAATTTTGTTAACAAAATCAAATCATGCTGCATAGGAAGAAGCTGCTGTTTGCTGTTTGGTTGATAATGAGTCACTGTGTCCAGGGCAGCACAAATAAAAACAGAACAGGGGGTGTAGACACTGGAGGAGCTCACCGACGACAGGCAGAGACCAGACTACATTCACACATGCAGAGCAGCAGGGCTTGAAATGTCAACAACAGGGTTGTTAAATGTGTTCGTCAGCTGGGATTGTATATAAAAAGGTCTCCTACCATGCAAACAATAACAATAAGTCTCTGGCTTATCAGTGAAATTCCCTGAGTTGAGAAATCATCGTTTTCATTTTGTTCCTCGTTTGCTCATGTGCTGGAAATCGCTCCATGATAATATCACAAAGGGCACTGGTACCTCTCCCACATTAGTCAAGACACCTGCAGCCAGGCTCAGTCTAGCTATGGCTTAAAGTAAAGTCCAGGTCTGGCCAGCAGATGGGAATGGAGGACTGACAGTCTTTTTTCTTTCGAAACATTAGTAGTGAGCAGTGAGCAGCACTTTATGGATTATTCTGCCTTTTGAACAAAACTTTATTTAAACATCGGTGTAATAAAACACCATTTCTTTGTTTGAAACCAACTGTCTTATCCAACTGACGTTGCCGCCAGATTTATGTTGAATTTTGCTGTAAAAGTTGACTTGAAAATGAATACAAGAATCTATTCAAAGAAATATACATTATTGGGTAATAGTTGCTGCCTGATTACTTTTTTACTTTTACCACCTGAGTGTTTACATCCTGTTTGTTCACCTCTGTCTTTTACACTTGTTGTGTGTCACTGAAGCCCTGCTGTAACCATCTCAAGCTCCTGGAGCATTTCCCTGCATTGCAACTCAACCAATGTCCTTTCCTTTTTGCTTATTTCTCCCAATTTCTAAGGACTATGATGCTGTTTGATGAGCTGGTTAGTTTGGTACGTGACCAGGAGGAGGAACAACGACATACCTGGGCAATGTTCAGAGTCTACAGAGTGCATGGCAGAGAGACAAACACAACATACGACCGAGAGACAAAAGAAGAGAGTGGGGAGAGAAATAACGAAAGGAGGAGAAAGTAACAGAGAGGAGGGGAAAAGAGAGACAAGGAGAGAAAGTGGTGACTAAGGAGCTAGGTTGTTCTCTGTCAGTTCAGTGCAGTCAACTCAGCCAGTTATTACAGAGCCTCTTGGGCCAGTTTTCATTGTTTTATGAGCAAGAACCGGTGAGTTCAAACTTAATTTGAGGTGCTGGGCTGAGTTGAAACTGTATGAACTGAGAGGAAAAAACTACTTCAAAGTGCATTATAGGTCCAGCTCACACAATTGCCATTTTTTTCACAAATTGTCTTACAAATTGTGGCTGTGCTACTGGAGCAACAAGAGAGAGGTGGGGTGACAACACAGAGAAAACAAAATAAATGAAATTGAAAAGAAAGGTGATTAAAAGGACAGATTAAGCTCAAAAGGAAAAAAGAAGCAAAACGTTGACGTGAGCTAAGCGGACATAATGAGAGAGGGAGATGACACATGGAAGACAAGCGACATGAAGAGATCTGGAAAAGGGCATGTGGGGGGGTGGGGGGGAGAACAGGCAGTGGGAAAAAAAAGTCAGGCAAAGTGTGAGGTGGCAAAAAAAACAGTTAAATAAAAAAAAAAGGGGAAGAGCCGGAGCAAAGACAGGACAGGAGAGGCTGGAAAAAGGATGCGGTGCTGCGGCACAGATGCAAGATGAGTCATACCTGTTTGTTGAGTCCTAGCATGTTGCACACCATCTCCCTCGAGTACGGCTGTTCCAACACGTAGCGCAGCAGCCCCGTCTGCGGCTCAAACAGGTCCTGAAGAATTGCAAATTACAAAGCGCAATGAGACCACTCACATGCAAACTCCGACAAACCTGTTTGTGTAAACACATATGCTGCATACGAACTCTACCTTATCGAATGGCAGCATGCCTTTGAGGGGGAAGCGGAGAGTGGTGGGGTCTAATTTCCAAGAATTGCAAATGGCACCGCTGTTGTTCACGACCGGCAGCAAACTGCACCGACCTGCGGACACACACACAAACACACACACACACAAGCACATGAGGGGATGCAGCAGGCAAAGAAAATACATTCGCGAGAAAAAATAATCATCTTCATTCCAAAAATTAAGTGTTGGTTTATTGCAGCGTGATATTTGCAGTCTCTGTGAAGAAAAACAACTAATCTGTGTCTCTTATGTAAGGGCTTCTACCATATGTGTCAAACTCTGGCCTGATGTTTCATCATATTTAGCCCGCGAGGCCTTACAAAATCACTACTAGAGCTGGCCCACAGGTATTATACAGCACACTAACACTACAAATCCCAGAATGCTCTGCTGGTATTTTGGAACATCAATCATCAACAGGATGTTTATTGAAAGATATGATTATGACTTAATTGGTTTATAGTAATTTCAATTATTAAATTTGTGATCAGTCGGCGAAAGAGCGCTACTGTTGAAAATTAAACCAGAAGGCTGCAAATAAAGAAGCAATCTGATTTTTTATTTACATTTTATTTTTTTGAATTTTTAGTTTAGTTTAGTTTTTGTTTTTTTTAAATTCAATGTTACATGAGCCACTTACCACAAATGGAGTTAATTCTTGCTGTGGGTCTGAAACTGTCAACAAAGTCCGATATCAAACTGCCAAGGAGCTAAAAAAAATAAATAAAAAAAAAAGAGAAAAAAAAGGGCCATGCAGACGAATGGAAAAGAAGGAAAATTAATTTCAGAGACATAGATGAACTTGTGGCTGCACACACAGAGAAACAAATCAACTGACACTAACCCAGTGTGACAGCTGTCCTTCCGGATACAGTTTTCTGATTTCTGTGACGGCTAAATAGGCTGGCAGCAGACAGGCATTCCTGTCCAGTATATACTCCACCACCTGTGATACAGACAGAGAGAAATCAGTGTGACAGATTTGGTTTTATACTAGCTCACATAACCCTTTTGCCCATTTATGTATGGACAAAACTGATTTTTCTTTCAACTAAAGCAGTCACAGCAACAGCAAAAAGATTATCTTGAATAAAACGACGCGCCTCTCTGGCAGCCAGAAGCTGTTGGACGATGGCCGAGCTGACAGCTGTAGGAATAGTCTGGATTTTGTCCAGGATTGTTTTCAGGAGGTCTCGAGTGCCCTGACAAACACAAACACATCATTTGAACAATTGTTTGTTATGAAGAGATGCATAACGTTAAAGTTGTTGAGCGATGAATGCCCGATGTGCGTGCTTCAAGGAGAGAAAGACCTTGTAATCGACCCCTCCGATAATCTTCCGAATCAGTCTGAAGGTCAGAGCCCACAGCTGAGTCCTCTCCCACTCCAAACTTTCAGAGCCGATGAGAGCTCCACACACGATCCTTTATAGACACATAATGAACAAACATGTAGATTTTTGTGTGCAACTTATAGAGCTGAAACATGAGTGTGTGTTAATTAGCGTGGTTTACCTGGGCGGTAAAAGGCTGGTCTCCACAGCCATCGCCAGACAGTCGTATAGAAATGCGATCCTTTTGGGACTGTGCTGACTGTGTATGAACCTCACGATCCACTGTACGCACTGCTCGTGGGACTCCTGCAGAGACATAATCATGTCATCAGAAAACAAAGATGAGGTCGATGCACCATTTTCTTGGGACAACCTTTGTGTGTCGTAGAAACCTGTGGTAGAGTTCCCCAGAACTGCCTGAAGGCTCCGAGACAACTGATGAGTTTGGTTCTCTCATCCTCTGGCGTGTCCATAAACATCCTAGACACACAATAGCCACACTTAGATTCATAAGAAAAAGCGAGGTACAAATCATTGTTTTGACTGTATAATAACTATAAAGTGCAAGTTTTCTTTTTGATCTTACCCGGCAAATGCCTCTTCTATGATCTCAGTTTTCTGGTGAAAATAAAACAAAGACAATGGTGGAATGAGACATAATTTGACTGAGCCAAGTGCAGAATAATTAAACTTGTGTGCAAAATATAAAACGAGATTCTCCGTTCATAAAAGTTAACGGGTATTTCTTTGTCTTAGGTGAATCATATAAACGTGCTATAACAGTATTTGAGGTCATAATAGTTCAAATTCGCTTATTTATTGTCGTTGTGCTTATGAGAGCCAATGAATGAGAGGCTAACGTTTTCTGTATGCTAAGTAACATTAGCCATATCACGTTCAATAAATATGCACTTTACCACAACATCCTCAAAAATGTTCTGGAGCTGCGTTTCCATTGAGAGCGCCATGTCTTCGCGAACGAGGCGTCAATTTTCAAGAAAAACCATCCCACGACGCGCGCACCCAATACTTTCAGCGGGCGCAGACAATGCTGTCAACAAACTACATGCTAACCGACGATAACACCAGAGCTAGCAGGCAGGCATCGCGAGAGGCGCCACGGTATAAACAATCCGGATGTGCAACACCATCACGAGCAACACAGTTCCGCCTTGAAGCGCGTTCACGTATTAGGTTTTCTCGAACGAAGTCTGGAATGCGAAGTATTTATAATGCGTTTCATTGATAAGTGGTCGCTATGCTAAATAAAAACAACAACAATAATAAAAAATAATACAGGGAAGTTTTTTTTGGAGGGGGATGGGGGGCGTAATTGAAAATTGAAATTGAAATTTTTGATTTCATTGGCGTGTGTAACGTCTGTTTCACCGCCAGATGTCACTGTGGATTTCGCTATCCAAAGCAAAACGTTTTTATCACTCAATAATTAGCTAATTAATTAATTAAATAAACTTTTTGTCTACAATGGAGTAGGAAGAAGCTGTTCTTGTCTTATTCTATACAAATACTTGATAGGATGTGAATACATAACACCAAAAATGCATTTTTGTTTTTAAAATGTTATTATCTTAAAATTTACTTTAACAGAAAATAGCATGCTTTGCAAAAGAAAATAAAGTCAATGAATCACATACAAAGACTCGATACAAAGTACATGTAAAATAACTTTTTCAAGAGCCAACGTTAGAAGTACCCTCTGCTCCTCCCTGCATTAATTAGTAACAAAGGATATACAAAATAATGTGTGCAGCGATGGGCGCTTTCACTTTCGAACTGATAAAACCTTGACAGATAATTACCTATGAAATAGAGAACTTGCATTGGCCATCGTCAGAGCGCGCAGTCTCCACCTGCGACAGGTGCAATGTCCACAAACCTGAGAGGTGACATTCCTTCCTCGTAGGCGGAAACCCGTGACGGGGCTTTTCAGCGTCCGATTGTTCACGGGGTTAGTCGCACATCGACACGCGAGAATTAATCAACTCTGGCCAGTTTGGACAACCACCTGGGCGGCCGAAGAACAGGACAGGTGACCGGCTTCTGAGAGCGTGCAGGCCGGTGGAGGAACCGAGGAGCTCGGCGATGAAGTGAAATGAGCGCCACTGTGCAGTGATGTGGAAAGTGTTTATTCTTCTTAATCTTGCGGCTTTGCACTGCGCAGGTAAGCTTTCCATTATAGCCCATCATTGTGGGTAGACAGCAGACTGGGAGGAAAATGATTATAAATATTAGAGATATTAAAATCATTCTTGACTTAATTTGTTTTTAGTTTGGGGATAGTTTTCTAACTTACGTTAACGTGGGAAATCCAAAATGTAATGTTGTGCTCTTGGTTTAATGATTGCAAGGGCACTTAACGCTAGACTCACACAACCTGACTTCACATGCAAGGAATGGCTTTGCGGCGCTCTTGTGTAGCCTTCTGAGCCTTGATGACACGAGGTAGTTGTGGAACAGCCATAACATTTGATCATAACCTCTCACTGCTCACCTGGATCCACGTCTGTTTACACGTACACTTGCTTAGGATCTCAAGTTGCAGCTGATTGTTGGATGTGGTCTAGCCACCGTGACAACGGCTGCAGCTGATTGTTAGATGTTGTCTAGCCACCGTGTCAACGGGGGAAGTCAACCTTTCAGCCGCATTGTGAAACTCCATTGTGAGATGTTATTCAAATTGCTCTCTATTTATTATTCTCTTCCTTCAAACCTTTGTCAGTGTGCTCCGCTGTGCCCAGCCCTGTCAATGTCATCTTCTCCTCTGTGAACCTGAGGAATGTGCTTCAGTGGCAGCCAGGAAATGGGACGCAGAGTGACAGACATTTCACAGTGCAGTATGCCATGTAAGTAAAAATTTTGGAATTTCAAATGACAGAAAATACCTTAAAAAAAAAAAGAAAAAGAGGGGGGTTGAGAACTAAAGATGCCACCTGAGATCAGTTGGGTGCTGCTGGATTTCATCTGACTTTTTTCAAGGACGAATTAGACGAAAACAATTCGAAATGTAACTGTACACACCAAAGAAGGTTTGTGGCTTAAGGGGGAACTAAACAAGAAAAAAAGGGTATTTAGGAGGTCAACCCTCCAACCTTGTCCTAGCTTAGCCGTGGGGGTTTGCCTAGTCACGCTGTGATCACCGTCCTCTTGTCCTCTTCAGCTACGGCGACAGTTCCATCGACAGCAAAGAGAGACGGGCGCGCTGGAGGGCCGTGCAGCAGTGCACGGGCATAGTGCAGTGCTCGTGCGACCTCAGTAATGAGATGTGGGACGTGGAGCAGGGATACTTTGCCAGGGTTCGCTCGACGGCCAATAGAGTGTCCTCCAAATGGGCCGTGACGAGGAGATTCGACCCAAAGTCAGACAGTACGCCAAAATAACACAAGCGCATGCAAGTTCGCATTCAGCAAGTACAATTTCCAAGTAATTAACATTTATATATTTTTTTGGTCATTTCATACAGCTAGTTTTGGCCCTCCACTGTTCTCTGTTGAAATCGAGAACAGCAGCGCCCTCATCACTCTGAAGGGACCGATTCGATATCAGCCAAACCATGAAAAACCCGTGTTTCACATGGCAACGCTGTACCCCCAGATGATGTACAACCTTTCCATACACAACACCCGTCGCAGCAAAATGGTAGGTTCAAAGTCCCACGTCCCAATGAAGTTCCACGATGTCAATGCACAAATATGTTTCCCGCAGAGCCACATCATTGTGAACTCCGACCTGTACAAGTATAAGCTCATGGAATACGACACAGAGTACTGCTTCTCTGCCAAGACTAAATTCCTGTCCATGCCCGTCCAGTGTGAGTCTTCGGCATGGCACTGCATCACCACTCCTCCAGGTAGGACACTCGGAAGTTTCCGAGGACTGCGTTCAACATCAGGCTCAAGGTCTCATGAAGGTGACGTGTTTTTCGATGCCCATTCAGACCCCATGGTTGTCCAGCTGCAAGGGATCATTCTGAGTACGGCCATCCCGTTCGTGCTCATATGTGCACTGGTGCTGATTATTTACCTTCTCTATCGCTACCTGAACGGAAGCGGACAGAAGACCCCTTCTTTGCTGGTAATGTGAATTATCAAGCTGTTTCATTTGGTGCTTAATTTTTTACAAACCGCAGTTTTGCATTGCAAGTTTTAGCAGGATACTAGCAGTAGATTTGTTTTTCTATACAGTATGTGACATTGACATAATTCTATATTTGGGAGTTTCAACTTTCTTATCCACCTGTTAGTTATAAGAGCACATCATGCAAAAAGGAGATTTAAATCCAATTGATGAATCAATTATTATGAATCAATGATGTATACATTTACAATTTGGAATGCTCAAACTGTCACAATTTGGAGGTCAATCTTTTAATTCCAAATTTAATTTTTTTTTTTTAGAATGCACCATTCACATATGTGATCCCTGTGACAACCCCACCTGAGAAGACAGACAAACTCCTTATCTCAGACCGCCAACCCATTGAGGAACCGCCGCCGTACGCTCCCCACATGTTCCCAGAACCTGCCGATGCTGAGCCACCGTCGGATGATGAGACCATCGACTATGGATTTTTGGCAGTCAATTTGCAAGAAAGACAGAATGCCAGTGAGGTAGAACAACCAATGGTAGAGAGACGGGTTGAAGAAATGCCAGAAGGAAGTTGTAGACAGAGGGTGAGCGCCGATAATGCCTCTCAGAACCTTGGAGACTTGCCCATCATATCAGATTGCTCGATAGATGACTACGGCGTGGTTGGACTGGCTGCGTGTGGCGCCGCGAAAAATGACGATGAGCAGGAAGAAGATGAGCTAGATGAAGAAACTAGCTTTATTTATTGGAATTCCAGGACCGGGAAATTGATGTTGCCAGAGATTAAGTCTGCCCTAAGCGGAGGGTTTAACTGGGCACCGCAGGAAGTTGAGGCCAAGGTCGGGGGGAGCACGGCGCAAAAAGGGGAAGCGTTGGTAACAGATAGCAGCAAAGTGTTGCTGGAGAGCGTCTTTGTCAGGCAGTCGTCGGAGGAGGTGGCCGAGGCACAAGCAAAACTAGACACAGCTGTTGAGACGGAGAGAAAGGTGGAGAATTTTTTGTCTGGGTGGGACTTGGTGGTCACGATGGACGAGTAGACAGCAGGTGCATCTGCCCCCTGTAATGTCAGGGTGAAATCACAAAACTCTGACCAGATCAATGTTTCGGGATACTAAAGACACGTGGTGAAGCATTATGGCTGCGTCCTTGCAAAGTGGGCCCATTTATTATTAAAAAATAAATGATTAGCATCTAGAATATCTATTCTAGTCTACCCACAGACGCCTTTGAATGTTACACTGTTGAAACAGCACTTACAAATACAGTCGATGTGGTTGTATAAAAATATTTTTGTTAGAAACATGAGGAAGCACTTAATACTTCAGCACACCTACTTTAATACCTCTGAACAATGCTGCTTCGATGCTTTATCTTTGTTTTGTTTTTTAAAGCTGTGATAAATTCTTATCTCAGACATAATCGTCATTGTGAGGTACTGTGTGAACATGTGAAACAGCATTACAGTTGAACCAGAAAAATATCCATCAGGATTGTTTTGTTGTTCCACTGTTATCGTACACAAAACTTTTCAGAATTTTTTTTTTTAATATATATCTACTTCTGCCTTTCTCTAATTAAAATCTCTCTATATGACGGGAGTGGATACCTCACGTCTGTACTGCACACAGTCTTAGTTACAAATTAACATTACTCGACTTAATGGTTAACGGGTTGGTTTGAGTTTCGGTTACTAGAGAAGCACCTCTTTCAGACTCGATTACTTCTTGGTTTGCTCGCTAAAATTTTCGGGCAGCCACTATTTGAAACACCAGCACTTATATTTGTGAAATGTGTGTTGAAATGTGTATTGAAGTGTCACGGGCGTGACGCTATTTTCAGTTTAGGTATTATAGGTAATGTTAAGTTTTAGCATTTATGTTTGCTGTAAACCAACACGGTCACAGCTTTTGTTAGCACCACTGACATTATATTTTTCCTGCCACTTTTGTACTTTTGATACTGAATATGTACTCATGAAGGAAACCATTCATTAAAAAATGTTTTTGTTGTTTTTAATTGTTCTCTACTTTGTAAAGCCTGAATGAACTATACTGGCTCTTTTGTCACACCTTTATTTGTATTTATCCATTACACACTAGCACTGGAGACTCGTGGTGTCTTTTGCATATTTCTGCAGTCTATTTCTGTAGACAATTATACTACGTGAAAATCTGTATCTGTCTTTTAAAGTTGTTGTATCCGTAAACTCATGCCAAGCTTTTAATTAAACCACCATACTTTTATTTTCCTGATGTTCCTGCACAATTTATTTTATATCACTGTTTGAATTCTTGCCAGTTCTTTCGTATTTTGAGATAAAAACAACACACCTCAAAAAATGTATTATCTACTGGAAACAAAAAGCTGAACAGAGACACCTGCTGGTGATATTGCAATCACATTTATGGGGTGGATGAGCAAGCGGTGCAAAAACAGTACAATTAAGCATTAGGCCACTTTCTCTAACTTAAATCTAAATTTATGATAAGTAGATTTTAGTCTAAATAAAACTCTGCTTTTTTTTTATATATAAAGCCACAAGAGGTAGTGGTTGAAAATTATCCTGATAATAAGTATTCGTTGTGGATGACTATGCCTTTGTATTTCTTATTTTTATTTTTTATAATTCCAGCACCTTCACAACAACAACACGATTATTATTATTATTATTATTATTATTATTATTATTATTATTATTATTATTATTATTATTATTATTATTGACAACGCGAACAAGCACTTGCTAGGGGGCGCTCTGTCTCTCCATTCCCCTCACGGCATCTCTCCGGCATCACTGGGCGGGACCGCGGCGTGACGGACTGCCAGTCGTTGGGCACTTCCGGTGGGCTCGGGTTTCCTTCCAGTCGGCATTTAAATGGAGCTGCAGGACATCAGCTGCTGCCACATTCAACGTCGTGCTGTGAACAAAACAGAATAACCCGTCGCGACAGCCTAACAGGCTCATTTAATTTTTTTGTAATTTTTTGGGGGGACTAGATTAAAATACCAATACTGTGAGGGTGATTTTGTTTTTTCTCGACAAGAGGACCGGGGGAAGCTGAACAATAACGGTGGATGCCATCTGTCATCAGCTCGGTGCATCATTTTTAGGATTCCTCCGCTAAGCTAGCCCCGGACAAAACCGAATAGCGGTAACGTGATGTTGTGCGCGATCTGCACGATTTAGGCTCTCTGCATCGCTTACAGGAATTTATCGGTCCACTGAACCGTTTGTATCACATGCCTCTCTGTCTTTTTGGATCCGGAGCTACGTGACCTGCAGCTGGGAGGATCAATGGACTCGATGATGAGAGTGCATGTGATGGGTCACTTCTGATTTAGAAGAGTAAATAATGAGCTGTCTGGATTTTCCCTGACCTGGCCATCTTTCTCGAGTTAAAAAAAAAAAAAAATTGTATGGACTGAATCAAGCATCGCTCCAGACGTCTGCTTAATTAATTGTAATAACATCTATGTAGCTGTGGCAAAGTGGTTTTCTTACAAGACGTTTGAGTTGAAATACTTTTTGGGATAATCAGGTTTTTTTTTCTTCTTCTTCTTCTTTTAATTACTATTATTACAACAACATTCTTTTAGATAAACTCTCTAAGTTTAAACCGAAGAACTTTTCTTTTTATCCTGATTGATCAATCAGAGAAGATACGCATCTTTTCCCCCCACAAAGCATCAAATTTGACCACTAAGCATCAGCAATGTTCAGCTGGCTCGGGACCGACGACAGGAGGAAGAAGGAGCCAGAAGTCTTTCAGACTGTCAGCGATGGGCTCAAGAAGCTGTACAAAACCAAACTGCTGCCACTGGAGGAGAGCTACAAGTTCCACGAGTTCCACTCCCCGGCTCTGGAGGATGCCGACTTTGACAACAAGCCCATGGTGCTGCTGGTGGGACAGTACTCCACCGGCAAGACCAGCTTCATACGGTGAGGAGGGAGAGAAAAGATAGATAGAAAGAAAAAGACACAGCACACTTGATATGACACACTTCACATGTGGGGATAAATGAGCGTATTGGAGCTAGAAAGGGAGGGGAGGACACACCCAAACTGACTTTACTCTCTGCCAGCTTCATGATGCAGCTGTGCCTATTCAGCAACACAAATGACTTAACATGTAGTGTAACAGGTTGCCACATGCAAACAAATGCAAAGATCAATACTGAAGAGAGGAAGCAGAGTGAGTGCCACGCCTCTGTGACGAGTCTGACAGTCCCGCTTCAGTCTGTGCACGTATGATTCTTTTCACATTATTGTCTTCATACATGTAATAACATAATATCAAGTATCAAGACAAACTAGTCAGCGTGTTTGCTGTGAATTAATGTTTCAGTCGTGAGTGCTGGAGCCTGCGTGAACTGCAGGATGGCTTCCACATCTCTTAACGCAGCATGCACACACACACGCACACACACACGCTGGGTAACAGATCATTAGTGGCGGGGGGGAGCCTCTGAAAGCCTGGGAGAGGATGCTGGTTGTGACTTCCTGTCCTCAGTCAGGACAGTGGAGACGTCTTCACCCCTCCCACTCCCGACTGACCTTTTCTCTGTTTTCAAAAGAAACTTTCTCCTTGTCCATATTACACACCGGTGAGCAGCGTGACGCCACACCGTAGTCGCGGCGAGATGAGGGAAAATGCTGAGTAACCCTCGGCGAGAGCGAAGGCCTTTTCCCTACTGGGTGTGTAATGTGCAAACAGCATGGATGTGAGAAGTATGCGGTGGGGTGAAATATTTGGATATAAGTCCTTGCCCTAAAACATAGGCGGGAGTAATGATTGATTAGCTAACTAATGACCTTATGAGCTGGAGTCGAGGTTAGTTAAAGACGCATAGGATATTTTAGGGCTCTAGCAAAGAAGCTACTGTCTAATACGAGAGAGCAGAGCAGCAACTACAGGGACTGGCACAAATATGCAGTGAGACTTTTGCTATTTTTTATCACTTGTGTCAGCCTGTCACACAGCATTAGGTGCTGAAATACACACAGTGCTATTGGGCTATGGTAGCAGCCCATTCCACAAACCCAGTGTGATTGGATGATGTGTTTATTGGCGGTTCAAAAGTTTGGGGAAAAAAAAAATCTCATTCATTCTGATTCTTTGCAACATGATATCCTCACTTTCCTGTACATGATGAAGCAGCAACAGCAGCGGTTCTGTTGCGCCCCTCCACCCCCATGCCAAACACACGCTCTGTGCATATGGATTGCATAACTTCCCCTACAACGCGCACCCAGAGACGGCTCCGCCAGGCACCGCCGGGCCCTCCCTGACAAGGTGTACGTATGCGGGGAAGACGTACAAGGGGACCGACCCACCTCACATCTGGCACCACTTAAAATGCGCCCGCGTCCCACGCTCCGGGGTCGAAGATTTACGGCGGCCCCCGGCGCTATAAATCTCTTTGCATAAATCTCTTTTTTTTATGGCCTGAGTTTGCATTTTCGGCGTGGTGAGACTCGGCAGAACGCGGCGCTAATCTTGGTGCTGACACATGCCTCATGTCACGGCCGGAGCAGGCGAGGAGTCGACCTTTCACGCCGGCCGAGTCGCAGCTGCTTCAAGCCGGCATCAGTTTGGGTTCAATTGAATTCATCTGACTCGTAATTGCGGGTCTAATGTGCACAAATATGTAGCCAATTTGCTAATGTATGAAATGTACTCTCTGCAACCTTTGGCTTTAGTCAGATTTTCCTTGTTGTACAGCAAAACAAGCATTTGGTCAAGTGTCTTGGTTCATTTTGCTTGTCCAGTTGGTTAATCAGCAAGTTTTATCTTATTATATAGTTCTAATCTTTAATTGAATCTGCCCAAAACCATCAGTTTTGCCCAGTACGTGATTTCCTTGCCACCCTCATCGTGCCTGTGTGTTGAATTAATACGTTTCCCCTGCAAGTGAACTCTTTTTTGGTTCTTCTTCAGGCAAAATACCTCCATCTTGACCTCCAGTCACAAAGACAATTGAAATCGAACAAAACACCTTTGAAGTTGAGACTATAATCTCGGCATTTAAAAGGCATAATTCCAGTAATCTCTGTTTCAGCAGGCTTTTAATTCAGCACAGACCTGCTTTATGACACCCACACCCACCCATCCCCTGTCCTACTATCCAGGCATTTTTCCTTTCAGCATATTTGCTCTGTGAAGGGCCTTTTTCGAATTAGTTTGGAAACACCCCTCTGCCCTGTTGCAAACATCTTGGCTGCAGAGGCTCAACCAAGTCTGCAATGACTGATTTCTCAATCATATGTGGAAAAGTTAAAGGGACAAATAATAAAAACCACAATGTTGCTGACAAACTTGTGTTAAACATCACATTTGACCCCTTACGTCGCTGTGAAAAGTGTTTCCACTGCACTTTTGCGATATACCTCCGTATCAATACGTCTGAGAAACCACCTCATGAGAGCGTAAAAATCTTTTTAGCGATATTTGAGAGATTTTCTGAAGTTTAGCCGTTTCCATTGCCATTTTTGTTTAGCGATATTTAGATTTTGCGCAATTCTAGGGGCAATGGAAACGCATCTTAAGACGACGTCATCCGTCCCGTCTCTCAGCACCCCTCCAACTCCGATTGGCCTCCTGCGGGGAACCTGATGCCTCGCGTTGTTGTTGTTGTTTTTAACGCCACGCTCCGCTACGTGTCTCCCCGGCAGCTACCTGTTGGAGCAGGACTTTCCCGGCATGCGGATCGGCCCCGAGCCCACCACGGATTCCTTCATCGCCGTGATGCACGGAGACACGGAGGGAGTGGTGCCCGGCAACGCTCTGGTCGTCGACCCCAAGAAGCCCTTCAGGAAGCTCAACGCTTTCGGAAACGCCTTCCTCAACAGGTACAACCGGTGCCGTCGGTGTGTCAGAGGAGGAAAGTATGTCGGGGAGGGAAAGAAATAAAACATCCGAGCGTACGGGTGAAAATCCACACCAGAGCACGACATTCCTGTGTGATTGAATTTTCCCTCCGCTCACTGGCCAGGATTTTCTCTTCGTGTGTGTGTGTGTGTGTGTGTGTGACAGCCAGTCATCTTTGCAGAGTCATCCCTCCTCCTAAGAATAAAAGACCCACTAAAATCTCTTTAGCACTACGCGTTCTCGCCGCTGGGAAGCAGAAAGAATGCTGACCGGTGGTGGGGGTTGGGGGGGGGGATCGTCACACGAGGGAAGACTGCTAACGCGTCGGGGTGTTTGTACAGCTGAGGACAGAGAGGGGGAGCCACTGAGGTGGAGGAGAGGGATGGATGTCAGGAGTTGGGGAACCGTGTTTGTTGCTGAAAGTGCTGACACTTCTGTCCACTTTCTTTCAAGTTTTCAACGCGTTTGTGTGCGTTTGCGTGCGCGCGTGTTTGTTTGTTCGCAGGTTCGTGTGTGCCCAGCTGCCGAACCCGGTGCTGGAAAGCATCAGTGTGATCGACACGCCGGGGATCCTGTCTGGAGAGAAACAGAGAATCAGCCGAGGTGAGACCCTGCTCCTTTTGTGTGTGTGTGTGTGTGTGTGTGTTGGTGTGTTTGTGTGTGTGTATTTGTGTGTTTGTGTGTGTGTGTGTGTGTGTGTGTGTGTCAGAGTCTGTGTTTGTGTGTGTGTGTTTCACCCACACGCACAGCCCCCATTGAGCCTCACCCCGCTAAACTCTGGTCGACCATGTCAGCATTTCCTTTGGACAGTGCGAGTGTGTATGTGCGTGTTTGTTTTAGCGTTCGACGAACAGGACGACGGCGCTCCGTCCGCTTCAAAGAACAGGAAGTGGCCACAATGAGGGACGAGCTTTGGCCGCGAGCTGTCCATCACCAGAACTCAGCTTGTTCATGCATTAAACCAGTCATGTCAACAAACAGAAACCTTTTTTTTTTTTTTAAATATATATATAATTTATGATATAATTACATATATCTTGCTCAAAAGTCCAGGCCTCTCCATACGTTTTTCTTCCCACATCCAGCGAGAACAGCGATTAGCCAACTGTGGTCCGCAGACCAGTGTCACTAGCTGCGTTTCCATTACAGTTTTTCGCTTATAAGCGATACTTCCAAAATTTCGACAAAGCACAATTGCGATTTGCGGCGCAAAAAAACACCTCATGACAGCGTCAAAACCTTTTAGCCACATTTGAGAGGTTTTTCGAAATTTAGCCGTTTCCATTACCAGTTTTTTATTGCGATATTTCGATTTCGCGCAATTCTAGTGGTCATGGAAACGCAGCTACTGCTACTGTCTTTAGGTGAGAAAGGCTCCACCACGTCCCTATTTTCTTTCTTTACAGTTTGATCAGTGTCCCGCATGGTCGACATTCCCGGTGCGACGCGCCGGCATCGCCATACCAACCGCTGAAAAGGGCCCCGGACGCTTGAACTTGAGCGATTCCCACATCCATTTCTGCCTCCTCTTTGTTTGTTGTCTCATAAAACAAGCCGGCGTCGAACACGTGCGGCTCAACGCTCCCTCACGCTGACAGGGACCCACATGGGTCGGCGCGTTTGCAGATTTAGTCAGACTCAGGCTGAGGTTTCGCAACGTGTCACAGAAATAAGATTGTCTTTATTCTCTCGCCTTGCCGAGCGTAAAATCTGCCCTAACAGTCGGTAGCCGCCGCGATGGATTCCCTTCGTTACCAAGTTGGGATTCTCATGTGAGTTCAGCTCTTCACGCCTTTGGATTGTCACATGATTGGTTTGGTGACCACACCCTTGGAGTTTGTTTTTTTTTCCCAAGAAAAGGTTTCACAAGGCCCGAATCACCGCACAAAACAAAGATTGTTGACGCGATAACAAACTTCACACCCTTCAAAAGCAGATTCAGCACCGCGACGACTTCATACCAGTGCCGGGTCTGGATTCATGCCAAATTCTGAGAAGAGAAGGTTGCTGCAGAGAGTGAAGGCAGCCGGGCCAGCTGCATCGTTGTGACACTTTGGAGTTGAAGTGCGTCGTCTTTCTGTTTATTCTAATCTTGCTGAGGTGCCGCCCCGCTATTGTCTGCTGGCAAAGAAAGCAGAAAAACGGGTCAAATTCGACCTGCTGTTGCATCAGTGCAGCTGTGTTTCGTTTTCAGGGTCGTCTGTCAGTGTGGCCGTGTTTGTGTGTGTGTGTGTGTGTGTGTGTGTGTTGAAGCTGCTGTTTGTGTATTCATCAGTTCTGTCTTCGTAATTACACCTATGTTTTTACCATAACTTTGTGTTGTTTTGTTGCCCGTTCTTTTGCCATCATTTTTTCCCCCTTAGCTTTGCATTATTTTATTGTTGTCTCTCATGCGTGTGCCTGTGTCTGCCTGTGTGTGTGTGTGTGTGTGTGTGTGTGTGTGTGTGTGTCTGTGTGTGTGTGTCCAGAGGAGGAGTTGTCAGGCTTTAGATGCCTGCGCAGATGTCCTTACGGAGGTATTGTAGAAGAAAAAAAACAAAAAACGAGAATCTGATGGGTGCAAAGCAGCTAATCAGAGAGACGATACTTTGGAGAATTTGTGCATTTCATTTCAAACCGTTCTTCAGCAGACTTTTGTCACATGGTCGGGAGGAAATAAGACTGGATGTCATTCACCCGAAGCTTGATGCATTTTAATGATAGTCATGTTGACAAAAGTGTACTGTGAGCAGACAGGCTTTTGGCAGCGTTCACTGTCACTGGTATCAGATGACAAAAGATGACATTTGTGAGGAATTTATGTCTCTTTATAAATCAATCAAACAATGCAGTGTTGTGTTAATGATCATTCTGCTCATGCAACACAGCTTTCAGCTGCAGATAAAGTCACCGACGCCACTCTTTCCTCTCGCACTCCTCACTCCATGTGAAAAAGCCCTCGCGCGCGAAGAGAAATCCGCACAAATTCAAAACACATCAAGGTATCGATCCCTGCCGAGCAGGAGGAGAGCGGACATCTGTTTCCTCTCAGCTCGTGCTCCCCGCCGCCCCCCCGGGACGGGAGGACTGACGCTCACGTCAGCCCCGCCGCGCTTGGCATACTTGCCGCCTGCGGCCGCAGAACTTGTGTTCCGCGACGGCACGCACTTTATTCCTGACGGGAAGCTGTTGCGAACCGATCGATGGAGGCAATCGGCCGTTTAACGCCACGGCGCGTGCATGCGTCGGTATTCACGTACGGTGTTAACCCGGCGTGTCAAAGAAACATATTAACGCAGAGCTCTAAAACATCTGCCTAACCTCGTGTGTGTTTGTGTGTTTTTGCATCGGGTTGGAAATCTCATGTTACTAATCCTCGATCCTGCCCGCTTGTTCTTTGTTCTGCTCTTATATAATGCGGAATGTCCCCAGATAAGTTTTGTCCTTCGGGGTCACTCGGACTCACAGGGGCCGTTCTGATGTGCTCCTGCCGACAGATTGACTCGCAGGGCGGCTGATTTAATAATCTCAGAGGGCCTTAACGTATCCAGTCACTCATCCGTGTCGCTAATTTCAAAGGTTAAATAGTGTATAGGATGGGACAAAGGACACAGGAAGCGAAGATGCACGGCTGTATTTTCCCTTCAGCTCCCTCATCCCCCTCTCGTCTCCTCCCTCCCTCCCTCCCAGGCTACGACTTTGCGGCCGTGCTGGAGTGGTTCGCCGAGCGAGTGGACAGGATCATTTTACTGTTCGACGCCCACAAGCTGGACATCTCGGACGAGTTCTCCGAGGTCATCAAGGCCCTGAAGAACCACGAGGACAAGATCAGGTGCCGGCTGATGATATATATGCAGTTGTACATCTAGACCGCAGAGTTGCGCTTCTGTTGTTCCGTTTCCACGTCTGGAAGTTCTGTTGCCTTCCTGTGCCAGGGTCGTGCTGAACAAGGCTGACCAGATAGAGACCCAGCAGCTGATGAGAGTGTACGGCGCCCTGATGTGGTCGCTGGGGAAAATAGTCAACACTCCTGAGGTAGGCTAAACATCGGCTTGGTGTTTTTACTCAGGGTCATTACATGCTGACGTCGAGAAAATAAAGAAATTCAAAGGTCCCTTATTTTACTCATTTTTTTCCACTCAGATTTTACATCCCAGACTCCTGGGGAGTTGTCGCTCCTACTAAATTATCTGAAAAACCCTATAGAGTTCCAGAAAGCAGAATAATTAGCCCTCTGTTTACAGCCTCCAACTAAAACGACGCTTCTGTGAGAGCTATCAGCGCACTTTGTGACGTCACAAGGGGCAGATATCTGGACCTGCTGATTTAAGGACACAATTTCTGAAAAGCAAAGCAAGAAAACGAACAAAATTTGGGATTTTTCGCATTTCTTGGTGAAGTGAACTGTACATGTGATCTTCAAGTGTAAAAACATCCACCCGATCTCACTGTAGAAAGTTCTTCTTTTGCACAATGCTTGTGCTCTTTTTTTAACCGTCATCCGTTCTTCCCTTCCTGGCAGGTGATCCGCGTCTACATCGGTTCCTTCTGGTCCCACCCACTGTTGATTCCGGACAACAGGAAGCTGTTCGAGGCAGAGGAGCAGGATTTATTCAAGGACATCCAGTCTCTTCCCAGAAACGCGGCACTTAGAAAACTCAATGATTTGATCAAGAGGGCGAGACTAGCGAAGGTAACGCACAGACGGCAGCCGTGCACCGCAGTATGGCCGTCGAGTATTTATAGACAAAAAAAAAAAAAAAAAACTTAAACTGATGCTTTTATTTTCTAGGCGTGCCGTGTGTGTCTTTCCTGTTCCTGCACGTTTCCTACCACTCACTCACTATCTTCCGCCCATTAACCTTGACAGAAAAAGTTTTTGTCGCTGCCACGGAACCAAGAGAACCTGACAAAATCCTCCTCGGAGTGAATTGTTTCCTGCTTCCTCTCTGGGCAGGAAGTCAAGTTTTAGTGGCAGTGGCCCGCGCGGGCTGCGGTACTGCAAGGAAACTGAGAGGATGCACATGTGGGCATGCTGCAACATACACGCACATATACTGTGTGTTTCGTGACGGGCATCAAGGCCACGAGGGTGATTGTGGGGAAATCTCAACTCAGCAACATGACAAATAGAAGCTTTTCCCATTGCCTTTGGCGTCCTTTGTTTGAAATGTCGGAACCAAATGTCAGCGGAGGTGCAAGACGGCCACATGACTCATCTGAGTTGAAGGAGAGTTTTTTTTTTTTTTTTGTCTCCACCCGCCGGAATTTTAACAATCCCCTAGTTTCACATTAAAAGGTATAACCCACCTCAGAACCGACATTTCAACCATTTGCTGCTCCTCCTCGGCGTTTTGTTTTTTTAGTTTCACAGATGGAAAGAATTCCCCCAAAAGCCGGACAGCAGGAGAGAAACATCTTCACGCTGCTCGTGCGGTGTCATCCAAGTGTCTGGAAGGCCCAACGGTGCAATTTGGGCTTCACGGTGGACCAGCCCAGGACAAACCCCCGTCCACGTGTCGCGCTCTCGCTGATCCTTATGTGCGATACGATGGATAGTCTGGTTTAAAACACAGTATTAACGCTGCCGTTTCAAGACAGGGAGATCTCTGCGTGCTTGGGTGGCAACAGAGGAGACGTGTTGTCCAACTGCAGTTGTTTGCTGGGTGGAATTTGTTTGACCCATGAAACTAAGCGGTGCTTCGGAAATGTGCGAAAGGTCAATTTTGGTTGAGCCGTTGCTTTAACATGTGAGGGAAGATTGCTACCCTAGAAATATTGACGCAGTTTTTGCTGCCATTTAAATCTTAACTGAGCATTTGCACTACGATATTGTATCAACAGCACTCAGATTACATTTTCTCAAAAAAAAAATAGAACAAAAAAAACAAAAAACTGTCCAGCCTTTTTAAGTTTTATGACAGGATTCCTCGGCCTTTTCAGCTGATGGAGTCCAGCTTTTGGCGTTCTCTCGCTGTTTAGGGTGGGGTCCCGCATTCCTCTTCATGCTAACTCATGAGGGTTTCTCACGGGGGTTTCTCAGGGAATAATGTGCGGGACAGGACTTGAAGCTGTGTGTTGTTGCGTAAGGTGAAAGGCAGCTGGAGACTCTCGGCGTGTCTCCACCTCCAGCTCTTTGCACTTGGACTTGTTAGGACGTCCTGAGCGTTTCCAGAAGTAACAACAGGTGGTTTTAGTTGCAAGCAGAGCTGAAACTTTGAGGATCCAACGGGTCAAATAGTAGAAGTTTAAGGGGGACGAGTTGTTGCCGTGCCGAATCGAAATGACCTTGTCCTCCTTGAACGGCGCAGGTCCACGCTTACATCATCAGCTCCCTGAAGAAAGAGATGCCGTCCGTGTTTGGGAAGGAGAACAAGAAGAAGGAGCTGATCGCCAGCCTGGGAGATATTTACAAACGCATTGAGCGAGAGCATCAGATATCTCCCGGAGATTTCCCCAGTCTGAAGAAGATGCAGGTGTGCGGGCAGATGAGGGGATTTAAAACATTTTTTTTTTTTACGATTGACAGACGAGATCTGAACGAGTCTAATTTTTCCCACCCCCCCCTCCTCCTCCTCTGTCAGGACCAACTTCAGGCTCAGGACCTCAACAAATTCCAGCCTCTGAAGCCCAAACTCCTGGAGGCCGTGGACGACATGCTGGCCAACGACATCGCCGGCCTGATGATCCTCGTCCGCCAGGAGGAGACCCAGCGACCCAACGCGGTGGTGAAGGGCGGCGCCTTCGACGGCACCCTGGACGGGCCCTTCGGCCACGGCTACGGCGAGGGCGCCGGCGAGGGCATCGACGAGGCCGAGTGGGTGGTGGCCCGCGACAAGCCCGCCTACGACGAGATCTTCTACACGCTGTCGCCCGTCAACGGCAAGGTGACCGGCGCCAACGCCAAGAAGGAGATGGTGAAGTCCAAACTGCCCAACACGGTGCTGGGGAAGATCTGGAAGCTGGCCGACATCGACAAGGACGGCATGCTGGACGACGAGGAGTTTGCGTTGGCCAATCACCTGATCAAAGTGAAGCTGGAGGGCCACGAACTGCCGTCAGATCTGCCTGCGCACCTGGTGCCTCCTTCCAAGAGGAAAATACCCGAGTAGATGTAGCGTTTGCTGACTTTTAACCCTGAACTAACCCTTCTCCTCTTCTAAGAAAAAAAAATAAAAAATAAAAAATCAATTACAAAAGAAATATATACCCGTTAAAGTACCGCATTATCCAAAAGTTCTTTGAAACTTCCACTTAATGTGTAAAATCTTTGCACTGACAAATAGTGAATGCAGAAGATTAAATTAAATTCACCAGGTTGAACAAACTAAATTAGATAAAAATTAATAATGAACCCTCAATTTATCTCTTGGCATGATTAATATATGATAATGATAATAATAATATTATAATCCAAAATTCTCTAAAAATCTCCAGAAACAGCACATTTAACCTTCTGATTCTTGCTATCTGGACCTTCTGCATTTTTGAAAGGGGACCTAGCTGCGTTATTACTAACCTGGGATGGGAATATGGGCCCCTTGTGACATCACAAAGTGCTGATTGGCAGAACTGCTTGTCTTCACATGCAATTTTCTGAATGGAAAGTTGATTTTTCTCACGGGCTATGTATTAGTGTCGGACAGAATTAAAAAAAAAAAAAAAAAAAGAGTCAACTTATGAATAATATGGAGCCTTGAAGGTTGAGATGGTAGATGTAAGACTTGGTATTGTTGAAGGAAGACAAGACAGACGTTAAGAAAGATAGTTATGGAGAAGGACTCTGAACATTAACACTGGATTGCAACAAAATCTGTTGACCATAACTACTGCGAGAAAATGAGACAAATCCAACAATGTGAAGACAAAATGAATCTTTTGGAAAACAAAGACACTGAAAAAGGGAAAGAAAAAAAAACACAGAAAGTATTTATCACCATTTAAAATGTCTCTTAAATAGGAACTATTAATGCATCAATTACTGTGTTGCGCAAGAACGCCAACTTTTTCTGGTCCTCTCTTTGTAAGGTCCTTGCGTAGTCGTTTTCTTGTTTTCTCTTGCTGCGACAGCACTATTACCAGTCAGATGTGACTCTCTGACTAGTGCACACGGACACAAACACAAACAGATATTTAGAAGCACACGCAAAATATTATATTACCACGGCAAATTGCTCATTCTTAGTATAATCAACTCTTTTAACTCTTGTTCCAAGTCACAAACTTCTGTACGACGTAGTCGGTGTTGTGCAGAGTGCGAGGTGCAAAACAGTCATCAAATTGCATTGATTGTTGGCCACCGACTTCACTGACACTCTCAACAAAGGCCAACCTGGCGACGTAGCATAACTAATGTCAATGGATTTTGCACGTTAGCTAACTGTTAGCATCCACTAGTCAGCTAATGTCCCACTGGCTACCCTGGCCTAGTAAATTACAGCCATTATGACGTAGCAGAAGAAGCATAATGGCGCCAGCTGGCTACCTAGTGTTTGCACGTGCTAGTTCGCTAACGTTAGCTTTTAGCGCTAGAGGAATGGGAGCTTTTAGCTCCCGTTCCTCTTGAACGGGAGAAAAGAGGAAAAGTTATCACTTTCAGTGTGAATTTTACAGTAGCCATGTCAAGATTGGCACACTGCACAATAAGCGCACTGCGTTAAAGTGCGACAGAAGCATATGATTTAGAACAAAGCTGAGAAGTTAGGTTATGGTGGGTGTAGTTTCTGACCTTGCCGCTAAAGCTGATTGACGGCTTGTTATAGATGAGGAAAACACTTTACCAAATGGAGTGAGGAATTTATTTTCTCGTCATTAACACAATTTTTGAGATACTGCGACTAAAATGCAAAACCATACGGTAGGTATTGTTGAGACACATGACACTCATCATTGTGAAAACTAAAAATGTTGAAATGAATTTTTTTTTTTTTTTGGGGGGGGGGGGGGTGCACATCTCTGATTGTCTATGACCGTATTTACCAGTGTTCTTAATTGTAGCATACATATAAAGCATTACACAGGCTACTGAGTTTGAAGTATTGCTGTGGGTCTTAATAAAAACTGATTCATCGTCAGTTGCCGCTCATGAAAAGTTATTAATCCATCAATTTTGATTGTGACTGAACAGTTACTGATACTGATGTTACCCTCTTTGAAATATATTATGCGTTCAAGCTGTATACATGTAATAAATGTATTCCTTATAAAGTGTCTCTGACTTAATCTAGCCACATGCCAGTATGTATATACTTCATGTTTGGGGCCGTGTTTGTGCTTTGTTAGCAGTGGGAGTTGTCGATCGGAAGATGCAACCAAACTTGGGCCCATGTGTGATTTTAAGAGTGTGTGTTTTCACGAATGGGAAGATGTTGAAGATGTTGGCCGAGTTCAAGCAGCAGAGTTGAATTACTCTCCTGTTTCAGGCCCCTGTGTGCCCCATGCTTCTGTGTGTCTCTGTGCTCTTACTGTGAATAATAATCTGCTGTACAGAATAAAAGTGTTTCAAAGCATTCCATAAATCATCTGCGTCCATGTTGCTTGTGTGTGTGTGTGTGTGTGTGTGTGTGTGTGTGTGTGTGTGTATCTATATATATATATATATCTTTGAGTCGTATTCCGAAGGGAAGCTTTCACTTCCTGCAACACACACACACACACACACACACACACACACTGCATTCAAGGGAAGATACGGCACCCTCCTCTCACACAGGAAGTCCTGGTCTTGGAGGGCCATTTCCTGTTCGTCCCAACTTGATCCTCACGAATGCTCACATACACACACGCGCACACGTTACACATGAAAATGGAAATAGTCGAATGTGAGTAAGGTTAGTCACGCCGGCGGTGGTCATTGTTTCAAAAGTGTCCCAAGGTGGGCAAAAAATAGAACCATTTTCACCGATCGGAAAAAGAATAAATGGCAGCCAATGGGAAGGGATGGTATTTCAGGTGATTCATCCAAAATTTGGGGGGAGAAAAAAAAAAACATTTCTGAGAAGAGAGGATAAGTCTCAGCCAGGGACCAAAATAGAAAATATACAACAAACGGGTTTGTTGAAAGCCGCTCGTCTTATTTTTGTCCGGTTTGTCAGGGGCTGCAGAAGCAGACGACCTGTGACTGATAAATGTGCTGCACGTGTATAAGACTGGAGTTACGCAGCCGGACACAAAAATGGATAAGCAACTTTTCAAGATAGTGGGTGGTGCCCTTGTGGATGAGACACAGACGCCAGTTTTGTTGTTTGTTTGTTTTTTGAGCGTAAATGTCAGCTCATAAAGTCTTTTCAGTCATTTTGTGTCGCCATGATATTGTACATACGTGAGAAAAGCTTTCTTGAAGTCCAATCAGGTTTTTTTTTTTGCACCTCCTTTGAGGGAGCGCTTGTTTTCAACACGGCTACCAAATTCACACAAGATGAGTCACGTCAAGGAAGTCGGGAACCAGGAAGAAATTAAACAACTGGAACTTTTGACGCTATCTCTTTAAACTCTCTGCTAAAGAGCAAAGTTTTTTGTCGACCAATCAGTTCTGTTTCTCCACAGAGGCTGGGAATCTGCCTGCGCCTCGTCCGAATAACAACTCACCACATGTTTGCATGTTTGAGGGTGGGGTGGTCACAGGGTCAGCGGAGCACTGACACCAGGGTGATAATTGCCTTTGACTGAGTGGTGGCAAAGTGTGCGGCAGCGGCAGCAGGAGCAGGACACGCCAAGCAAACTAGTACGAATGCAAAAATAAATCCGGATTGGGGAGGGACGGAAATATTCACCTCAGTACGAAGGAGAAGGTTGATTTCTTCCACTTCTTGTCCCAACTGGGGCCTTCGGCCTCAGCAGTGAGAACACAGCTGCACTTTCAGATTTTTATGTTTGAGCTCAGACTGGAATGGATCTACCTCAAGTTCCTGAGAAATCCCAAAGAAAGACAGAAAACGTCGAATTAGCCCTCTGTTTACAGCCTCCTGCTGTCTTTTTCCAGCCCTAAAAAAAGACCTTCCACATGTTTGGAAAAGAAGGTTTTGAGTATTTTCTGTGTCTCAGGTATCACTGAGGTGTCAGCAGTCTTTGTGACGTCACAAAGGGACAGTAAATTTTTTTTTGTTTTTTTCCACAACTTTTACCATTAAACATCCATTGAAATGAATCAATTTTGTCTTGAGTGTGAGTGAGTTCTTGATCCTGCCTGAGGTCGCACACTCTCCCCAACTTGTACAATTGAAGACAATGAGTGACATTCAACATGCCATCGAACTGGTGTCAGGTCAGCCGTGTCTGCTGCGCTTGTTTCCTGCACGTGCACTCCATATCGCTGCAGCGCACTTGTGTGTCCGCAACACTGTGTGTGTGTGTGTCCGTGCACATGCACGTTAAAAACAGTAACCGCCAAGTGTCCCACGCCCCCCTCCGAAGCCCTTCCTGACTTAAACAGGGGCCAGGGACGAGGTCAACATCCTGTTTTAAAAACAACGGCACGCGAAAAATAAAAGCACAAACAAGCGCACGCGTACCTCTCGAGTCAATCATCCTGCCGACAACTGAGACCAAGCAGAATCACAGGCATCAGTCAAGCGGAGCCAGGAAACATCTCGAAGGTAAAACCTCATGTTTGTCAAGTCACCGAGGTGCGCGCGCGCACACACACACACACACACACACAAATCACTGAAGGAGGAAAAACAACATTTCTGGTTGCACCGACTGATTAGACAACATATCACGCGATTGTACAGTCCCATATATATTTTTTTGCCCTCTCATGTATTTCTGGCATCACAGCTGATTTTCCTTCACGTGGGCCTTCGTGACAGCAGCCGTGCGCATGTACAAGACGTCTCTTCACCCCCCCCAGCCCCCCGTTATGTAACAGTTGTCAGAATAAGGAATTCTATGCGATAATGTTATCAGGATTTCAGGGAGAACAGGCACCAGGCGGACTGGGGCTATAGACGGTGGAGTGGATTTATTCCGGACAGTTAATCTTATGAAAGTTATTATTGTACATGGTGAGGCTTTTTGTAGGGGCAGCTTGCCTAAAACCATTAATCACAGCCATGAGAATAGAGAGCTGTTTGAGGTGCCCTTTGTTCCTGGAAGAATAATAATACCCATCCATTAGTTTTCAATACCCACTTCTTTCCCCCGCGACCCCCCTTGACCCAGGGTCATGGGGGTCTGCTCGGGAGCCTCTCTGGGCTGTCATAGGGGCGAAGGCAGGGTGACTCCCTGAACAAGTTGCCAGTTCATCGCAGGGCCACATCGAGACAAAGTACCATTCGCACTCACATACACACCAATGGACGATTTAGAGGTTTTTTTTTTTTAAGGATGATTAATAACATGGCTGCTTCATTTGATCTTGGATTTAAAAATCCATGGGACTTATACAATGACTCATTGTGATGATTCACATTAAACCTGTTGTTTATCATACTCCTACTGCTTCTTCTATAGTCTATATCATGGTTCTCAAACTTTCTCTGTCACGTCCCACCTTGGAGGAAGAAATGGGGCTAGAAGCCTCAAATGTGACGTGGCTGTATGTTGAGGGATCCC
The DNA here is from genome assembly GCF_046127955.1 of Nelusetta ayraudi. Classification (NCBI taxonomy): domain Eukaryota; kingdom Metazoa; phylum Chordata; class Actinopteri; order Tetraodontiformes; family Monacanthidae; genus Nelusetta; species Nelusetta ayraudi. Next base: position 374,706 of record NW_027466150.1, on the reverse strand, counting down.
GATGAACCTGCAAGTGGTCCCATGTCTCTAGGGCAAAGTTGACTTTTCACCCCATAGACTTTCATGGCATTAGGGTTAGAGATAAGGCTGGAATTAGGGTTAGGGTTAGGGTTAGGGTTACTGCTGGAATTAGGGTTAGGGTTTCGGGCTTCCTCATGGGCTAGAAGCCCCAAATTTGACGTGGCTGTGTCTTGAGGGATCCCGATGAACCTGCAAGTGGTCCCATGTCTCTAGGACAAAGTTGACTTTTCACCCCATAGACTTGCATGGCATATGGACTGATGGTGGAATTAAATTATTCCACAACCATTCCATAAATCAGAATGTACATCCTACATCAGCCTCTGATCCCGCATTATCCACCGCCATCCCCCTATTTGCCTGCTTTTGCCAAGTTTTTTTTTGTCTCCCCCCCTTACATATCCTAAACTTCTTATTGTGAAGGATGAGCATGTTTCCGGGAAGCAGGGTGGTGGTTATTCTGTCGATAACGGAGCGATGGAGGCAATTTCTGTAGCGCTTGATGGATGAGCATCTGCAGCGTGAACCGGTCAAGGGCCAGGATGAGAGGAGGGAGGATGCTCGGAGAGGGAGGGGTCGGGTTGTGTGTTGGCTCGACAGGATGCACTCACGAAAACCTCACATGCTAAATGTACATGTGTTCATTATGGTAACAATCGCCCGAGGGTATTTCTGGAACTAGCAGGTCGGTCTGAAGGGTCTTGTTTACACTCACCGTCTCTCATCTTTTGATTAGAAAAAAAAAGTTTCTTCATCCTGCACTCAGGCACTCGGGTGAAATCAGTTCTCACGTGATTGATTCATCAGTGCTCGTGCTAGCAGCTGTTTAAATGTTACGGCGTTTTGATTAGCATAATTTTGAATAAACAAGTAATGAAAGAAGTCAAAGCAGATTGCCCCTACAATCACGTATTTCCCCTTTAATACTCTGCTGCCCCCTAGTGGTCACTTACTGGTACAGAATGTTTTTTTTTATTTACGAACGCTTCTCTTGTTTTTTTTTAATATTGAGTTTGATTAATAAAAGTTAGAACTTTTTTGTGGTTCGAATTATCAAAGTGTCTTTTCTTAGTCAGGCACACATACGCACACATTGTCTCTGTGTAGCCGCCTTGATTAACAGGTTTTTAAATGCACACAGACAGGATTATTAATCAAGTACAAGCGATAATTATGGTTTTCCGGAGATAATCAAAATGACTATTATCATTTTCATTTAATGAAATGACACTTGAAGTGCTCGAGCTTGTTGGTGTGCAATCATGACCACCAGATGTCACTCCTCACTCTTTTTCACGAGTTCATTTTACAAGGTCTTTTCCAGGTTTGTTAGAACGCTATGACATTTGTAGGCTGTGGAGTTAAGTGTCACATCCTCACCAATCTTTATCTTCTTTTCCCCCTCCTCCTTGGAACTACTCATGCAAAAGAAGACCCTGGGAAGTAATTCTTCACCGACTCGATTTCAAACTTCCACCTTTCGGCGCCACCAGACAGCCGTCAGAAGATTTAATTGCTGTATTTTTACAGGGCCTTGCTGCATTGATTTGCATACCAATGAAGAAGAAAGAGGAAAGCATGAGGTCGTGATGCTGAAGTGTCGCCCTCTCTGAAGCTACGTTGCCATAACAGAGCTCCTGCCACTGCAGCGAGATGACTGGAGCCACTCACTCATGTGACAAGATTACGCTTACAGAAGATGAACACGTGAAATGCAAACGTTTTAAGAGTTCTGCTGGCGTTAACTGGTCGGAGAGATATTCATTTGTTTGCAATGTGCTATGTCACCACCAGAGGCTGCTAAATCTCTCACAAAGGGCCTTTAAATAAATTTGTATAATTTTTTTTTTTTTATCACTTGCAGGTTCAGGGGGGGTCATATGTGCTGTCAAAGGACATCGAGTGTGTGACGATCCGCTCTGCTGGGGGGGTTGCAATCACACACTGACACACAACACAAACACATGTGAACACACTTTCGATGTATAAATAAGCCGCACATGATGTCAGCTTTTCCTGACAGATGGCGGCGGCGCAGAGCGCACACTGGCTCCCTCCCTCCGACCCTCACTCACTCACTCACTCCCCAGCCTCCACGCCTTGATGTGTTCGCGCGTGCACGCGCACACGCACATGAGTGCGAGCCCAAGTAATCTGGCAGACATGACAGACAGACGCTTAAAGTGTTTGCAGAGTTCAGCGTGCAAGAAAAGTGCATGCCAATTGCTTCTCTCCCTCTGACACACACACACACACACACACACACACACACACACACACACACACACACACACACACACACACACACAAATGTACCCTCTCTCACCACTTTGCACAGCAGGGGGAATCAGATCACCTGCCTCACGCTGGTTAATCGTCGCTACCAATGTCTTTGAGTCACTAGTGAAACAAATCACTTTCAGACATCTGCTGGACAACTTTTTTTTTTTTTTACCCCCCGTCACGTTGCCATGGCGATAAGCATCTCCGATACCACGCACGGCTCAGCCGCGGCTGTGGCGCTCTAACGACCGACGACTGAACTCAGGAGGTCCACGTTTTCCAAAGTCCTGCCGTGAGCGACAACGGAAGGCACACAACTGCTGCTCTGAGCCGAAATGTGAAAGTGGAAAAAGGGCTTTTCTGGCTTCACGTGCGGCATTCACAGACGATTAGAGGAAAGTGGAACTGGGAGTAAATTTTTTTAGAAGGACGGATAGATTAGGCGAGAAAGGGAGGGAGGACAATGGGACAGAGCAGGATCCGAAAAAACGCGGCGATCAATATCTCACGTGTAATTACCCACGGCTTCCCGGGTTGCCTGGAGACGGCATGGAGATGAGAGTGGGATCGGGATGGAGATGATTCTGAGACAGAGGGATTTATTTCAAGGTTTTGCTTAGTTTTTAGACTGTAGTAGAGGCGCTGAGGACCAGAAGCACAACGAGGCTCGGAAGAGGAGTTCAGGTTTGGGCCGTTGATGCTGACGGGGACACACACACAGTCATTCAGCATCTTCAGGGAGCTGCATGAATAATTGCTGAGATATTGACACTGGACCTCTCGAAACCAACCACTGTCCTGGCTGCCCTCCACTCGTTTTGATCTGCTCTAATCCCACATTTACTCTCTCCTCCCTGTTCTGTCCCCCCCATCTCCTTCTCCTTTCTGATCTGCTTAGTGTGCTCAAACACTCTGTTCTAGAAATCATCCCTGTGTGATGTCATAAAGGGATCTGGTGACTCTGTTGAGTCAGTGATGGTGTTGATTCCATTCTGCAGGATTTTGCAGCTGTTATGGTTTTGTCTCCCTCCAAACATGTGAAAGGTCCAACAGAGCCTCAGTTTTAACATTGACCACTTTGACAGGAGGCTATAAACAGAGGGCTCAATGTTAATGTAAATCTACTACAGTCTACTGGAGGTCTGTGGATACGTGGCAGTGCAGTTTGGTATGTGAACCTGCTTTTTGAAGAAGAAGAAGAAGAAGAAGAAGAAGAAGAAGAAGACTTTATTAATCCCACATTGGGGAAATTTGCATAATTACAGCAACAATGTGAAAGAAAAGAACGGGGATTATATTGATTAAAAGAAACAAGTATAAATAAAAAATATTTATAAAAAATATTTATAGGCTAAATATGCTTAGCCTAACAGGGAACTTTGTGTAAATAATAAAGCCTAGCAACTGGCAACCAATAGTAATTTCTTTCTTTCATCCGAATCCTTTGTCTTAAGTCCAACACGAGTGCAAACTTCAGCTGACAGGATGTTTTCACAAGGACACATCTCCTTAAAAAGCTCAATAAAATATTGCAGAACTGGCAGTTGCAAACTTTTGAATCGCTCAGGTTTCATTCCATGTGTTTCCTTTACAGCCGGAGCGGGAGATTGGTGCACTGTTCCTTTAAAAGCAGGGAGAGGATGAGGAGCAGAAGCAGAGTGTGAGTGAGGGAGGGAGGGAGGGAGTAGGAGATGAACATCAGGGGTCTTTGCTGTGTGTTCTTGGTGCGGGGAGGTGTGTGTGGATCAGACTGGAGAGGAGCCGAACGGGCAACAGAGTGACATTAGAGGACAGTAATGAGCAGAGCTGGCCCGGGATTCTTTTGAGGGGGAGCGTTGCTGAAGAGCCCGTTCGGACCTTGGAAGACACGGAAAACGCTGCTGACCTCTGAAGATGCCCGAGGACTTGGGGTTTTAAACAGAGATACGCTTCAAGCTGAGGAAATTTGTTTGTTTGTTTGCTTTTTGTTGGAATTCAAAAAGTTTAAAGAATCTTTGGGAATTCTTTGTCGGTTCCTTAAAAAAAGAAACTATTTCTCCACAGGAAGACCAAACTCATCGCAACACACTTGCCGTAAAAGAAGAAGATTTATCCACAGGATTTTACTGCGTCTGCAGGCTCTTTAAGTTGATTCATCACAAATTATTTTCTGACATTCCGGATATTTCTGCCACTTTTTCCACATCAACATTCGGTTCAGTTGCAACTGTTCTGGCCAACTGTTGACAACAAAGAGACACAAAGCAGACACGGTGAGAAGAGACAAAAAGAGAGATGGCTCAAAAAGACGGAGCAGCGGAGCAGGGTCGTGTCACCCGAGACAGTCTGGGTGCCAAAGCCATGTCCGGGGCCGCGATAGGAGGCGGGGGAGGAGTCGTGGTGGAAGTCAGGGAGAAGAAGGGACCCCTGAGAGCCGCCATACCCACCATGCCTTTCCCGCTGGCCGTCATCTGTCTGTTTCTCAACACCTTCATACCAGGGCTGGGTAAGTCGGAGATCACACTCTGCTTTATTGCTCTCCTCCAGTGAAGTCCAACAACTCAAGTAAACAGTAGGCTTAGGGACCCGAGGCGGTGAGTGTGTGTGTATGAATGTCAGGAGCAATTTCAGAGCGGTGATGAAAACTGAAGAGCCATGCAGGAGTTGAGAGTTCACAGCCCTGTGGCCACTATGCACACACCAATGACAAACATAACTTAAAAAAAAGGGGAAATATTCCAAAAATAGAACATAATATGCATATAAATGAACACAGTAGAGAGACGTTGGATGTCATTTTTACATTGTTCTTGTGCTTTTATTTTGAAAGCCCAGAGTCTAGGCTGTGACACAGAAGGGGTGAATTGCTGACAATACCGAGGTCAAAGTGATTGGCAGCTGATCTTGAGTGTCTTTAATGAATTCTGATTCTTGATTGCTAATGCTAAGAATAACAAAAAAAAAACAATACAAAACAAAATAGCACCAACTTCTCCTGCAAAATTTATGACATCCCGACCGAACATCACAGGCAGGAGCAACAACAACGGCCCTGTGGCCTGCAACACTTTATTCTGAGAGAGTCTTCAGGGAAAAGAGAGGCATGTGTAACTCCATAGCGTTGGCCTCCAGGCCCGGCTGCCAACATCTCTGCCTCGGGTTGCTAAAAAGGTGAACCCACGTCACCACGTCGTCCTGACCTTGAAACAACCGCTCAAACAACTCGTCCAACCTGGTCCTTTGTTGGTTTCTGGCGACCAGATGCGACCTGTAGCATCAGTAGTGAACCAACAGGAGGCTGAGTCCATTGTGTTTTGTCGGCTGCTTCAAGGCTGCGCGGCTCCCCGCCTCTAATGAGTGGGGTCGAGATGACTCGAGCTCCTCCTGTCATCTCGAGCCACTCTGGCTATTCTTCCTCTCTGACCTTTTGCATTTCCTGCCGGAGAAGTGCCTCTCGGCTCACTGAGTATTTTTCTCATTCGCTCTGCAAACCTCAGAGGCGTTCAAGGGCTCAGCAGCGTTTTGCGCTGCCGTTCCGTTCACAGGCTGAAAGGAGAAGCACCTGTCTCAGTGTGCTTAGCTGCTGCCATGTGATTGGCTGATGATTAAATGTCGGCATCGGCAACTTGTCAACAGGTGCGCCTAATAAAGCTGTCAGCGTCAAGATTATCTTGCGGCGGGATGAATTCAGTGCAGAGTCTATGTAATTTCCACCAATTGAATGAAAAAAAAAAAACAAATATGAAAAAATATGAAAAAGCAAAACAATAAATCTGGTGGTTATTTGTTAAAAGTATATGCAAGTATATATTTTTTGTCATGTGCATTCTTTCCGTATTCAGTTTCCTCCTCTGTGGCTCTGGATATAATGAATACTAAATCAGCTTGAATCAAATTCAAAAAGCCTTTTCATCCCCTCAGTTCCTTCAGCATTTCTTCTCCTCAAATTGGGCCGATGGAGGATCCAAGGTCAGAAAATGACCCATATGACTGACTGTCTCCCACCTCTTTTTTTTTTTTAGCCTGGACATGGTGTTACCTCTTAATTTGTCCACCCCATGTCTGAAAGGCATCACTGCAACACCTGCGTGTGTGAGCATGTGTGTGTGTGTGTGTGTGTGTGTGTGTTCGTTCGTGTGCGGGTGTCTGAGTGTGTGTGCGTGTCGGATTGAATGCTTTGACATTTCATTGAAAAGCTGCGGCTAGTTACCATGGCAACGCCAACTGAAATCAACACAAAGCACATATGTGAGTGTATGTGCAGGAGACACACACACACACACGCGTGCGCGCGCCGCACACATGTCGCCAGCAGCAAAGGCGCGCACACACACACGACAGATAACAACATAGAATCCTAAATGGGTTTCGTTAAATTCGGCCCAGAATTGCGGCAGAACACCTGCGGTTAACAGCACACAGGTGTGTGAATAACAAGGCGACGCTTGGTGGGTGTCGTGGGATCCGCGCGAGTCTGCGGCTGCAACACGAGGTGGAAGTGAGCTGATCATCGTTCGACAGTGTGCATGAGAACCAGACAAATTGAGGGCACGACAGACCCATATCCAATCTGAAATTCAGACTTACTGAAGGACCCAAGTTATGAAAAATGAAATCACATGCCCCCACAAATAATTATTTCCCTAAGGTCATGCTAGATTGGTTAAATCTTGGAGTGAATTGTTGGACTCATAGTCAATTTTCACAAAAATAAATAAATAAACAGTATTTACTGTTTCATGAATGGAAGTCCGTAATTGTTGCACAAAAACGTGTGTAAGAACCACCGTGTTTTTGTTCGTGGAAGGATCAGTAGTTTCAGCATGAAGCTGAAACAGGAGACTGTAAATAGAGGGCTAACCACTATTTTCCAGAGGTCAACAGAGTTTTAGACCATAATTCATCATGAACGGTTGTCTCGAGTGTCAAAAATAGAAAATACTTAAAAAGAAAAATAGTATGGGACCTTTAAAATGCCATAAATAGCTCCACTGCTCCTCGGCTGTCCTTCGAGCATTTGCAACACAGGCATAACCTAACTTTGCACCCATGTTTTCAAAGCCTTTTGGATTTAAAAAGAAGCCACTTTTGTTGCGATATTTCCTTGTGGTTTCCTGCAGTTAATGCTGCCAAATACTCCCACCCGTACGAGTAAACCCAAATGTCCCCCTTCGTGTCCCTGAAGTGATCTTTTTTCTGCTGATGTGCGCAACCAGTTTTTCATTCTGCGGGACGATCTGCAGACAGATCAGCCCGTCTGCAAACGTTAACGTTGATCTGACGTGACGTGTCCTGAACCATACATTTCTTCCCCCGCCACCAGCCCGCGAGCTATTACGGACAGAGTTAAAAATACTGAGTGCAGCTGAAGCCCCGTTTAAACAGCTGCCAGTTTGTTTGCAGCGTCGCATGTTCCCCCTTCACGGAGACGGCGAAGCGCCCAGGTTGTGTTATGCTCTTCGCTGCAGGACCGTTAGAAATCAGGTTGATGGAGGGAAGCAGAGTAAACATACGTGACATCGTCCTCGGCGCGAGTGGGCCGAGGCCTCTGGCGAGCGAGATTGGCGGCATGTGATGTTGGAGACGCTGTCGTAGCACCACACTTTGTTTTTGTTTTTCTCAATCAATCAAACCCTATATGGACAGCACCTTTCATAAATACAATGCCTCCCAAGGTGCAAGCGTTTTGCATGTTTGATTCTATTTGTTGATGACACAACTTGCTTCTTTATTTATTTTATTTTATTCATTTTCTTGATATGGGTTAAATGTCACATAAAAAATTGTTGCAAGGCACTTGTTGGTATGACACACAGAACTATAATTTGGACTGTGATTGGTCGAACAGTGCATATTCTTATTCACACAGCAGCTTTTAGAAGTCAATTCTCCCTAACCTAAACCTCTCTTGTACTTCCCCCCCCCCCCTCTGTACCCGGGAGTATGGCATTGGTCCGACTTCCCATGAGTCTGATAAATTGCCCGTTGTTCCGACCTCCCTTAACCCTAACTGTAACTCTAACCGTAATGCAGTGGTTCTCAAACTTTCTCTGTCACGCCCCACCTTGGAGGAAGAAAAGGTTTCATGACCGCACGCCAAATTTGGGGCTGTGGCTGTGTCTTGAGGGATCCCGATGAACCTGCAAGTGGCCCCATGTCTCTAGGACAAAGTTGACTTTTGACCCCATAGACTTGCATGGCATTAGGGGCAGTGGTTATCAAACTTTCTCGGTCACGCCCCACCTTGGAGGAAGAAAAATGTTCAAAAGTGGCCAACAACAAAGAACACTGGCCACCGCCGGACTCCTGAATTCTTCTTTTTGAATATTTGTCCATCCTGTGTACCTGAGCAGCGTTTTTCTTAGCTACAACCTACTGAACACTTTTTGTTAATTGTTCCGACGTGGAAAAGGTTCTGCGGTGAAAACATGAGTTCCCCTGGGCGCCTCGTCTCCCCCCCGCCCGGTGTTTCGCGCCCCCCCAGACGTGACTCTGCGACCCCCAGGGGCCACCCACTTTGAGAAACACTGCCGTAATGGGAGGTCGGACTAATGGACTTTCCCCCTGTATCTATAGTGGAAGTTGATTGGTGATGAAAATTTCAAACTAACTGAAAACATTTACTGTTGCATGTAGGCAAAAGAGGAGAGCAAAATCGCAGATTGGAAATCTGAGCGATCCGGTTGACATCGGAGGTTATATTTAATGTGCAAGGGACAATATTTAGAATGCCCCAGATAAATACACGGACATTCTGCTAAGTGCCATCCCATGGGTGGCAGCATTCTGGCCCTCACGCTCCGACCCACAATCCACAGAGCAGAGTGAAAAACATGTCCCATCAACGAAGGTCAGCATCGGACGACGATGACAGATGGCCCAACACGTGAAATCCATTTAGTTATGACCTACATGATTCCGATATTATTGGTACCGAGCTTTTTCTTGTACATGTGAAGTGTCTTTGGATGATTTTCAGTGTAATCCACTTAACACTATTGATCTACTGAATTAAGCATATTTAGCCCTCTGTTTACAGACTTCCGGTAAAATGTTAAGTTTTAGACCTTTTGGACCTTCCTAACAAGGCTGACAAAAGGTGCCAAGTTGTGGCATTTTGTCTCCTCATCTTGCGTCGGACTGGACGACTGTCACCTACCTTGCAAGGCCTTTTGGCATGCAAGTCGGGCTGCAGTGCATTTACGGATATGCTGGGCTCATATAAACTACAGTTTGGAAAATAAAATACTGGTACTAGTATGTGATGCAGTGTGTATTAAAAGAAAACAAACAACGGCAACTACGACATCAAAACACAAAATTGCATCGACACGGAACGAAACACCTCGTCTTTTCGCAGCTACTTCATTGGACTCAGCGCCGACAGAGTGCGGTTGACTCATCAGGGCCAACGCACACAATCTTCAAACAAGACGACGATCGGCCAATTTAACCTGTCAGTCTAGATTTATTCAAGCAGTAACGTTTTGCCATCATCGCTCGTATCACTGGGGAAATCACTTCCTGGCGATGGATGCCAATAAAAGGCATTGGGCTAACGGCATTTCCGCAGTTAAAGTATGAACCATCAGCGGAACGCACCTGATGAAATTACAGATATAGACATTCATTGGGTTATAAGACTCCTGGTTATAACACGTTGACAAAACAACACTTAACGTAGCGACTTTTTCCGTCCGGCAATGTTTACTTGCTTCCCCTGAAGCACACAAAAGCCACCGAGTTGTGTTTTTTCGCCCTCACCCCGTCCTCGTGGACAGTACGTCTTCTCCTTCTTCTTTCTTCACACCCTTACACTCCATTATTAACCTCCCACACTATACCAGTGGGTGCTTTGTTGAGTTCCTTGGCGTGATTATAGTCATTAGTCTGGGCACGCACGCACGCGCATGCAGGCGCACACACTCACACATACACACACGTCATACAAAAGATCAACATACAAGATCCTCGAGTTAGCCTCGCGCAGAGGTTTATTGGATTCATTAAATTTTTATTATTGGAGAGCTGTGTTACGGAGCAAATATGGAAGTGAATTTTTTATTTTTTTTACATTATTAGTGTGTCTTTTTTTTTTTTTTTTTTAAATCAAAGGACACGCAGTAAGATTGAAGCAATCTTTTTTTCTTCTTCAGAACTTGGTCTTCCAAGACCAATTAGCTGCAAGGTGCTGCTAGCGGTTCGCCTCTTCAAAAGGTGTTACAGCGGGGGAGAAAAAAAAAACAACCAGTTGCGTCCTACTTTGATGTTGACTGAGCAGAATTCATGCCACAGTGTTGTTAGTGGTCGGCCGTTATGTCGTACGTGTCCCTTTAAGAGTCCTTTTCTGTTGTCATAAAAGCTATTTGCACTATCCTCTCTTGCCCTGCCCTGATGGTGCAGAATATGTCCACTTTCTGTTTTATTGTTTTTATTACGCCTGCACTCATCATGACAAAGCCTTGCCAATGGCGCTCCACCAACTCGTAGCTTCTTTCAAGATGAAATTTGCATTATTTTCAAGTGCAAGCAAAAAATAGCAAATGACACCTTTACCGATACAATTTCTTTTATAAGCAAAAGTGATGGGAGTAGTTTTTATGCTGGGAATAAACAATGTTGTCGCTTCAACTGGCTGTTTAAAGCCACGGAGCGCGGCGGCTCTGCACACGCTGGTGCACGTTTTTCGGTTAGTTAGAGGACAACGGCAATCTGCGTTTGTGCTCACGACTCCCAGCAGTTAATTAAGGCTTCTGCTCCGCCAAAAAATGTCAATGTGTTGCTGCGCCGCTGCGATCGGCGGAGATGCACGGCTCCGTTGGCTCCCACTCACAACTCTGTAGTAGAACATCTTCTGCGTGGGCGAGCGGCGCCATTAACGCTCCGGTTCTTTACTTCTTCCAAAAGGAGGTCGGTGCCCTCGCGCAGGAATGAGCTTTAAGTCTGAAGAAGGCCGACGTGACGCTTGGTCAGATCAAACCCACCGTGACATTCTGCAGCGCTTTCATTCCAAAGCGACTTTATTGTGTTGGGGTAAAGGGACAAAACTCTCTCTCCTCCCCCCCCCCGTTTGGTTGGAAAATCAATGTTTGATTTAGTGTGAAGGCTGCCTTAACTTGGGGAGGAGGAGGAGAAGGAGGAGGAGCAAAGTGTGAACAGCTGACAGGAAAATCTCAGTCCCATCACCCTGGCATCAATCCAACTTAGTTCACACTATTGGTATTAATGTTATCAATTTTTTTTTTTTTAATTGATCTAAACGACCTAATGCAAACAGACCTGAAATTTCTGTGACATTTGAGAAACTATGTTCATGGGTGTTTTGACTCTTGAGCAGCTGCCCAGAAATCACGACCAAAAAACATTTTCCTATGGTCCCGTTAGACAGGTAAAATTTAGGCATGAATGATTATTTTGATTATATCATGCCGCACGTGGACTAGTAGTCCATATTCAAAAAAATAAACAAATAGTATTTCCATCCATTTTCTTTCATGGCTCACTGGCCTGGGAATCAAACCCTAAGAACTATTTATTCTGTGGGACATCGTAAGCAAGGAATGTCCTGCAGACTGAAACAATAAACAAATATGCTGTGAGAAAATACATTTCTACAATTCCCGAACAAGCGCAGCAACCATTAGAACTGGAGAAGCTGCGGTTGCAGTCCTGACGGATCCACTTCCTGTCACCTCGGTGCCTACAAGCAGCCAGACGGCACGAATCCCAGCGTGATTCACCGGAAGACGGAGCCACGAGCCAGCTTCCCGTCAATCACGGCTCCTACGTGGAGGTGGGCGGCTCAGGCCGACAGCCGGAGCGTCTGCTGGTGGGTGTGGCCTCGGTGGCCCCAACATCCCTCGGCCCGATTGGACCAGACCGCCTCGCTTTTAGCACGGCTGCTCTTTTCCGAGACGCATCCCTGAATAAATACCGAGCAGCGTCTAGAAAGAAAGTGAATTTGTCCTCTTGTCTCGTTCTTGTTCTTCTCCCCCACATGATGCCCATTTTTTTTTTTTTTTTTTTAACTTTTTTTTCCCATTCTGCTCGCTATTCTGGGACTTGCGCCCGTTCCAGGATCGGAGCAGTTGGAATGGTTTCAGATAAGGCCAGTTTAAGCCATGAGAAAGTAAATATTATGGCGTGCATTGAGATTCATCACTGATAATGGGACATGTTGACTGCGTCTGGAACGTTCATGTGTACATGGAGAGATTGGTTTAGATGGAGCGGGCTTCTTTTTTTATTTTTCCTTTTTGCTCATTCACAAGAAGGAGAAACAGGTTGAAAAAAAAGAAGTTCTCCAAGCATCGACTTTGGCCTTTTATGGTTTTGTGCAGCCTTGTTATTCATTTCCCTCCTCCTCCTCCCCTCCACCTGCTTGGCTGCAGCTTCTACCGTTAGAATTCCTCTAATGTGACAAGAGTTGTTGCCAGCAGAGAGAATGAAGGCAAAGCCAAGGCGGGTGTCACACACTCATCATAGCTTGCGTACATCTTTCTAAAGGTTCACCAAAAAATGTCGACCAAATGTTATAGTATCAAGTGCCAGTGGACCGTTTATCCTTGATGAGACACAAAATGTGGCTTTAAAATTCAGTTTGCTCGCAAGTATTTTAAATAGATATTTTTTTGCAGAAACGTTGTTGCTTGTCAGTGAATTTTGCAGTTTAAGTGCAAGCAAGGTTGTTCATTACCCAGCATTCATTTCAGGACACTGGACAAGTATTCAGGTGAATAGTGTAGTTTTTTTTTCTTTCTTCTTTTTCTAAGCTATACAATTTAAAAGAGTGCACACTCGGGAGCCAGCGCACACAGCTGCTCATGAAGAGTCGGGCCAATGACAGTCAGGTGTGAGAAATCAGGGTCGTCAAGGGGAGAATAGTGATGGCAGCTGTGCGGAGCTGTGCAAGAAGGGTGTCTGTATGAAGTTTGATCAGGAGCATTAAAATAAAATAAAAATTGCACATGTGACCATCATCCAAGTGAAGGAAGGATAAACCAAAATTCAGCATCCACACACAATTATAAAGTGTCCTCATGAAAAAGATGCAAATCATCAAATTGAAAGAAGAAAACTAAAAAATATATATATATATATTTGACCACTATGTTGATGAAGGCTCAGAATTCTAGCTAATATAAGCCTGAGGTCGACATGTATCCAAATGTTACAATAATTAAATTCATTGAAAAAATAAAGAAAAGAAAAGGAAGAAAGAAAAACTATGTTAACAATACTACTTGTCGTCTAGGTGTCCAAAATCCAATTTTCTTTCGAGCCAGCAACATTAGGACAACGGCTAAAGCCAAAATAGCCACTGGACACAAGGAAGGGCTTCCTTCCATAGGTGGTAGTCAATAGTCAATTTATCTCTTAAAAAAACAACATTCCAATGTTTTTAATGCCTTTTAAATGCCTCTTAATGCTTCTTTCACGATTTAATGTCTTACTGAAAACATTAGAAACAAGCATAACTTACTTTTCCTTACTTTCCTTTCCTTGGAAATATCCATTGAGCTGTGCAGCGTTTGTCCGCCCGCTAACCATGAAGTTGCCCCTCCCTCCACGCAGGTACCCTCATCTCGGCGTTTGCGGTGCTGTGCGGGGCTCGCAACGACCTGATCTCGGAGCGGGGGGTGTGCTGCGTGTTCTGGCTCAACGTGGCGGCCGCCCTCATCCAGCTCCTGACCGCCGTCATCATGGTGGGCTGGATCATGAGCATCTTCTGGGGGATGGACATGGTCATCCTGGCAAGTCAGTACACCTCTGTTTATCGGGGTCAGCTATTTGTTTGTGTTCCATGTGTGTGTGTGTGTGTGTGTGTGTATAATTTCCTGACTCCTCCTCTTTCCATGTTGGCAAGTTAGCCAAGCCGTTGTTTTTTGAGACCAATGGGACGCCTTCAGCTGTTACCAACTGACTCGGCTGACGCTAAAACAAATCCGATTGGTCCTCGGTCAGAATGGGAGAGAATAAAGGGTTTTGTCTTCACCTTCCACGTTTCGTTTTTTTCCCACTTCCAACCAGCGGGCGTCATGAAATAAATTGCAGAAAAGGCCTCGAGGACACAATTCAGAGAAAGTGTTTGGTCTTTTGTGTCGTAAAGTGACATCCTCCCAATCTAGTGGGTTTTTTGTTATTTTGCTTTCTTCCTTTAAGCTCTACAAACTCTACATCCTTTTTTCCTGCAGCCGCCACCTTTGTAAATATTAAAATCAAATCAAATAAACCGTTATTTGTATAGCACCTTACATTTAAAAAAAAAAAAAAATGCAACTCAAGGTGCTTGACAACAAATAAAAAAAAATAAAAATATTGTTTCCTCCCATTAGCGTCGAAGGTCGGGCTCTCGGAGCGTTCGGGCCGCTCCTGCCGTTTCGTGAATCAGTTAGGATTCGAGGATTCAGTGACTGCTGGCGAGACTCTCTTGGGAGTTCGCTCAGTGGAACCGGCGTGTTACCAGTTTCCTCCCTCCCTCTAATGAGTCGCCGTTGCATCTGATCAATCTCGTCTCCCTCTTTCTTTTTTTTTTCCACGCCCAACCCCGCCGCCTCTCCTCCGTCCTCCAGCCGTCTAATGATGGCGCCATTATCTTGGCTCCACCGGCGGCTCCTTCCTGCCGTAACAATCCTTCCTGTTTGATGTCACCCCGTCTTCGCTCCTCTCCTCGCATTATTCCTCCCGCTCTCTCGCAAGCCTCTAACTCGTTTTGTTTCAGCAGACTTTGATTTCTTTCGCTCACTTCCTTTATTTGGTCGATCCAGCTGACCGCTGCTGGATCGCTGTGTTTATCTGGCCGTGTGTAACGAGTCGGTTTGAATCAGAGGCAGTCTTGTTTTCCCTTTTTTCCTGTTTTGTGACTAGAATCAAACCAAATTTTGCACAAACACCCCTTTCCCCCCAAATAAATAACAGTTTACCTTCTCTCTTTTCTCCCCCTCTCCACTCTCCTTCGATATGGACCAAAGTTTCTGATGGTAGGTGTATCTGTTTTACTAACAGCAACATCTTGGTTTTGAAAAATGTGTTTTTACTCCGGGTGGAGAAAATGCACTACTTTGGTGGCCTCAGCCATGGACTTACCAGAAAAACAAACCGGCCCCCTATAGGGTCTGAAGAAAGAAACATTTTTTTCCTTTGAGCCTTGTCCTCAGTGTGGCGCTGGCATTCAGAATGGACACAAAGGCGAAACCAATCAACCGTTCGCTGCAATAACTAAACAGCGCAGGCGCCTACAAATGAAAACGCTGTAATCAGAATCTGGTATTGTACTATTATTGTTCATGCATAAAACATATATTACACTGGCCAGAAGTGCACAATTCAGTGTTGAAGTTCTAAAAGCAGACAGGGGTTCCCTGGCCAACAGAAACCCCTGCATGGTCAAAAGTCAACCATGGATTTGTAAATGAAAGCAGCTGTGTGGGAAGACAATTAGACAAGGTGAAGAACAGGTGGACTGGTAATCAGCAGCTCTGGGAAGGGCGGCATTAACAGCTGAAAGACATCCTGTCTGATTATTGCAGGGAGAAAAAAGCCATTCCAAGCAGGTTTTTCTGTTTGCATGTAAACACCATATTTCCAACATTTTCAAATTAAAAAAACTGTGCAACAGCAGTGGCAATGTACACTGGGAAACTGGCTCATAATCACGATGTTAAACCACGTAAACATTGTGTTGTGTTGCGAAGTTGAAGCATAAAAGTGATTGAATAGCTGTCATAAACAGCTTTTGCAATTTGTTTAAGAGAGTGAAATGTGCCTCCTGATCGCATCCCTTCTTATTTCAACACGTCTCTATCCCCATCTCGCAGGTTACAGGGAGCAGGGTCTTCCTCAGGACGTCTGAGAGGAGTCGCTCTCATCATCCTTGGCTGACTTTTCTCCACGATGGTTCAGAAAAAGTACAAAAATATTCCAATTAAATATCGTAAAAACCCTGTGTGAAGCCTGGCAGCGACGTCCGTCAGAACCCCTGGCAGTGGGAGCGCATGGGGTGCGGAGGTGACTAGCCAGTTAGAGAGGAGAGAATCTGCCGTGTCCAGAAAACATCCGGATGCTTCCTGTTGACTGGCTGACAACAGGACACGAGCCGGACGTGCAGGACCGAAGCAGATTAGAACTGGATACTCTTAGAAAATGTGGACAAATAGAGTTATTTATTTGTTGTGTTGCTTGACAGTGAGTTTTCAAATTCTGGGATTCTGTCTTTATATCATCTATATGTGTATAATCCCCCCAACCCCCGACCACAAAGAAAAATGGACCTGAAACAACACATAAGCCGATGCGTTGAAATTTCTTTTGGCTTTTGTTGAGCCAGACTTGAAATCGTCGGCCTTTGCTGTCTAGACAACTGACTTAACAAACCTCTGTGCGCTCAAACGAGTTGCTCTTTATTTACAGAGCAAAACCCTGTTTTTTTCAACTGTTCTCGTTTCAGTTTTCCATATTCCATTTGCAAAAACCAGCGACTCCTGTTCCAAAACGTGTCCTAAAAAAAAATTGTGTTAAACCAAGCTCTGATTTGCAGTTCCGGCACATCCCTCCGACAGCGAACGCTTCGTTAACACATCGTAACTCTTGCCGGTTCACAGGAAGTTTGCGCCATGCCAAAACTGCAGGGCTGTGTGAAGTGACTCATGCCTGTTTCCAGTTCCTGTCAGCTCCTCGTTGTGCTATCAAGTGTCACAGGGATCTCGAAATATCCAGTATCGTACTCTACTTTTTTTTTCTTTGCACTTAATTAATTGTGAAGCACTATGGCGTACCTCACTACTTCATTTCAGATTTCATCACCAGAAACGCCCCAACTTTGTCAATATATCAAACTGGAAAATCAAACAAACCCGCATTCCCAACTTAACATAGCTGCCGCCAATGCTAACACAGAGTGCAGGCTGTGTGTTGTGCCGCGAATTAGCTACTCATTAATTTGCCATTTCTTCTGTATGTATCATACCAAGAGTGCCATGCAACATCTACACGTGCATGAGTCGTGTTTTTGCTTTCGAGCATTTAGTGTGCTGTTACACGCAGGCGCAGGCTAACAATGCTACATTACTACACAACTAACATACGTTTCCCCCACAATTTTCATGACTCACAAACGGATAAAAAAACATCGGTGATTCCATCCCTTTGATTCCAAAGTGTGAGCCCTCTGCCTGCAGCCTTTCGTAGGAATGCTAGGGTTTTAGCTTCCCGCTAGCACCGGTGCTTTGCTGGTGCTTCAAGCCGTTTAAAGGGAGACAAAAACAAGACAAGTTCTAAGAGGACATTGTCCGAGAGACCAGGGAGAGGTGTCAGTGAGGTATCAGATCCCTTGGTGACATTTGAAAGGGTTGATTTCCAGAAGCCCTCTAGAAAGTGACCTTTCCCGTTTCTGGGGAATCCACTGACACATTCGCACGGTGAAATGTTGGACTCAGTGAGCTGTTTGTGACTTTATGGCAAAGATCCATCTTCTGGGACAGGGGGCTATTTTTGATCTTTAAACAGAATTAACCCATCCATCCATCTATTTTTAATAGATTCTCCCTGAACTCAGGGTCAGGGCAGTTTGCTGGAGCCTCTCCCAGCTGTCATAGGATGAAGGCAGGGCGACTCTTTGGACTCAATTAACGCTGATGATAAATGTATGTACATAAATTAGTTTTGTGGGTTTGTACGGCAGGTATCAGTGCATTGTAAAGAATATTCCCATTTCAGTTAGTGGTACTTTATAAAGCTTTCCTGGAACTTCAGCTGGCTCAAAGAACCTTCAAGTCAAACCAGAGTCAAACCATCTTGCCTTAGCCGCAACTCCGATGGAAAACAACACTGCCTGTGTGTGTGTGTGTGTGTGTGTGTGTGTGTGTGTGTGTGTGTGTGTGTGTGTGTGTGTGAATAGAAATGTTTACCCAGCTGAGCCCAAGCAGACCTTTATATAGTAGGTTTGAATATTTACCTCTTTGTGTGTTCTTTCTGATTGTTTTTGTAATTATAACTTTATGTAAAAGTATTACAGCTACACAGAAAAGCTTTGACCGTGTCAGATTTTTTTTTTTTTTTTTTTTTACCGTGAAATGATGATGATGTGACGGCAAGAACATTTGTTAAGCCACTAAAACATCAGTGGTTTTGTAGTGCTGGTACAAGTTGTTCTAGTTTTTATTTGTTTTGTTGTTTTTGATTAGTTTTTTTTAGTTGGATTTCTGTTCAGCTGACTATAATGTTGTACAGAACACACGCTGGTATTTTTTGTGATAGCATGTGATAGCTTCCATGCATGCCTCCCAACCTTTTCTGGTAATATAAACTGTACATAGTGAGACACCAAGTCTGAACTGTTTCAATATTGTAGCCTATTTCTGAGAATTTGAACTAGACTTTTTCGTTGAACTACAGTGTGATCGACTTGTGACTTCTGGACCACTGTCACTGTAACCATTACATGTGAACTGAGTTACACCATTGATTGTAGTCTCATTCCTCAATGCCAGGTTGGTCCTTTAACAGTGTGAGTTGCACAGATGACAAGTTTGCATTTGCAGGGATGCAGGAAACTGGTGGGCAAGGATCGGCAGACTACAGATGCGACTCCACACTAAAGTTGAGATAGATGTGTGTTAGATGAATATATGCTATATGAATTGACTTCTACATCCACTTTCACACACACTCATGCACACATATATACATACATAAAAAGAAACAATCACAACAGGCAGAGTTCCACCCTGGACAAGTTACCAGTTTATGGAAGGGCCGATGCAGATGCAGGTCCACACAACCATCCAGATTCACATTCACACCTGCAGCCAATTCAGAGCTGCCAATTAGCCTAACGTGTGTCTGTGGATTGTGGGAGGAAGGAAAAGAAAAAAGCTGGAATCGAACCTGCCACCTTCATGTTGTGACAAGACAGTTCAGCCTCTGCACAGTTACATAGATCAGGAGAGGTCTCCGAGGCCTCCATCTGAGTGATTGATTTTGGGTGAAGCATCTCCTTTAAAAGGGTAATCGATAAAAATCGATGTTTGTAATCACTGAACCCTGTGACATTAGGGGCCAAGCTCGTTTTTTTGTGTGTTCATGAATGCTGCGGCTAAGAAAAATAGGATTTGAGGAGTCTGAAGGTCGTTTGTGTTGCTTCCCTTGAGGGAACCGCCATGTGATTGAAAGTCAACACAGAGCTGCAGCCAGGCCAAACGCACAGGACCGATCGCGTTTCAGCCTCTAATGGGCTTTTTGTCTGGAGGTGATTAAGGAATACGAGCGCGCCATCATGTGAGAGACACGGCTGAAAAATCAAACTCACTGTAGTTTAGCCAGCATCTGTTACTCAAAGCCAGTTTTAATTGCAGAAGAGAAGAAAATCCAAAGAAAATTCCTCTTCCCCCTCTGAGATTTGTGTTGATTACCCCACATGCTGAGGAGTAGAACTTTTCTTATCAGCCTCCTACAAGTGAAGAGACGGTATATTCATAGACCTTAACATGCTGCACAAGGCTGGGTTGTGTCTCAGTGACGCCATGCAAACACAAAATCAGTCTCCATGGCAATAACAAAAATAGTGTCATCAACCACCATCAATGCCGGCATCAGGCACGGAAATAACACAGATTATACTGAGAGGCAAATGTGTTTTTTGTGTTAAGAGTTGTTATTTTTTCTTCAAGGAGTCCGTCTGAACCCGCCGACTCTTCTCTCACCAAATAAGGATTCGTCACCATTTGCACTTTCAGAGCAGATAAAAACGCACGTGCATCCGCTGCTTCGTGTAAACGCAACGGGAGCCAAATTATTTCCACTTCAGCTTTTGCACCATAAAAAACACATTGAGAGGCAACACGCAACACAACGGTGAACACTTTATCAGGACATTTAGGCATCTGCTCCCACAGCTGGTCTTGGTGACCACCTATCACAGGAACTACCACTACTGCATCGAGCTGTTACCTCCAGTTCTGGCAGGCGAGAGGAAAGCATCAGGATCCCATCACCTTTCATCAGGGTCATAATTGCAATATACCGTCTCATTTTCTTCCATCTTCTCCAAAACATTGTTTGATTCAACCCCCTCACGCTCCAGAGATGAATCCGGACTCTTAAGCGCACCTCCTGTTGACCCTCCTGGGAGTCACATGCGCTCCCTGGATATACAGGTGGCTAGAATGCCAGCAAGTGGAGCGCAGCGGGTGGCATTGAACAAGGAATTGAATCAGTAAATCTTTTGATAAGCTTGCAAGGCTCTGAAATACGTTGAGTTCCATGATCCAAAAAGTGGAACAAAAAATGGAATAAAATAAAATGAAATGAAATCAGCATCGTGTATAGGATGGAAAAAAAAAACATGTTTCCAAATATCACACAGAGCCACATGACAAGTATAAATTCTTTACTCTGTCCATACAAGATCCTTTATCACAACTTTCAACAGAGAACCCATTTGGATTAAAAAACAAAACTAATAATAAAGACAAAGACATTTCAACCATGTGGTCAGTAAGTCTGGATATGAAATATAAAGTCAGGATTTCTAGGAAAACTCCTTCCACTTGAATCAAGAGGCACCGTGATTGTTTTTAATCCTTTAAAAAAAAAAAAAACATGCTTTTTTTTGACAATGCAACTTGCATTTACACAGCAAAATACAGAGAGCGCTCCATAAGGACACCCGTCATTGCATGAATAGATCGCCACCTAGTGGCCATGGGAGATCATAGGCTGGAGCTCATTCCCGCGACCTTCATGATAAAACACCTCGCTGCCTCCTTACAGTGAATAACATGGATCTATATACTTCTATATGTACACATGCAGTTCACATGTAATTTTCAAACATTTTGAGAGGAAAAGAAAATAATCATGCTTGGTGCTATGAAAGCGAAATGCGGGAAGAATTCAAATCCCAAGTTACGAAGGCTATGCTTTTTGTTGGCATTAAAAAACAAACAAACAACAAAAAGCATTTACGGAATCAAAATCATTAATGCAAACCTCCTAAATATCTGTTAGTGTCCTAACAGCGGCTGTATATTCACTCCTATTTTAAAACAATCAGGATTTTTTTCATTGACGCAAAACAGCAATCGAGACTACTTGTGCGATTTCTTTTTCTTTTCTTTTTTAAATCTGGGAGGTTGAGTGAAACAAATCAAACTAACGAATGAAAGAGAGAAAGAAAGAGAAGAAAAAGCCGAAACCACCCAGAGATAAAATTCCCACCTCCTTTTACATTCATGCGACGCGTGACAACACGACTGTTCCCCATGTCTTCACGTTCACCTTCGCTGTCCGTTTTCTAACCTCGGCGCTCAGGACGCGTCCGTCAATTGGCCTTGGCCTTCTGCTCGGCCTGGTGGGCCGGCGGCGCCGTGCGGCCCTCCCAGTACTTGTGGTATGCCTTCTGGAACATGTCGTTGCAGCACAGCTTGGCGTCCAGCCGGGAGCAGATGAGGAAGGAGCCGCCCATCTTCCTGTGCAGCGAGTAGGTCTCCTCCGGCGGCGGGGTGAGCCGGTGCTTGAGCATCACCGGGATGAGGTTGTGGATCCTCTCGGTGGTGGACTGCGAGCCGAACTCGAAGGCCTCTTTGGAGGCGAACGCCTCGCCCAGGATCATCACCGCGTCCACGTGGGCGTTGACCATCGCCTGGACGAGGGGAGGAAGGAGGGAAGACCGTTTTAAAATCTCATTATCGAACATTTTTTTGCATCCTTGATTTCAGTGAGGAACCCTTGATGATGACTATATATGCAGTTCTGCAGAAAACTGCATATTTAGCCCCCTGTTTGCAGCCTCCTGCGGGTTTCAGCTTTTTTGACGGAACCTCAACGTGTTTGCAAGCACATAAAGGACAAAGCGGTAAGAGGGAGGAGTAAAATCCCGAGAGGGATCTTTGCCCCTTATGACATCACAGAGGGCTTTTTTTGGATCTGTATGTTATAACACATGCTTCCTGGAATGTGGAACATGCACATAATAAAATATGGACTTTTCCAATTTCCAGGGACAAGTCCAAGCAGCACACACAAGTTATAAACACTTAAGGTTTGCACAAGCTGTAATTCCACTCTGACGCCAATGGGTGTCAGAGTTGAGCCTACAGCCGCAGTTGTTGCTGTGCCCTATAGGTTTACCTTTGACTCAAACCCAGTCAGGAACTTCATGTCAATGGATTTCTGGAGAACTCCATCTCTGTTGCCTTCAGCAGCTGAACGGATGACCTGCGACACAAGCACGTCCTCTTGAAACATTCCAATATTTGAAAATTTGTCCACAAGAAGCACTGTGCGTAACGATCAAAATCTCTTCTTGGCCGATATCCTTTCAGAACTTATTTCCTGGCTGAATTTACCTCGATGTAGACGTCTGTGAAGCTCTGATCGAAACTTCTCGTGGCTCCAAAGTCCAGCAGCGAGATCTGCGGGGACGAGACGGTCAGTCACAGGCCCCGGATTAGCCTGCTGAACAGCCTGTTGAGAGACTGCGGCCCGTGTCTGACTCACCCTGTGCGTCTGCGGGTCGTAGAAGAAGTTGGACCAGTTGGGGTCGGTCTGCATGTACCTGAACTCAAACAGCTCCCTGAGGCACAGCATGAGGATGTTCTCGCAGATCTGTAACAAGGAGTAAATGTAAAAAAATATATAAAAAAAAATGTGCCCCAGACTTTGCCGTTCGTTTGCTTGCTGACCTCGTTCTTCAGCTCCTGCGACAGGTTCTCGGCCTGGTCCAGAGGGAACCCGGGCACGAGCTCCGTTGTGAGGACGTGGCGACTGCTCAGCTCGTCGATCACCTCTGGTACGTAGAAGAAGGGGTGGTCCTTCAGAAGCTCGCTGAGAGTGAGGGAGGGATAGATGGAAGTCAAAAGATGCAGAAGCACAAAATTAAGAGGGCAGAAGGAGGCAGAATCATAAGCTTGAAAGAGGAAAAGTGTTTTTGGCTTCAAATTAGCATTTTAAAAGAGGCTTTAAAGGTTTTATAGGTTTCAGGAAAAGCTGGAAACACCTAATATTGTCACAAAATGAATTTGTGCAATATGATAATTTCCTTTCTTTCCTACATAATGTCAAAAAACACCTGAGAAATGAGACGTTGCGAGAGACTCACCGGAATTTCTTTAAACACTGAGCCTCTCTGATATAGTCGCACTCCAGCGTCAGCTCTCTCCTCATGACGTCTATCAGGTGCTCCGGAAACAGACCTGCCAGACGCAAACACAAGGTGAAGGTCAAGCTTTTATTTTGCTGGTGCGACCTTTGAGCCGAGTTGGCAAAATAAAGAACACAGACATTGTTTGCATGTTGGCAGGTTTTACCTTCAGGCAGGGCGTTGCTCATATTCAGCACCGTCATCAAGTTGTTCACGTCGCTGTTGATACTCTCAGCCACGCCGGGGTACTGAACACAAAATAGAAGAAGCTGAGACTAAAATCCTTACGGTACTTTTTTTTTTCTTTTAACTTATTTTGGTCATTCTGTGCTTTTTGTTCAGCCAAAGTTGCCTTTAATGTCATATTAAATCAGATGTTTACACAATCTATTTCACTCTATGGCTTTTCAAGATTAGAAATAAAAATTATTAAAAAAAAACAAAACAAAACTATATATTAAAAAAATATAAAAATATAGTTAAATATTTGCTCAAATCAAAGTTGAACACCACTGTGTGGCTCACCTGTATCTTCATGGCCACCTCCCGGCCGTCCTTCATCCTCGCCAGGTGAACTTGGCCGATGGACGCTGCGGCGAACGGACGCTCCTCGAACGACTCCAGCTTGTCCCTCCAATTGGGGCCCAAGTCGCTGTTCAAGGCTTTCTGTACAACAACACACACAAATGTGACTTAGGCTGCCTGGGACATTTGACATTGGTAAAGGTCAGAAAAAGACACAACTTACCGTCATCTGTTTGATTGGCATGAAGTCGGCGCTCTGTCGCACGCGGTCGAAGATCTTGGCCAGCTGGGGGTTGATGAAAGCGTCGTCTGGCAACCGAGAAAAGACGACTTTGTTCAGAGACCAAACTCGTTAGGATGCTGGCCAAACCACAAATTTCATTATCATTGTCATTTTATTTCATTACGCACTCTTTCACTGTTTTCAACAATCTATGCCTCCAGTCTGTCAGCGAAACGCACCAGAAGTGAGTAAAATCCATCATTTACCCCTTTTGCTTCCAGCTCCTTTGGCCTTTTGTGATGTCACAAAGGGCACAGAGTCATTCCACTGGCTCAACCTTCTTTACCTTATCTAGGTGCCCTTTCAAGCACGTGCCAGGCCTGACAAAGCATCAACTTTCGCAGGAGGCTGTTAACACTGGGCTAAACATCCCGGAGACCTTTTGAGGGTTGTTTTTTTTTTTGGTGTGATTTATCATGCGAGGCAGCTTCACTGGGGGTCGAGGATGAAAAACAAAAGACTGGACATACTATGTGACCGCTGAGCTATTTTGGACCTGTGCTTGGAGCTACAATGGCTAAATGCAGAGTCATGTGGCCACGGGAACATTCCTGCCGAGAGCCGTAAATGTCAGCAGCGACCAAACGCAGCAGCAGCAGCAGCAGCAGCAGCAGCAGCAGCTAATTTACTGGATGTCCTCCTGCCATCCCAGACGAGCACAAAAACCTTTCACCTCTATCAGTAGTAGCGCTTCCATGACAGTTTTTTTTGCTAAATAAAAGCGATGTTTCTAAAAATTTCTACTGACGTGTAAATGTGAAAAAATTGTTTCCACGACACCTTTGCGTTATATCGATGTGTCTGAAAAACCACCTTAGGAGAACAAAAAAACCTTTTGGCGATATTTAAGAGGTTTTTCGAAGCAAATAATGGAAACTGGTTTCCATTACTAGTTTTGCGGAATTCTAGGGGTGATAGAATTGCAGCTACTGTTGTAACTGCAGGGCGGCGTGAGACAAAGAGTCGACCAGATCGGAACGAAGATAAACTGCAAGTTTATCAACAACACACACAAATACAGATTATTCTGTTCATTGTTTTGAGGTTACTGCAACTAATCTAATAATCCAGATTCACGCTGGCCAATCCCATCCTGAGAGAGGAATGAATTTCAGTTTATGACTTTGTTGTCGATATAATAACACATCACAGACTAGTGAGTTCCCGTCCCAAGGACAATCTGACACCTGTGTTTGTACGTGCTGTATTTATGCTAAACACTCCAGCGTGGTCGAACCCTGTTGTGAGGCCAGTTTGTGAGAGCCAAAAGGCCGGGGGTCGACGGTCAGTGTCCGGCTACAGACGCAAACACGGCGATGCGCCCGGCGACACCAGATCCCGGCCGCCCTCATTCTGCAACGCGGTGTTTACTGCCTGGAATCTGGTGTGCAAATAAAGGGAGGAAGGAAAAAAAAAAAAAAAAGACACAAACGAGCAGCGACCTCCGCCAATGAAGCCCATTTCCCAGAAGCTCAAACGACCGTTTGCGTCTCCCTGCCGAAAGCAAAATGTTTCAGTCACAACTCGATCCGAGCGTCCAAAAAACTCAATCAAAGCTGAACTCTCCGTGTTTTGATCCGCAGGTCACAGACGACAGCAGCACGTTTGGCAAACCTGAAGTCAACCTTTGGCAGGCGCCGGTAAACCGAAATAAATAACAGGTCTGCGCCAACTTTTTCTCCTTCGTTGGCAACTGACCGCAATTTCTCGGCACATTTCACTTAACCTCAAAATGAGGGACGTTTTTTTTCTAAAGACAGACATCAGTACGGAAGCGTATTGCTGCCATACTAGAAAAAAAATAGGTGTTATTACGTGATCATTTTCATGTTACAACGTGAAACTATCACGTTATTTCATAAAACTATCAGGTTTTTTCATGATAATTTCAATGTTTTCATGTGATAGTTTGGCATTATAATGTGATACTGAGCCGTGTTTTGTTTTTCTAGTGTGGCAGCGCAGCACTTCCGTACATCTGCAACCTGTGAGAGTGCGGCCGAACCTTGAATGCTGAGCATCTGGCCCAGTTTGAGCGCGGCTCCTCGGACCTTGCACAGGGTTCGGACGATGCGCTCGGCGTTGGCCTCCGACAGGAAGGGGCTGGAGTCCAGCACGCCTTTCTTGGATTCACCTGCAGGTGAACCGATCAGACAGAGGATGATTTTCACAGCTTAATGTCAATGGGGACATGGGTTAAGTCAGTGGTTCTCAAACTTTCTCTGTCACGCCCCACCTTGGAGGAAGAAAATTTGTCATGCCCTCCCCATTATATTGTACAAATAAACAACTTTAGCGAATCACTCTTTGTGACATCAAATCCTGAACATTACTTTTTAAACAAGAATACTCTTCTATACTTTTCTGCTGTGCAAATCACTTTTTTTGGCAAACCACTTTTGTAACATCCACCATCCTTATGTTGTGCTCCCATCTCCTCACAAAGTGCAGAGAATAGCCGCGCTTTCAGGGGTCTTGTTTTGATGAAATTGACCACATCAACAACATCAGTCATGCGACAACATCACATTTTCTACCTGCCACACGAGATGAGGTTGAGCGTTGCGTGCGCTAAGTCATAATATCGCGTTCCCCCGGGCGCCCCGTCTCCCTCCCACCCGGTGTTTCGCACCCCCCCCAGACGTGACCCTGCGCCACCCACTTTGAGAAACACTGGGTTAAGTCGTTAATGACCTCGGCATTGGTGACCAATTGAGTATTTAGCAAGAAATACTGAAATTCTCAAGTTTTCACCTCATGAAAATGTGTATTAGTGTGTAAATGTGTCAGTAGGTCATTAGGTAGTGTGTTTCAGTGTGTCTGAAGGCCTTATTAGAGGCTTTAACAGCGATTTAACACACACACACACACACACACACACACACACACACACACACACACACACACACACACACACACACACACACACACACACACACACACACACACTAAGAGAAACAGGATTAACACACAAAACACAGACGCACAAGCAGAGCAGCTTTTACGCCTGTTCACGCTTTGAGCTTTGGCTCCGTTCTGGGATTAGCCCAAGTGTGCGTTCACATGCAGCGACGGCAGCGGGCAGGTTGGGTGGGTGGGTGGGTGGAGCCCTCGCTGTGCTCTGATGGCATCTGTTAGCAAGTGGTGACATGCTTAAGGGAAGGGTTCTGAAAGGCGACGGCAGACTTTGTTTTTCCCCCTTCACGAAGTCTTTGGAGCGAAAAAACTACGAGCTGCAAATTCGCGTACCTGCACCAACAGGGTATAGACATTAACCAGCACTTTCTGAGGAAACTAAACTAGTAATTGTGAGGCACCCGGACAGATTTGAAATACTTTCTTACAACTAATTATACATTTTAATCAAATTCTTGCTACAAATAATGATTAAAGGTGACTTTTGCTTCTGCTACCTGTAGCAGGTTTGACCAACAAAAATCTAAACCCTGATTTAAAGACGGTTATACATCAGACAGTATCAAGCAAGCGGTTTGATTGGACCAGAGACATTCCCCGAGTGTTGATAAAGCGCTTAGACTTCAAACTTTGCATGTCACTTCATTTCACTTTTGTCATAATCACGTATTCATTCACCTTCAATCAAGCAAGCGCTGCAAAGATAAAGTCGTCCGAATTACCTGCTGCTCCATTGTGCCTGATGCTCTTCTTGGCCACTTCTGCAAGAGCTCCAATGCCCAGACCAACTGCAAGACCTGGTGGAAACACACAGGGAAGGAGAGTCATCTGTCTGGACTTCATTAGTGGCACAGCATTCAATTCCTCATCAATGCAAATGGCTAAAACAGCCAATCACGTAGCAGCAACTCAATATATTTAGGCATGCACCACTGGAATGGTGCAGTAAGTGGGATTGAGGTGACTTTGAACATGGTGAACATGGTTGCTCATGATAATCTACTGGTCTACTTTTTTTAGGGTTTACAGAGGACGGTCCCGAAAAGCAAAACGAAAGATCCAGTGAGCGACAAGTTATGTGGAGGAAAATGCCCTGTAGATGTCAGGGGTCAGAGGTCAGAATGGGCAGACTCGTTGGAGACCGGTGCGGGGGAACAAGAGCTCAAAACAACCACCGGTGGCAACCAAAGTCTGCACTTGCGAACGCAAAACACCTCCAACCTTGAAGCCCCTCGAGCGACGTGAACCTGCTGCAAGCGGTGTAAACACAGCGAGCAGGCAGAGACTCTGTGTTCCAAACGGCAACATGCGAGCGAGCGGCAGAACATGAGACCCGACATGTGCGCACGGGGAAGAGAATTTTTTCTCCTCCGGCTCAGCAGCGTGCGGTGACGGGTCGGCGGCAGCTGCGTTTCAGCCGTCACCGGAGGAGAGCGCACGTGGAGGATTACGTTCATCGTCTAAATCACATTAACAATAAAGCTCCGCTCCATTTGGTCGGCGGGGGATTATTTTAGTAGACAACAAAAGAGGTAAGCCCCCACCACGTACTGGATGGGTGGATGAGGGTGGAGGGGGGGCAGAGGGGTGAGTGGTGGCACACGCTCCTGCAAGCTTGCTGATGCTCAGCCTTACGTAACTCGGCGTTGCGTAATCGTCAGTTAGTCAGCAGTGCAGGAGCTGGACAGATTGGGACACAGGGTGCTGCGAGGCACCAGGGTGACCGAGGGTTTTGCCAAAAAAAACAAAACAAAAAAAAAAAACACCCCAAAAAAAGCATGTTTATCTTTAAATGAGCTGGATGTGCAGCTCACTTCATCTTCAAAAAATGTTTCATTTAAAAGCAAGCTCTGGTGGCAATTTTGGATGTTGCAGGTGTAAATCTGAAGCAAAAGCTTGAACAACACGCCATCTAAACTAGTGGGGAGGACGCCAGCGGGTGCATCTCTATTATCGCCCACACGAGGCACAAGTGTCTGTCAATCACTCCGCAGCGGCGTGCTCAAAGGCCGACTCGTCCGTCACTGCATGCGAGCGCAGCAGTTTTCCCGCGTGATCATTTTGTGCATGCAAAAAAAATTTTTAAAAACAACAAAACACAGTAATGTAGGTAGAAAAATGTTGAAAATGGGGATTATTATTATTTATTATACTTTTTTTGTTTTTTGCCTTTGAAAACAGCAGGGATTCAAGAGTCAGTGCTCGCGCATCCACTTTGAAAAGCTCCCATCTGAATTGCACGAGACCCATCTGAGTATCTGTCTTGTCCTATGAGGTAAACATTGACCAAGTCTTTGGTTTGAAACAGCCGTGACCCACAATCTTGCAACCTCAGGGACGACACTCCACAACGACTACCACTAAGCCACTGAGCTGATAACCAAGAGGTGGGGACTTCAGACAACTTTTTTTTTTCCCTGTGGGGACAAAAACAGGAAGTTACTCAGAGCTATCGCGGCGGCTGCAGCGTGGATGCTGCAACGTGGGCAGTTTACTCAGCGCCGGTCAACACTTCCCCATTAAAAAGATGAGCAGAAAAACCAAGAACAAGATTTATGTTTTCTCTACGACTGAGTAGCTTTTGCAGCCTTGAACAACGCACGACAAAACTGAAATTATTTGTGCAGCTCAACTGCTTGTCAGAAACAGGTTAAATTGGATTTGGTTTCAGCAAGAAAGAAACCTTGCAGTTTATTGTCACAGGAAGCTGTAAGCATAAGGCTAAAAGTGCTCTTCCGAATAGCTATTCTCGCTTGCTTCAATGATGGATGTAACTTGGGAAGCTCAAAACTACTCATGTACAGTTACTTATCAAAAACATTTTCATGTGGCTGAAATTTATAGTTTCAGGATTTTTGGTTTCTCCAATTTGGTGGGAAAAAAAATGAAGTTTAAATCTGACGAGGGACAAAAACATTAAGCAA
The DNA here is from genome assembly GCF_046127955.1 of Nelusetta ayraudi. NCBI lineage: Eukaryota > Metazoa > Chordata > Actinopteri > Tetraodontiformes > Monacanthidae > Nelusetta > Nelusetta ayraudi. Next base: position 344,636 of record NW_027466150.1, on the reverse strand, counting down.
TAAAGTGATTTTTGCATAATCCTGGACCTTAAATAAAGAAAAGGGAATGGGGCAAAATGACCTGGACCAGTAGAATAGATTGCATGTGACGTTTGAAAAGTAAACAGCATGATGTGTGTTTTTTAATCCAGTGTTCCAGGAGTTGGCACTGCTGTTCAAGGTGTCCAAGCAGCTGATGTACCATCGTGCCATTTGTGCCAATCCTGTTCCGCAAGACCAGCAAGGAAAAAAACAAACAAACTAAATCCTGTCTTTGTTTTCCTCTATAAAAAAAAGTTCCACCTTAGAAATTTAAGGAACTTTCAAAGCGTTTGAAAACTTTCTCCCTATCCACTAATCAAACCAAAACTGTTGCAACTGCTGCTGCTTCTTATCTCACCCCTACACCCGCCTTTCCCGCTGCCGACAGCGTGGTGAGCTCATGTAACTTGGTCAACAACAAAAACGCTGTAGCGGTGAGAAGGACGGGTCGAGGGCACATAGCCTCCTCCCTCGCCAACACTCTCCGACACCTTCTAAATGTTACAACTATCAACATGCTGAATCAACCCGGCTCTGCTTTTAGCGCCTCACTGTAGTCCCTTCCTGTGGCTTTTTTTTGCTCCGCTGCTTATTTTTGGTACGTATGCGGCCCTGGCAGCGCGGCCTCGGCCCCGTTCACCTTGATCACACTCCGCTCTTCAAAAAAGTTTCTTTGGTTTCGAGACACCTGTTCACTGGTCAATCATCCGTGTTGAAAGAAGCCTTGAACTTCTGTTCAATTTCAATGCCGCGTGCGGCCGCGAATATTACGTCCATGTGCTGGATGTTTTCACGAGACGCTTGAGTCGTGTTCTGCAACCTGACACGCCAGGTGGAAACTTTCCCGGCTCCTTACAATTTACCCCACGCAAGCATCTGGGGAAAGGGTTCATGGAAAGTGCCTGTGGAGGGGAAGCAAACTTTAGAAGGTGTCGGGATGAGCCGTCAATTGCGATGGACGGACATTGCAGATTTACGAGGGTAGGGCTGCACTAACTAACCTTGCGCCAAAGCCAGTCAAGAGTAAAGAGAACAATGTTGAAAAAAAAAAAAAAGGTTTTTGCTACCTTTTTTTAATATTAAGATGCTGCTCGGGTCTGATAAACCTGCTTTAATCGCAGCATCCACGCTGATCTCTTTAGCTGTGGCTGCTGTCAGCGTTATATAATGATATCTTTGAGAAATCCCTGTTCCTCCTTCCTCTGTATCCTTGAGGGAATCTGATTGGTTGTGAAAAATGAACGATTTAGAAGAGCCGTCTGGAGGAGCTTGTCAAGACGGCTGTGCGGGTTTTACTTTGCGGCGCAGGTGAACATGAGTGTTAAGAGCCAATCTTAACACTATTATTATTTATTATAATTTTTTATAGTCCTGAGATTAAAAAACATATTTTTGAATCTTACCATCTACTTGTATATTTAGGTTAAAGGGACATGTTGCTATTTTAGTATGTTCCCGCTTAACTACCGAGATAACGACCTACTCTGATAAGGGGAAAGAGCAAACAACCGGTCAGTGCACATTTTTTTATTGCGGTTGCCCTGTGGCTCGTCTATTGTTCTATCAAGCCGTGTTTTTATCTAAACAGGAACACGGGTCCGCTGCAGAGCGAAGAAAAAAAAAAAGAAAAAAAGCCTGACCTAATTTCCTGTTCATCTTGAGGCGCTCGACTTCAATTAGTTCGGTCGCCGACTTATTTCGCCCGCCTGCCATATCTCTATTATTGCCGCCCTCCTCGCGCTAATGCGCTTGCCGCTACGTACGCCTGCCCGCGCTGTGTGCACACTGAGCGGGGGTGTCGCCAGGTTAATCACCGCAAAGACTTTGAGAAGGTCACGCAGTTGCATCACAACGACAGCTGTCTCGGAGCTGTTGACTCTGGCTTATTAAGCGTGGTGGGGGCTTATTGTTGGGACTAAGGACCCTCGACACCGGCACAGCACAACGAAATGTGATTTTCAACAGTCAATTCTGATGAAGGTGGTGCAAGACCTTGGCAGAGTGGGTGCGTGGCGAGAACATTTGCGAGTGAAGCGTGACAAAAAAGAAATTTACACCAACAGGAGAGTCCGAAATGTTTTGGGTTCAGTTCTTCCTTCTGAGAAAAGGCAGTGGCAGAGCCACACCTCCCCACACACCTGTGAAGAGAAGCGTGACTGGCTGGACTCTCCTATCTCAGTGTGATTTTGTGTATGTATAAGGGTGTGCCGGGGGGGTGAATTTCCCATACTGTAAAAGCCAAAGGGGTAATTAATCAGGGCGTGGCACATGAAATCAGCAGTTCGCTTTCCTGTCCCAGTGAGAATGTGTGTTGTTCAATCTAGCAGAGAGAAATGGCTTCAGTCTGTTTCATACAACCACAGTTGGATTCAATCTCTTCCAATTCATTTCCATACAGACTGACTAAATTGCCAACTCATGGGCTATAAATAGAATCTGTGTTACTGTACCTCCAAAGTTGGCCAGTCTGCTGAGCCGAGTCACTGGCACCTTCCTCTCTCGGGCCCTCTCACTCAGCTGTGGAGGGAAGCAGACGAGTGAGAAACGTCGCCGAGGGAGCACATACAAGCTGGAGGTTGTTGTGTTTTTTTGTTTTTTTTCGACCGCGCCGACTTGCCATCTGTTTGTGCGGTTTGCCCTCGGCTCTCTTGCTCTGCCTGGCTTTCTCGATGTCCTCGGCCGTCAGCCCCCCCACGGTGGTCTGGTCCTGGTGGTACGTCCTGAGCTGGGCGGCCTGACACTGGCGGTACAGCCGCGACCACAGGTGCCTGTTGGGACTGTGGTTGTAGAGGTGGCGGTGCGCCACGAAATGCCTGCGACGAGAGCGACGCCCGTCAATCTTCGCGGCTCGAAGCTCGAGGATCAAAAGTAGGGGTGGGAATCACCAGGCACCTGATGATTCAATTCGATTCCGATCCAGAGGGCTACGACTCAACTGATTAATCGCGATTAATCGAGAATAGCGATTTATCACGATTCCTATATGTACATATATTTTTTTCCCTCCTCACTGTGTGACTTAGAAACAAAGTCATTTCTAATTATCCATATTGAACAGACCAATTTACTTTCTATTATCTTTTATTGATAATAACAGAAACGACTGTCAATTCATAATTGGCAATGTCATAATTCTGATTAATCTAAGAATAAAATTTATTTTCCCCACCCCTAATCAAAAGCAGAAGGGGGGTGCAACCGTACCTGGCGTCCCGGTGGTAGGACCTGGTGTGTCCGCCGAACTGTTTGCTGGGATCGTTGTAGCCCTCGAACAACGTCTGCTTGCCGCCCGCCGCGCTCTGATAGGCTCCGGCTGCCTCGTGGCCGCTTCCCGCGTGATCCGCCGGGAAGTTCGCCGCTTCCTCCCCGAACTCAGAGGAGGAGAAGGCGACATCGTCGTCCGCAGGGAAGTCGAACTCCGACTCCTGAGGGGAGGTCTGCTGTTGACCCGTCAACTCCTGCAGGTGTAAAGAAAGAGGAGAAATTATACACATTGAATGAAACAAATAATCAAATGATCAAAAATTTGAAGTGTTAAAAAAGAAGCACACCTGCACTTTGGTGAAAGCAGCGGAGAGGCCTTGCTCTGCAGCTGCTTGGACACCTTGAACCGCAGCGCCAACTCCTGGAACACCTGTTTAAAAACACACACACACACACCATAATGTTTACTTTTCAAACTTCACATGCTATATATTTTACCTGTCCAGGTCATTTTACCATTTCCTCTTTTCATTATGGAAGGTCAAGCATAATGCAAAATGTACTTTATTGCTTAATGTGTTTGTCCCTCTTTGATGCTTCCATTTAGATTTAGCACTTTTGTAAAAATGGCTAAATCTGACTTTAAACTTCTTTTTTTTTTCCTCCAAATTTTTGGAAAACCTTGGATTGGAAAAACCAAAAATCCTGATACTATAAATTTCAGCCACATAAAAATGTTTCCTGCCTTCCACATGTTTGGAAAGGGACAACAACAAGGTTGTGTCCGCCAACACCTGGCTGTGGGTGTCGTAACTAATCAGTTAGAGGTTTTGGTACCCCTTGTGACATCACTAAGAGCTGATTTCCAGTGCTGCATGTTTTAGGGCATCATCTTTGGTGTTTGGAATTTGAATGATATGGGTCCTTTAAAATGTTGAGCTGACCTGTGCGCAGGGTGCTGCCCTGAGTCTCCGCGACCGCTTGGCTCAACTTAGCCAAGCCACGCATTAGCAGCATCATGTCGCCCGCCATGGTGCACTGTGGGAGACACAGAAGAGGGCGAAAAACAGACAGAGGCAAATTTTAAGTGCAGGCCATATTTAATATCTCATATCATCTTTTTGCTTGAGGATTGCACCACACAACCCCCCAGAGCGTTGTGTTAGATCTTATTCCCTGCTTGACGGACGGGTGAGCACTGGAGTGGCACGCAAACAGTCACACATGCAAACACGGGGAGCATGTGCAGCTCCGGTAGGGGGGGGTCACGTTTCTATATTTCCACCCGTCAGTCAGCATGAGAGCGGCAGAGGCAGACGGATGGATGGACAAGTGGACAAAGCTCATCATCCGCACACACATTCTGCTGCCAAAATAACACACACACACACACACACACACCCACTCACTCGCATAAATACACAGCTGTCAAATCTTCGGATGACTTTAAGACTTTGTCTAAAAATACTCCACTTGCACTCACTATTCGGTCAAACGCAAGCAGATACAGTGAGGCTTTGTCTGCTCGTACCGAGCAACATTTTTTTTGTTTCATTTAATCTGGACTTTTTAAGGTCAATAAATTGGAAGTTGAAAGAACTTCCATGGTGGAGATTGTGTACAGGAAACAGGTTTTTTTTTTTTGTCTTGTTCCTTTAATGTAAAGTCACTTTTTGTGTAACATAACCTTTGTTTAGACCTTGCATCTTGAAGAAACAAGAGATAAATAGCAGACATAACCCAAATATTGCCATTTTAAATCATGCTACTGCACTTTCTTGTGTTTTATTAAATGCCCAACAAGAAACATGGTTTTCTTTTTATTAAATTATCCATGTTTCTTTTTATGTCTTGTTTTTTTTTTGGCTGAGGTCAAAGAGAGTCCAGAGGGAACAGGCGCAGGCGTAGAGAATTTTCTGGCTGTTGTGCTGTATTTGTGTGTCAAAGAGACAATGACAGAATGTGTCCCGACAGCCACCCGCTCCCTTGCATCTATCTGGGCTCACTTCTCCAATCTAAACAGCACCGCATTCCTCTCTACCGTGGCCTGCAGTGTATCCGAGTGTGTTTTGTGCTCCAGGTGTTGTTGTCTCCGGGCGGGACAACGTGCACCGACAGCTTGCTGGGCTGGGATACGGGCCAGTGGAAAGAGCTCAAAGAGTTGAAGCAATGCATCACGACTACCACACACACACACACACACAGACACACACACACACACACACACAAAAATACATACACATACACATAGTTGGTAAGTGGGTCATTCCTCCTCGTCCTCAAGGGCCTCAGCTCTATTCTACAAAGCGCAGCATAAAATGGGAGAAGACAAGTGCGCGTGCAGAAATTCTTCCCGGACACAGTTGAGTTTAAAATGCACCCGTGTCCAACAGTCCGCGCGCTGAACAACAATAGAACAGCGGCACCGCCGACCCGTTCTATTCTGGGAAACTGTGGATTGACTCAGCTTGCGACTGAGTTCACGCACAAAAATTGGGCACATTCTGGACGGGATCGTCCCGTGCGTCCAAAAACTAAAACAATGAGGTAATTGCTCCGAATGTAACAAGAAATGTGTGGAAAATTAAGGAACTTGTTTGTTTCCTTGAAGCAAGAATCTATTTGGTGTATTTTCATTTGTGCTAAATTCACTTTTCTGATGTTTGATAACATTAACATGAGCCAATATCCTTTATCTAGTACTATTTCCAGGCAGTTCTAAAAAAAAACCCTTTGTGATGTCACACAGGGGACTGCTACCTCTCCCAAACAGGTGTTGGCTCTGTCTTCCTTCCAAACACGTTGAAGCTACAACAAAGCACCAGTTTTAGCCAAAGCTGAAACACAGTGTTTTTGCATGAGGCAGTGCACAGTCTGGCAGGAGAAGTGGAACGCTTGAATGTGCACGGGAGGACAAACGGGAACAAGCGAACAGTTGCCGCTGCAGCACAGCATTCTCATCATATAAATGAATCATGGTGCAGAATTAAGAACCGTTGGCGCTGGATGAATAAGCTCCCTTGCAAAATCTGAGGCTGCCGATTAAAAGACCCGACTCATCGCAGCATATCAAACTATTGAGCAACTTGCCGTGTACGAGCGCAGTCGGTGCTGAACTGTTCCTCTGCAATTGGAATCTGATCAGAGACCAACACAAAACGGTAAAGGGCAGAGCGGGCCAGACCCGATGCCCAGTGGTTGAAGGGTCACTTTAAAATACTTGTGACACACTTTTTCGTTCTTTCCACTGGTTGTTGCTTGGACTCTGCCGCCGCTGCTGCGCCAGCCTCCACAAGCGCTTGACTCACAGCCTCAGAAATACCCAAACAACACAGCCTTTTGAGTATGTGCGCCAGTCTATTACCGGCTTCCCGAAAGCCTCCCGTCCCGGCCCCGGCCTCGGCTTCCAATCCTGCACCAGCAGCTGGAAATTCTTCCCCGTTCACTTGCGGAGTTGTGATTCCCCCCCACACTGTTGCCAACAGGGGAAACGTGACTGCAGGCATGTTTCCTGAGACGCCGCAAGACGGATGAAAGCCCGTAATATCTGCGTCATTGATCAAAACAACGTGTGCCTTCCATCCAGGAAACTGTGGATATAGTCAACCCCACTGTCCTATGACAGACGTACTTGCCTAACATCAGAAATTTATTAGCATTATGCCAAATACACTTTGCTCCAAGTATTAAGTAGAGTTGTCCTTCGAAATCGGAAAAGTCCATCTTTTCCTTCTTACACTTGATCAACTTTTCACTGTTTGTGCTACAACCCTATACCCTTTGTGATGTCACAGAGGGAATTCCTTCCCCATTGAGCTTGTTTTTCTTCCGTTCCGAACACGTGGGGGACTTTCAAAGACAGCAGAACTTCTTTTTTTATTATTATTTCTAAGGGCTGTAAACAGAGGGCTAAACATGCTGTTCTTAATCAGTTTGATCAGTTTGGTTTATATTAGACTTAAAGACAAGCAGAGTGACAGCTGTAAATGTCCACTGTCCTTTCTCACAATGGCATTCAAATCCCAGGTTTATTCATATATAGTATACAAGTGCATAAGAGATTACCTCAATCCCAGCTCTCTAGCGGTGTGGCTGTTCTGTTACCACGTGTAAAAGATGCACGGCACTCCCGTAAGAGAAAGAAGACGTCGCCGTGAGCCAAGCAGCTATTTTTGCACGCTTGCCCCTGAAGACTGTGTGCATGCATTGACTTATTTTAAACATGAGCTCATTGTGCAGTGGTCACTCACTAATTTTAGCCCATTTAGACCTACATAATAATAATAATAATAATAATAATAATAATAATAATAATAATTACAAATACAATCGAGTCTTCGCCTTGCGACGACCTGCTCGGATTTGAGCAGGACTTCGCTGAGGCTCAGCCCCGAATAAAGTAAAGTTTAAAGTAATTGTTAGAACCCGAGAATTGAAACAGTAATAGCCAAATTGACTGTTATAAAACACCTTGTTTGAAAAAAAAAAAATGAACACATGTACAACTCAAATGGGAGGATAAATTCGCTGGTTTTAGTTCCCTAAAAGTCAGAACAGAAAGTTCCCATTTTTCAAATTCAAAACCAAGTCCCTTGAGGCAGGTGTTCAACTTCACATCAACCAGGATGGCCAGTTTCAATTGTGTCACGAAGTTCCTCCAGGACGTGTTGTAATAACAGATGCACACGCGTTGTTACGGACTTGAGATACATATATTTTTGTCTGGCCTGAAGACAATAACAGAAGGTGTTCCTGTCCTTCGATAAATAGCCATGCCAGAAAGTTTACAGCCGAGGACCTCAAAGAGCTGCAGGGGAGTCTGAGGTGTTTTTTTTTTTTTTAGAATAGCTTTTAGTAGAACTCTGTTTTTATTTCTCTTTATTGTCTTTGTCTCTGTAGCACTTTGAGATTGCTTAAATGTAAAGTGCATTATAAATGACATTCCATTATTATTATTATCATCATCATCATTATTATGATTATTATTATGATTATTATTATTAGTTGTTGTTGTTGTTGTTGTTGTTGTTGTTGTTTGCGCACGGATTATCAAAAACAAACAAACCGACTGATTGAGCTGAAAAAAAAAAAAAAATTCCACTTTAACGCAAGCGTTTACAGACCTTAAGACTTTAGGTTGAACAATGTGGTACTCACCAGCAGCTGCGTCAGTCCCCCCCTCCCCAAAACCCCTCACTCTGATTCTCGCTGCAAAACTCTGTCAAACAAGGTCACCGTGGAGCCGCCGAGTGCGAGGTGCTTGTGTGCGGCTGTCGAGCTGGCGGCTGACGGGGTTTCCGCTGCTGTTGAGAGAGGCTGTGATTCACTCTGCTGCCCGTCCTCTTGTCTGCACTGCTGCGGGTGCCAGTGGTTCTAATCCAGCTCCGTCTGCCTCGTCTCGCCTGCACCACGAGGTCAACCAACCACCTTATTTATCAACTTGGCGGAGTCCCCCTACCCTTACCCGTCCCTCCTCCCCTCCTCAGCCACGCGTTCACAACTTCCGGCTTCTCTCGCTCGCTTCGCGGTGGAGCCACGGCGTCAAAATACGACAACGCCACTTGTTTTTACTGGCGTCAGCAATAAAAACAGAAATATTGCAATTCCTCCTCGTCTAATCTGACCCAATTTCCTCACATTTAAGGGGGAAGGCACGTTCCTCAGCTCCGCCAATCAGAATCAGAAATGTTGGTGTGTCTCAAAACAGTCTACGGCCCCCTCGGCCCTTCCGGCGCTCCTATTGGTCGAGAGTGTCCGTTGAAAGGAGGTGGGGACGGGCACACGACCCGCGATTGGTTGGTTGCGCAGGATAAACACAGCGCAGCGTTTTTGCGAGACGTCTTAACTTGTTTATGCCGAGGTTTAGGTAAGGGCACGTGTCCACCTGAAAGCAGCAACAAAAATATCGTACAGATTCAATTTTTGTTGCGAACACCGATTCGACAAAAATCTAACTCAAACGTGTTTGTTGATGTTTGTGTTCCGTAGGTAATTTTTTTTAGTGAGGGTCCTCGTCCTCGCCAGCCCTGAAAAAAATCGTATCTAACCCTCTGCCGCCATCTGCTGTTGAAATTATGACACGCCTGCGGTGTTGGAAGCGTAGGTTTTTCCACGTGTAATACCATCAACATTACACCAGAGGGGGACATCGAGCTACAAAGTCCAATAGCGTCAAGGAAAGGGAAGTTTATTTTTTCCTCTTCATTTTCCCCCGAGTTTGTCTGTTGTAACATAACAATTTAAAGACTTAAGAAGGAAAATAAAAACAAGTACTGCGTGAGGTCTAACTGTTGAATTTATCATTAGATTCTTGCCATCAGATATCATTCATACAAGTTAAAAGAATTGAATGTGATGAAGCAAACCATGTTTTTCCATAAACATGCATGTGAGGCCCCCGTGACCCTGAGCTCAGGACTAAGCGGGTATGGAAAATGAATGAATGAATGAATGAAGCAAACCATGAAAAAAGTTTGTAAACACTGCTTGACTAGGATGTGGTGAAGTGTGAATGTATCCCCTCACATTTTCAAATAAGAAAAAAGATGTTGTTTTGGACACACTGTATGAAACCACTCAATTTTCTGTCTTTCCAATTTGTCAGTTTGTTTGCACAATTATTTCCCTATTTACATGTTTGATATGTAAAATTCAATAAAATTCACACACACCCATTGCATAACTGCAGTTTTTAAAAAGGTTACATTTGAATAAATTCCTTGAGAGGAAACTTGCCTCTTCTTTCTTCGTCTTATCAGTTGGAGGCCCTGGGGGAAAGTCTTATGTAAGATTAAATGGTCCAATGCTCCTCTGTTTAGTTATTCAAATATGGAAACCAAAAAGTAATACAAGAAAAAGTGATGATGATTTTTCTTTGTTTTTTTAGTTTCTTGTTTTTTGTAACTACTATTTTTCATATTGACAAAATTTTCCTTTACTTTTATCCTGCAACCAACCTGAATCCTTTAAAGATTCTGTATTAAAAAGAGCGAAAAATCATCTCTGCTTTGATGCCCTTGACAATATTTCTGCTCCTTAATCACGTCCTTCCTTTTACCCAGCAGCTCCGGATGCTGCCGCTGTTGTGGGACAGGTGCGATTTGAATGTCAAACACATGCAAACAGAGCAATTCATGTGGTCAAGCAGCAGCAGTGGGATTTGGTCGGTCACGGCGACACGCTCGCGTCTTCGCCGGTGTCACACAGTGTCAAAAAATAGACCACTCTAGGCACTCTTGACTGTTATTTTAATATTTCCTCGGCATGTGACAAAACCCAGATAGATAGAATAAAAATTCACAGGAACTCCATGTTGAAGGTTCACAGACACAGTCCAAAAAATAAATACACAAGAAAACAAGCTTATCAGAGCTACTTACAAACAACCTCAAGTGCATATGGAAAGTTAAGCCAAAGCAAAGAAGTTGGTCCGCCTCTAAAGCATTGAGGTGCATTTTAGGAAGCAGGCGTCTTGCAAGGCATCATAAATAAAAAGCCAGTTAGCTCAGCAACAAGAAACTAGAAACAGCCAATCCGACGGCAGCAAACCATTTGTTACCCCTGTTTCAGTCATTTAGCGATTGCTGCTTTAAACAGCCGTATGTCACACATAAAATATTGCAGTGATGTAAACCTTCTCCTCTTATTGCCCTAAAAAATGTTAAAAGCACATTCCAAAAGTCTTGATTGGGTATTTACAGAAGGCACTATGTGATATTACAACTGTCTGTCTCTTCCTGTGTCGTGGTAAAATGGAACCTTGCCGGCTTTTTGCTTTTTTCAAAAGTAGTTTGTCTCTCCCTCATCAACATAACTAGTTTGGAGTTTAAACAGAAATCTAAAAGATCTAAACAACCGCAGTCTAACCCAGTGTTTTTGGCGATTTGGGAAAAAATGAGCAAAACTTATAAATAAAAACAATTGAAAGAAACGCAAGTTAAGCCCAAAGTTTAGGAGGGAAATAAAGGCATGCACGGCTGTACGACTACGGCGAAGACTCCGGAGAATGACTGTCATCACAAAACGTCTTACTTGGCTTTTGTCACGTCAAGGCACTGTGTAGTTTAACTAAAAATCGCCCATAGCTGTTACAAGTGTTCCCCAGGTTTGAACTACAATGGACATGGAGCAGAATACCACGCAGTCAATCCTACTGTACACCGTGAACAACGCCGGTAAAGTGTGAGAGGGTTAAAATCCATGTGCGGACAGAAACAAAATGGGTGAAATATGATACAACATCCTGTGTTAACATGCAGTTGGTCCAACTAAAGTGTGCGATTAGCACCAAATGCCCCAGACCAGTAACCTCGCACACAGAACTACGGAAAACAGGTGGAGAAACACACCTAACATTATGTTTTAACACACTCACACACAAAAGATGGCAGGACTGTTGAACCGCTGACTTGTGGTATCAGAAATGTTAAAATTATATGATGTTGGATATTGTATCGGCCCAGTGCTTAAACATTGTGAATTGCTGGGGCTGAGGGACATAATGGTAATAAGCACTGACTGACTGACTGATTGATGGGCTGCCAATTTCATCGCAAAACTGTGACCATAGTCAAACTTCCCAGTCAGACCAGAATCCAATCCAGAAAACATTATTCAAAAAATAAAAACCTCTAAAATAACTTATTAAACCTCGTAACGCATGATGCAACGGACTTTCTGGGGAAATTTGAAATCATGACAATTCAGGGGGCGAAAGGCTGATTGTTGCCGTGTTCTTTGGTTTATTATTAATGGAATATGATTAGTTGAGAACAATATCTCAAGTATCAAAAGCAAACTTGCGATTTGTGTTGAGCCTTTCCGCGTTTTTCCGGTTTTATTTGGCCACCTGCTGGCTGTCTTATGACGAGTCTCTTCTGACAGGGCAGAAACTCCCACAAATTCTAATAGCAGTTAAGGGCTGAAGATAAGGCTCGGTGTGGTGATTGTCATTCCCTGGCTCAGTGGAAAACCTACCGGCTGCACAACCGTGTTTAACGTGGTTCATGGCGTGTGTATTTTTCCTGCTCCGAAACATTACAATGTCCACGGTGGGGAAAAGAATGCGTAGGAGTACTGCTGACGTTGAATGAAAACTGTACACACAAACAGGATGTAGAACAAGAAGTTATGACATAATGTTGTATTTCTAATGGAAATCGTTGTGTAGGAGCATGCGAAGAATTCCCCTGTAAATGTCCAAAGTGTTTTAGAAGAAAGAGGGAGAGCGGCTGGAAGCGGTCGTCCTTCTGTTCCCTTGAATTGAAATAAAAAAAAAAAAAAAGCCCTCAGCTTTCAAGACTCAGTTTTCACCATGGTTGAAATGATGTCCACCATACTGTCCAGTCCGAACAAGTAGCCGTCTTCTCTGTTGCCCTCCGACCACGACACCCGGTGGGTGAGCTCCTCCCCCTCGGGAAGTGCCGTGGTTTTCCCGAAATCTATCATCCACACCTTGGCGCGTCCCGTGCTGTCGTGAACAAACAACAAGGAGCTGCCAATCACCTGCGAGGGACAAAAGGCGGCAATGAGAGGGAGAGAAAAAACACAGGAAAGGGAGACCGAACCCTCGCCTGCCTTCTTTATTTGTTCAGCATTACGTAGTTGTCTTTGTCGATCGCTTCCTGTTTTCCTTGCGGTTCAATGTGAAGTGTGTGTGCGTGCATGTTTGCATTTACAGATCCTGCTCTCTAATGCTACCTGATGAGCTCCGACAACAAAAAGTCCACAAAAGTACCACTAAACACACAGCGTGGCACACATCACTGAGGATAGTCGAGGATACCGAGTGGCACAGAGTGCTTTTGAGGACAGCAGGAATGACATGACATGGTTAAAAAAGCTCAGTTCCAGAGCTTTTTCTTTCTTTATTGGCACCGATTAAACTGTAACGTCGCCAAATCCAATTCAGGGAAAAAAGTGTACTGAATTGGATTTGGTCAGATTGGATTCAGACCCGATTCATACGTGGTAATAAATGCGATATGAATCTGATATGTGCCGACGTCAAAGTGCCACAGACCTCTGAACCACCGACCCAAAATATGTCCGAAACCGGCGACAATTTCAGTTGTGCAGCAAAAGGCTCCTCCTCTGTCTCCACCCACTTTGTTTTGATGCATATCAAACGTAAATACAAAGCCCTTAAATCTGCTAAAAACCGCTGTGTCAAATCTTCCTGTTGTAAGCACAGTTTCAGTTTCAGTCCACTGGCTCCACTGGTGGCCTCGTGTGTCTTTTACCTCGTGGGTTTTGAAGAACGGCGAGAGCTCCAGCGTGTCTCGGATTTCCTCCAGCCTGGTTAAGTAAGTGTTCTGTGAAAACAAACACAGGTTCTTTAAGAATCTACTTTTTTTTTGCCTCCCATTTGGCTGCACTCTACTTTTTGTTTACGACTTTTTTTTTTTAACTCTGGGAGAGCCAGGAAAGCTCACAGCGTCGACGCGTATGTGCACGTTTGTGTGCGTTTGCCCCCCGATGGGACGTTAAAACAGCAAAGAAGAGGCGAAGCTCGACATTCCAGCTGGCGGCTACGCGTCCGCGCTGACGGCGCGGCGCAGACTAAACACACTCACCAGCGTGTCCTTGTTGCCCTTGACAAAGTCTTGGAAGGCTGCAGTGACCTGATCCCTCGTCTTTGTTTTCTTGAAATCTCGGTTCACCGTGCCGTCCTCCTTCTGAAGGGGGGACAGGAGTGTAGAGGAGGACAAAGAAGAACCATCAGGGGGAACGTCAGCCACGTCAAAATCATTCATTTGGTACATTTGAGAGGAAGGGTAAAAAACTTCAAAACTTTAAAATCTGCTAAAATCAACACCAGGTACTGTTATATTTTAGGAATACATACATAAAATATAGATCATTGGAATTTTTAAACATATACAACAGACAGAATACCATAAAAAACTGTCACACAATTTTTTCATTCTAAAAAAAATTCTGTGTCACTATGAGCTCATACTTCCAGGGTGGGATGTGAGGAAGCAGGATGAGGAAAAAAAATGTTAGAACAAACAACAGGGGGAGGGGGGAGGATATTTTTAGGCTTCTGGCCCGAAGGAAAGGAAAGGTCTTTGTCTTTATTTTTACTGGCTGGGAACTTGAAACTGGACATTTCTTGCACGTGAAGGTTCAAGAAAAACTAACAGACGACACCAACCAGCTTCACTGAAGCAAGTGGTGGCAAGTCAAGCAGCACTGAGCACATTTATTTCTCTGTTCATTTACTTTAATCGCGGTGAGGCGGAGGCTGTAAGTGCGGCTCTGCGTTCCGACTGGCCTTGTCATTAAACTCTGCCGCTGCTCCCTGTTGTGACTCTGACCGTGGAGGACGACCCTTTTATCAGCAAGGACGGGACTGTTTGGGCAAAGGAAGAGATCTAATTTTCAGTCGGCGCCTTTTTAAAATAGCAACGAGGAAGCGCGAGCGGAGACGACATGAAATCCGGAGTGTCGTCAGCGTCGGAGTGACCACTGAGGAAGGCCCCGCATGATGCAAATTTCCCTTTGCCGGTGTTTTCTAACAATGATCTGTGTTGCGTCAGTGAATTCACTGGAAATAAGAAAAGTCTATTCTTTAGTCTTGACTACCAAAGAGGATGAGGGCCACAATAAGAGAAAAAAGTAATACTGGAAGAAGATTTTTATTTGAGTTTTTATTTTGAGTTTTAAGTTGAAATTTCGTGAATAAACTTAAAATTTCGTGAAAAAGTTGACGTAAAAAAGACGAAATTTTGTGAATAAAGATGAAATTTCATAAATAAAGTCAACGCAAAGAGAGGGATGTGTTATCTCCTTGATTTGTCCACCTAGAAGCAACACACAATATGGCCTGACAAATAATCACTTTTTTACAGGGAAACTAAAACCGAGCGGGAGGCTCTAAACAGAGGGCTAAACGTGCACTTTTCTGGAGATCCTTGGAGAGCTTTGTATAGCCAGCCAGGCGAGGCTGCAGCACTGAGCAGGGGGCTATTACAGGGAGGGGACCTTTAATCCCAGCGGGTCGCCTACGGTAGAGCAGCGGCAGGAGCCAACCGGTTGGTTTCACAGTGGAATAAATGAGCTTTTCTCCGTCTGCCGGCTGCCAGGCAACAAGGTACTATTTGGAGACAAAACTATTTTTCCCTTTATGGTCCGAGCACAGCTCAGGTTCTCGTAGACACACACATCATACCTGCTCACGACGCGCACACTTTCCACATACGTCAGCCGCTTATCTATGTAACACACACTGACACAAAACTGCAATAGGCACCGCATGAGCCTCCCATCTCAACTTTTAAACACATGTACACACACACACACACTCTCTGTCTCTCTTTCAAAAACACACACATCTCTGTTTCTGGGGATAACCCCCAGTGTCATGGCAACGGATCACCGGGCAGCTGTGAATGTCCTTATATAGCCACAGCCCTCAAATAAAGTCGGGGGAGATCCAGATTACGGTGCAAGTGTATGTGTGTGTGTGTGTGTGTGTGTGTGTGTGTGTGTGTGTGTGTGTGTGTGTGTGTGTGTGTGTGTCTGCATGCATGGTGTCAAGGCCAGA
Organism: Nelusetta ayraudi; assembly: GCF_046127955.1. NCBI lineage: Eukaryota > Metazoa > Chordata > Actinopteri > Tetraodontiformes > Monacanthidae > Nelusetta > Nelusetta ayraudi. Next base: position 328,861 of record NW_027466150.1, on the reverse strand, counting down.
TGCTGGGACACGCCAAGCTGCCACAGACAGGCCTCGCCAATGACAAAGAAACTCCGGGACACCCAAAAACACCTCAGGGGAAGTTGGCGGGGAGGGGGGGTGGTCTTTGGAGGGGTTCAAAACAGGAAGTGACATCATCATGAAAAACCTCTCCCCCCGCCTACCTTGACTCCCTCTATCCTGAAGCCAAGGGTGGCCGTCGAGCTGATGGTCTCCCTCCACTGCATGTATCTGGGCTTGGTCACCACCTTCTTCTGGTTCTCCTCGGGCGTGGGCGCCTCGGGGTCCACCTCGATCATCTTCTGGTACATGTCGGGCCTCGGAGAGGGCTTCTTCCTGGCCTTGGTCAGCTCCTCCTCCAGGTAGGTCCTGAAGTGGGAGTGATGGGAGACAGAGAGAGGATGGAAGAGAAGGCGAAGAAATCACTACAAGCCAGACGCTCAATGATAAACGCGGCCAAAGTGCTGTTTGGCTGCGTTACTTCAAGAGCAAGAGGGCTGGAATTTACGAGAGGGGATTTCACACGTTTGCAACACATCCAAGAAAATAACGGTGATTTTAATTTCTGACTTTCTGATGTGAACATCAATGGAAAAGTAGGGAAGGTTTTTTTCTAAGAGGAATTGTTCCTGATCGATTGAATGGAACCAATTTGGATTGCAAATCACCAAAGCAGCAGGTACAATAGTTTAAAAAACAGCTTTGGCGAAACTTAAAGGGTCAGTGTGAAAGATTTAGCACCACCGAATGGTGAAAGAGCGTATTGCAAACATCTTCTTTTTTGCTTTAAATTCAGATAAAATCATCCAATCCAGGGCAGATCCACGTTTGGAGAAACTGTAGAGCTGTGTTTGCTTACTATTATCAAACAGTTATTTATTTTAGTCACTTTTTCGAACTAAACTAGATTTTCATTCCAATCGATCACGTGCCTGATTGATTGATTGATTTATTAATACTTTATTAATCCGGAAGGAAATTCACACCGGGCCTTTCAAGTCTCTCGAGAACAAAAAGTTCATCATCCTTCATTTCATTGGTGTCTGAGATCCAACACATCGTCGACGACACCCACCTCACGCCCATCTTGCAGTCCATCACGCACGGGAAGTCGAACTCGGCCAGCAGGTCCTCCATCTGATTGTACTTCTGGCCGTCCTTCTCCACGTCGCCGTGGTAGCCGGGGACGTACTGCCGCAGCACGTCCTTCATCAGCAGGGACAGGCAGCGCTGCTCGCAGTCGCAGTGTTTCTAAACAGGGAATCAGAGGCACTTTTTCTCGCGGCGCTCTCAACCCTTCGGCGCTTTGGCGTCACAGATCTGCCGCTTCAGCGGATTACATAACTGGTCTGCTTGATAAAGAGGTGGGAGGTGCACAGCGACAAGAGGCTGCCCCCGAAAACCACAGAAGAAGACCAGGAAGAGGAAACTACTTTGTTTAATAAAAAGTGGCTGCTGCTAAAGAGATTAGCAGGGATATTGCTAGCTGGGTTAACTTGCTAACTTAACTTGTTAACAATTCATAAACTCAAACCATTCATTCGACAACAAGGTCAGGATCTGGGTCAAAAGGCGTCTTACCTTTAATATTCGGCCGTTGGCTCCTGCTTTGAAACTCCCTGTGTAAAAGGAAAAATACCCGTTCACTGTGATGCAGGTTGAGAAACTGCTGAGAAACGAGCAGCAGGAACTGAGAGTTTTGGACATTTTTATCTGAGTCTTGTTTTCATTCTGAAAATACCTGCGTGTCCTGCCAGTTGGATCCAGGGATATTTCTTCTTGAAGGACATGACAAACGGCGACCAGTGGACCATGTTTTTTATCTTCTTCCAGGACTTGTGCTGCACACACACACATATGCAGTGCGATTTTAGTGAGCCACCATGACAATGCAGGTATAGCACTTATTCACTAAAAGTTTAAACTGGTCTCTTGAACTTTTTGAACTCTTTTCTCTTAACACACACACGCACACACACACACACACACACACACACACACACACACACACACACACACACACACACACAGTGGGGCATCCCTGACTCTTGGGCAAGTGTTTCACTGATTATCTGCCAGCTTCTCCCACATTCGCTTGTTTTTCTTCTTCAGCAGTTTTGGAACACGCCAGAGAGCTGAGCAGGGGTTTCCCTGGGTAACCCACACACACACACACACACACACACACACACACAAATAGACCTCAGTGTGTTCAAGGGCTCTCTCTGTTCCTGGCAGGAATACAAACAACCAAATGAAGGCCTACAAAAACACACACACACACATACACACACCCACACTGAAATATACACTTACACACACACACACACACACACACACACACACACACACACACACACACACACACACACACACACACACACAGCACCAGCAAAAGATCGCCGACAAGTTCTGCATGTTCTTCACCCCTCTCTTCGTGAAAGGGTTTCTTCTCCTTATCTGCAGACGACTGATATCCGACAGCGATATCTTGGTGTTACTGCATCATCTTTTCCAGTATCTCGTCTCATCAGCTTATCGGCCAGCGTGTTTACTCGAGCGTCTGCCCGCATCCCAGTGACGCTAACAGCGATGCCAATATGAAGGGGGAAACTAAATTTGTGTTCTTTCTATCAATGAACTGATTTCGATTTAGAACATCTCGCAGACGAGGAATGTCCAGCGCCTTCCACCAAAAGAGAAGATGTGCCTTCAATGAAACACGCGGAACTTTCCCTGATCGCTGCCGGTTGTGTGTTCACTGCACAGCAGCAAGGCTGAGTAAATAATTGGAGAAGGTTATATAAGGATCAGTACAAACAATAATGTTTATGTACATAATGTCTATGTGTCAGCTTTTCCTTGAAGGCCCAATCCTTTTTCATCCTACTGAAACTACGCAGCCCGTATTCATTAGAGCTCACGGGGTTGCAGGCTGTAACGCATCCTTGAAACACCAGCAGGGTTCAACAAAACATTATGAAAGGAATGATTTGCTCCAGAACATGACATCAAATGGAAAAAAAAAAAAAAAAAGCTCCTCCAGCTGCTTCTTTGGGTTTGAATGATGAAGTTCAAGAAGAAGAAGTCTGGCTGGAAGAGACCCAACGCAAAAATGAGAAATGTGGCAAAGTCGGTTCCAGCCAGCACAAAAACATGTTTCCATCCTAAAGGCTGAACTTTCAGTCGAGCCGCTCCTCCTCGAGCAGGATATGAAGGGTGAATTAGCAGGTCGAACCTGTTTTCTGCCACCTCAAAACCTCTTTGAGAAACTCTGGAATTTATCAATGCTTTATTTCATGAAAATGAGCAGCGGACACGTTTTCAAGCGTCCTCTTTCAATCACGCGCGCACACACGGATTCCATGAGGTCTTGAGGACGCCAACCTGAATAATATGGAGTCAATAAATAACTAGAAAGATGAGGGAGGGGGGGTGGAGGGAGGAGAGTGGAGAGGATGTGAATAGACAGCCAGAGACCATAGAAGGAGAAACACAACCCGTGTCACATAATCTGCACCTGACGAAAACTCATCAGCTGATAGCATGACTATCTATGGTTAAACACGCGCTGGCACCCACACACACACATACACAATAAAAAAAAAAAAAGTCACGAGTGGGTTTTGTCTGCACCGGCGACAAAGAGAAAAAAAACTCCCCCTTTTTAACACTGAGCACTTTGTCCTTTCCACCCTTTGAACCCCTCGACTGTCATCAAGGAGGGAAATTTTTTTTTTTTGCAGCTCTTATTGACCGGGTGTCAGGTGTTGGAAAACAGCCGATCCGGGATGCATGTGTTTGCACATGTACTTAAACACAAACGTGAGTTCTTGGGACTAAAAACCTGAACATCTCTGACTGAAGAGCTTAAGCGATTATGCTGTTGTTTCAGTGCTCAAACATCACATCACACTGTCAAATTGCACGCAATTATCCTTCAGAGACGGCCGCGTTTGTGTCACGCAACAGTCGCATGTTTTAACGCCGGCTGCACACGCGCGGCGCTCGGTGCGAATCCCGTGGATCGCGCCTGCAGGCTGTCTTTTTATTGACTGTTGTCGTCGTTGTTTGTTCTTTGAGCTGCGAGCATTGGATTGTGCCAATCCTACAAAAGAGCCACACTGGCTGCAGCTCTGTTGGGAGCGTTTTTCAACCTTTTTTGAGCCACGTTGAAAAAATCCCAGGGCACACCACCAACCAAAAATATCGGAAAATGACACTTTTCAGCCTAATATTGACAATTCTCTTCATTTATTTTTACCAACTTTGTGTGAAACCTGAGCCTGTTTAGGTGCACATAAAGCTGATATCCTGGAAGGAAAATAGGCACACATTCCTTTTACAGCACAGTCACTATGGATGTTAACAATTAATCGATTATCGATTAAGAATTGAATCGATTAAATTAAATTAGTCGCAGTTAATTAATTTTTTTTTACATGGGTAGTTAATATCATTATAACAATGTAGTGGCAGGAAAGAGCAATTCACCTGTAGATACTGTGATGGTCATAATACACCTAGAACAAGTTACCTTTAAACAACTTTTTAATCATTAATCAATCGATAAGGTCAATCAATTATCGACTAATGAATTAATCGATAATTTGCATCCTAACAGTCACTTCACAATGGAATGTTATTATGTTTTTTAGACCAATTAAGTGAAATTGGACCTGACTATTTCACGATACGTGATGCATTATCAATACATTATCTCGCGATACATATCTCGCTATACGCACAGCGGTTGAAAAACACTGATCTACAGCGTAATGCCTGTGAGCCCAGTATAATCAAAAATCAGGATCACCTTCTAGTTTCACATCCACCGTAGAAGACATTCAGATCACAGAACCGGCTCAAAGAAAACCTTCATGGCTTTCGTCACGTTTTCCACTGTGACGAGGCAGTTCCAGGGGACAAAAGCAGAGTACGAGGCGAGCGCTCGGTGCGCAGCCACGATCTGCAGCTCCTCTTTCAACTCAGACTCTCGTTCATCATCCATGTTGCCCACCTACTGCGAGTGTGTGTGTGTGTGTGTGTGTGTGTCTGTGTGTGTGTCTGTGTGTGTGTGTGTGAGGGCAATGAAAGAGCGCTGGCCAATCTCAAGTGTCCCACTTTCAGCAAACGCAGACATTAAAAAGCAGTCAGCAGAGCCGGGAGTAGGGGGGGGGTACAGGGGGAGTTTGGATTGAGTGCAATTAAAGAGAGCTCCATAAAAAGAAAAGAAAGATAAGTGTAACGCGTCAAAAGTCTGTCAAACAGCGTTAAACAAGCACTAAATCCCCAGCGTGAGGAGGCCTGGCGGCGAGAGTACCTGCAGGAGGCAGCCGCGGAGGTGGATCAAGGTAACGATAGCGATGGCCCCCACTGACAGAACGACGCTCCACATCGCGTCGCACATGCTGCTGTCAACTCTGAACCGGGCCGACGCGTCTGATCCGACTGACCTGGCTCTGCCTGCGACACGCGCCCGGCACCCAACCCCCGTCTCTCTATTTGTCTGTCGGAAAAAAAAAAAAACCTAACAAACAAACAAAAAAAAAAAAGAACCCCGGCCGTGGCGGCGACGTCGCGTGTAACGTGAGTGCGTGCAATTAAAAACAACCGGCGAGGATTTGATTTGCAAAAAAACGCTGCGGGCAAACACGATCTGGACATGCAAAGCAGCCGCGAAGGTCACGGCGCCGTGGTGTTCTCGCGGTGCACGTGTCGTTCAAATTGTGCGTGCGCTCAGGTTGCGACGGGTGTCTCCTCTCAGCGGCTGTGTTTGTTATCTGAGGAGAATCAATGTCACATCCAATGTTCACAAGTTCTAGTATTGAGAAATGAGCATATTTAGCCCGCTGTTTACAGCCTCCGGCAAAATCCCACTGAGCTACACTGCCAGTCAAAAGTTTGGACACAACCTTTACTATCTTATATTTTTATTATTATTAGTTATGTATATTTTATATGAAGGGTGACTATTCTAGATCATCTAAAATATAAAACGTGCCTGTGTTGTTTCACACTTTTTTGTTTAATATACATTCCATATGTGTTCATTCATAGTTTTGATGCCTTGAGTGAGAATCCACAATGTAAATAGTCATGAAAATGAAAGGAAAACCATTAAATCAGAAGTATGTGGTCCAAAGCTTTGACTTGTAGTGTACAGGCTCCAACTGACACTTTGCTGGACTGCCCACGTCTTTATAAGAGGGCAAAAAACGTTGACATCTGGCTGGGGGTTGTGGTCACTAATTTGGGTGAGGGGGTGCCGTGCCCTTTATGATGTCACAAAAAGGGCCCTTTGCAAGCGATAGCTCTTTAAATAGCTATTAGCTCTTTATATCGGAACTGTTACTAAGAACTTGCACGTAAAGAGTCAGAGATTCTTCTCCTCTTTGCCTCGTTACTTTCAACTCTTTCTGGCTGGCTGCTCTCTCTATCTCCGGCCCAAGGCCAGCTGGACGTCAGGGGTGGGAGGGGGGGGGAGCAGGGAAAACAGTAAAGTTTCCATTGAGAGTGAGCGAGTGTGTGTGTGTGTGTGTGTGTGTGTGTGTGTGTGTGCGTGTGTGTGTGTGTGTGAGACAGAGAGAGAGAGAGGAAATGGTAAGAGAAAGAACTTCTTACAGACAGGAAGTGGGGGGGGTTGCCGCTTGCCTCAGCGACAGTATTTTCCACATCCGCCGCTGACTACAAACAAAAAAAAAACAGATGAAGACAGAAGAAAGGCCTTTGCCCTCCGTAAACAACCGTCAGGGGACGAAGAAAAAAAAAAACGGCAGAGTTCCTCTTGGTCAGAACCACGTTGCTGCTCAAGGCGCCGCAGCAGGTCAACGGCTTTATTATTTATGGGCTGCACTGCTGAACAAGGCAGAAGGGCGAAAAACAAGACACAGCAGGAGATTCTTGGCTGCACGCTGGTGCGACTCGCTCGTTTGCATGCAGCGATGATTAAAGTGGGGAGGTGGGAAAAATGGTTTAAGAGAAGAAGCGGAAGTAGAAACAATGGAGAGAGAAAAAAAAACAAACAGCTCAGGTCAAAGGGTAACTCTGGGTGACAAGTGTGTGTGTGTGTGTGTGTGTGTGTGTGTGTGTGTGTGTGTGTGTGTGTGTGTGTGTGTGTGCGGTGTGAAAAAAGCAGGGGAAACACGGAGGCGCGCTGATGTTTTCGACGGAGGAAACAACAGGGCTGATATCACTCGCCGCAAGGTCCCCTCGCGAGATACACAACACGGCGCCTGTCTGAGTCTGCAAAGTTTTGGACGCGCACGCACAGTCGTGCACATGCAGAAACATCGGGGAGTGCGACGGGCGTCAGTAAACGCAGCAAAGTCGTCGCGTCTGAAAATCCCAAATCGTGTAAACTCAACTCAACACAATGTTTCTGCCTTTCTGCCGGAACACTCAGTTCTGCATCTATCTATCTATCATCTAAAATATAAAACTTGTTTGAGTTATTTCACATAAATAGTCATGAAAATGAAAGAAAAACCATTAAATCAGAACTGAATTGAATTGGAATTAATTGTATTTTTTATTGCCATTGTACAGGAGGTCAACAAAGTTTAATAGTGCCTTCCTTTGGTGCATTCCTATAAAAAACATAATAAAAAAGACACAACACACAACACAACAAGTGTGTGTTCAAACTTTTGACTGGTTGTGTGTGTGTGTGTATGTCTGCAGCCAGTTGAGACCACCTGCGTGACTCACGTGGAAGATCCAACCAGGCTAAAAACAGAGGGCTAAATGGCTTTCATTTTCTTTTTCATTCACAGAACGCGACTTGGACATCATTAAAGAGTGTGCACGACGTCCGACTCTGGAGGTGGAGGAGGAGGAGGAGGAGGAGGAGGAGGAGGAGGAGGAGAAGGCGGAGGTGGAGGTGGAGGTGGAAGCCCAAGCTCGCCCGAACCGGCAGGATCAGCTTCAACAACACGGGTCGCGTCAGTGTGAAATTCTCCAGTCAATGAGCCGTACGATACATCCCCTTTTTCTGCACCGGCGCGCCGACATTCTTGCATCACATCCAGCAGGGTTTCCCCCGGCGCCTCCCGTCCCCACGAGGACCCCGCCGGACTCGGCGGACAGCTCGCTCCCAAACCAAACTGCGCTCTGACCCGGCCGAGAGCTGGGGGGAGAGGGGAGGGGTGGGGGAGGTGGGGGGCGGAGGCGAGGGTGGGTTGTGGGCGACGGGGTGGGGGTGGGGGGGTTTTCTCACACGCTGGCGCAGCGAAGAAGGAACACCAAATAAAGCGCTGACCGGTGTTTCCCCTCCAACAGAAAAATCGGCTTTGCGCGCACGCACACACACAAAAGGGGTCGGGCACCCAATTGCGAAAACTTGGTGGCGCGCACGCACGCACACACACGAGCACACACGCGCGTGCGGGCGCACGCACACACACACACACACACACACACACACACACACACACACACACACACACACACACACAAACACACAGCTGTGACAGGGAAACTCGGTTTGACGTCACAGGGCTGCTAGGCAACCGGCCGCCGTGGTTGAGAAGATTTTCCATTGCGGCGCTAACACTGTGTGTATTTGTGCATATGTGTGTGTGTGTGTGTGTGTGTGTGTGTGTGCGAGTGTGCGTCTGCTGATAATTCATGACACACAGAAAGTGCACTTATTTTGTTAAATGACTTTAATTGGCGCCTGCGAAAAAAGGTCGCAGATCACCGTTTGGGGCCGGTGTGCACTTTAAATTGTAAATTGAAAAACAAAAAACAAAAAACAAAAAAAGTAAAATAAAGCTACAAAATGTTTTAAAAAAAAAACCTAAAAAGAGGTTGTGAGTCAGCGTACAACTTTGATCCGAGAAGTTACACAGCGTGTGCGT